>NC_133536.1:33930901-34255588 GCF_048544455.1 Silene latifolia
ATTTAATTAACTCGTAACATTATACGATTAATTAAATGATCAATTAAGAGTATCGCCCTATAGGTATGACCTAGGGGTCAACGATCACCACCGTCACACGACAAAGAATGTCAAACTCTAGTCAGCCAATCATTACCGATATATGTTGACCATTTGACAGTAACAATATTACTTCCCAATTGTATTCTATATAATGAGACTTAAACATGTGATCATCATGATCAACAGTCGTGATCGCATTATTGTCGGAGGACACATATTCCAACAGACTAGTACCCAACTAGTTGAACGCCCGGATGAGGCTACCCTTGTGGAGAAATTCGTGGACAACCTAAAGCCCATCTATGCAAACTGTTAGGCCTGGAAATTCACAGACCACCCTGATCAGCATTTCATCTTAACCTGACTGCCAGGCTTTCAGGGTGCCAGGCTCTCAGGGCACATGAAGTTAGGTGCCAGGCCATGGAGAGGACAACGGTCCAAATATCAGGACGATATGCGACCATATCCGCGTATATTAATGGAAATAATTACGCAGCATTAACTATAAAGATTATGCAATAATTACGGTAATTAAGAGGGAAATATTGAGCTATTAGTGCCAGCAATTATGGAGAATATTCAGCCATTAATGACCAGATCAAGCAGCCGTTCAAGATAGAAGGCTATATAGAGAACACATTGGAGCTATTGGAATCATCTCGTTCATACGCAAGAAGAGCATATACTACTTAGAAATACAAGCATTATTGTTATCATTGAAATATTCTCTCAAATCATATAGTGAAATCCTCTCCTAGCTTGGTGCCCGTGGTTTTTTCCCATTCAAGGGTTTTCCACGTACAAAATTGTTTGTCTTATTATTTCTATTGTCTTATTTACAGCTTAAATCGTACCCTGTCAACCTGACCAGTAAACTAATTAGAGCTAGTTAACCCTGCACAGTATCACCCTGACCTGATTTCGCCCTGCGCAAAATCCACACAAAACAATTGGCGCCCACCGTGGGGCATCTAGCTCTTTAATCCTTTTTTCTTACCTTACAAAAAAACTTAAAAACCTACAAAAATGGCCCAACCCACCGTTGAAGATCAATTGAATGCAGCTCTCCAAAAAATCGCTGAATTGGAAAGCCTGAAAGAAAAAGTGGCCCAAACGGAAGCAGAGATCCTGCAATTGAAAGAATCTGAGTCGACCAAAAACAAAAACGGAAAAAACCCAAGGGGCAGGCTCTAGATTCCAACCAGGAACCCCATTTTCATCAATTATCAAAAACATTGATTTTTCCAGTTTTGGGAGCCCAAATATTCCTAAAATCACTAACGTAGATGGTGATGAAGAGCAAAAAAATGATGATAAACCTGATGAATCTGCAGCAGCTATCATGATGGCAGTAGTTCAGGAGATCAAGAAACTCAATGAAAAATTTGACAAGATACCAGGAGTACCGCCAAGATGGAAGAAGTCGCCCCGACTATCTTTGATTCACCCTTCATAGACGAAATAGCCAAAGTAGACCTACCAAAGAAGTTCACGATTCCATCCATGAGGGTCTATGATGGAACCTCGGACCCACAAAATCACGTGGCTCTTTACAAGCAGAAGATGTTGGCTGCATCTATTCCTAGCGAATTCAGACAAGTTTGCATTGCAAGGGATTTGGAACAACCCCGACGGCCCCCTACTGCGCAATGGTACATCAACCTACCTACGGCGGATCCATTCCTTTGCCCGGCTGATCAACAATTTCAACCAGTAGTTTGCAAGCAGCAGGGAGTTGGAGAAACGATCCAGTGACCTTTACCGAGTTACACAGAAGCCTGATGAAACACTCAGGACATTCCTTGCAAGGTTCAACAAAGAAAAAGTATCCATACCCAGGTGTGACGTTGGAACAGCAGTGGAGGCATTCAGACAGGGGTTACTACCAAATAGTGACTTATACAGTGAACTCACTAAGTATCCCTGCCACACCTTCGAAGATGTTCAGGCCAAGACCCTTGCCTTCATCAGGCTGGAAGAAGATAAAAGCTACAAACTTGGATCACCCAGTGGACCAAGGGATCACGAAGAAAGCAATAGGAAAAGCAATAGAGGGAATAATTACAGACCTACCCCATATTTCAAGCCAGATCAGTCAGAAGTCAACCTGACTCATGAATATCAAGGTAAGGTTAAGGTTTATCCACCTATCTCCGAACATAACTTTTGTGTTGATACTGCAGGATTGATCCAGAGGCTTGACAACATGGGAACAACTGTTAGATAGCCCAGGAAGGTAGAAAATCCAAATCCCAGAAGAGACAATTCAAAATGGTGCGAATTTCACATGGATATTGGACACACCACGGATGATTGTTTCACTCGAGAAAGGAAGTGGCCTACTGCTGAAATCGGGATACTTAAAAGACCGATCAAGTCAAAAGGCGGAATGCAAACCAGGATAAAGATAATCGGAGCACAAACAGGATCACGACCTCCCACCACCACCACCACTCTATGAAGTAAAATTCATATCGGGCGGTTCGAAATTTGTGGCCTGACAAGCTCAAAGAAGAAAAAGATAGCCAGGACACCTAGGATCGTATCACCCCGCAAGCCGGATCCCGTCCCAACAATCACTTTCAACGATTGCGACCTGGTGGGCGTTCCTAATGTTCATCATGATGGCCTGGTCATTTCTATGCGATTGGAACGACCACGGTAAAAGGATCCTGGTAGATGGCGGCGGCTCGAGAAACCCGATCATGCTTGACGTCTCGAAAGCCATGAAGATAAACGAGGATCAAATCACCAAAAAATCCAGCGTCTAGTAGGGTTCGGCGGTGAAACCAGGAGCACTCTAGGAGAGATCCACCTCCCAACCTATGTGGAAGGAGTCTCATCCTATGAAAAGTTTGGGGCCCTTGATCGCTTGTCATCCTACAATGCCATCCTGGCGGACCACTGGATTCACAACGTCAAGGCCGTACCATCAACCTATCACCAGTGTATCAAGATACCAACAGACCGGGGCATAGCCACAATCAAAGGGGATCACAAGACACCCAGAATGCTACACAAGCGGCCTTGAAGCCTTCCAAGGCGGGTAAGTCCCTGGCATAGCAATTCTGATGCCACTGTCGGAGCACGTATATAGCACCTCCCGAATGGAAACAGATCGGGTAATTCTAGACCACTGAGTACCCCGACAGGTATGTTTTAATAGGATCGACGCACCGAGATAGTGTCGGGCCTGAACTGGTAAATTTCCTCAAAAATAAATCATCTTGGTTTGCTTGGTCGCATTTTGATATGACTGGAATTAGTGTCGATGTTATTACTCATAAGCTCAATGTTGACCCATCTTTTAAGCCTGTTGTGCAGTGAAAAAGGCGCAAATTTGCAAATTGAAATAAATACCATAATAAATGAAGAAGTAGAAAAACTCCTGGATATGGGGATGATCGGGGAAGTAATGTACCCTGAGTGGTGGCTAATATAGTCGTTGTGCGAGAAAAAGAATGGAAAGTGGAGAGTCCGTGTAGACTACACCGACTGAACAAAGCCTGTCCTAAAGATCCGTTCCCTCCGCTCATATTGATGCCATGGTAGATGCAACAAAGAGAGCCACGAAATGCGACATTTATGGATGCTTCCGGTGGATTCAATCAAATAAAGATGCACCTGCCGACCAGGAAAGTCTGCATTCATTACGAGACGAGGCATATCTTTATTACACCGCCATGCCCTTCGGCTGAAGAATGCAGGGGGCAACGTACTGGCAAATACCGGTCAACATGATGTTTAAAGACCAGATAGGTGACATCATGGAAGTATACATAGATGACATGGTGGTGAAATTCAAGAATGCAGAAGATCATGTGAAGCACCTGGAAATAGCATTTGAGATATTACAAAAATATAACATGAAGCTGAACCCTGCAAAATGCTACTTTGGGGTCTCTGTAGGCAAATTTCTCGGATATATGGTCACAAAAAGAGGCATAGAAGCAAGCCCTGAATAGATAAAGGCTATCCTGGAACTACAGTCACCCAAGTCTGTCAAGGATATCCAAAAATTGACAGGCCGGGTAGCTGCCCTGAACCACTTTATATCAAGATCTTCTGAAAGATGCAAGACATTCTATAACTTACTTAGGAAAAATAAACAATTCCAGTGGACGGACGAACATGAGGCAGCTTTCCAGGATCTAAAATCATATTTATCATCTCCACCTTTACTGGCTAAACCAGAAAAGGGGGAACTTTTGTCAGTATACCTATCTATCACTGACACAGCAGTCAGCGCAGTTCTGGTAAAAGAACAGGACGGGCAGCAACATCCAGTCTACTATGTAAGTAAAAGCCTTCTAGATGCTGAGTTGAGGTATGGATTACTTGAAAAATATGTTTTAGCTTTAATTATGTCATGTACTAAGTTGAGACCTTATTTTGAAAGTCACCCAATTATAGTCAGGACCAACTTACCTATAAAATCATCTGCGTAAGCTGAACTTTCGAGCGGGATGGCCAAATGGTCAGTACAGATTAGCACATATGACATCTCCTTTGAACCCAGGACAGCGATCAAATCGCAGGCCCTTGCAGACTTTGTGGCTGACTTCAGTCCTAACCTGGAACCAGACCTAATAAAAGAGGTCAACCAACTAGAAAATAAAACCCTCGACCAAGAATGGACCTTGTTCATAGATGGGGCATCCAATGCCAGGGGGACAGGGTTAGGATTAGTACTCAGTTCACCCCAGGGAGATGTAATAGCTCAGGCTGTAAGCTGTGAGTTCAAAGCTACCAACAATGAAGCAGAATATGAAGCCCTGATAGCAGGCTTAAAGGTATGTCTAGACCTCGGTGTTCAAAATCTAAAGGCTGGACCTTACCTGAGATGCTTGGAGCCTGACGAAGCCAAACTAGTACTTCAAGAAATACATGATGGACACTGTGGCAATCATAAAGGAGGAAAAAGCCTAGCAAGCAAAGTTCTCAGGACAGGCTACTCGGCCTACGCCGAGGGCCGATGCACGAATACTCTTCAAAATGCGAAGCTTGCCAAATCCATGCACCAATCATACATCAGCCATCTGAACTCCTTCATAAATTTCCGCGCCCTGGCCATTCATAAAGTGGGGCATGGACATCGTGGGAAAATTGCCTGTAGCTCCAGGACAAAAAATCTTCATGTTAGCTATGACTGACTACTTCTCCAAATGGATTGAAGCTGACTCTTACAGGCAAGTAACCGAAAAAGAAGTAATAGCCTTCATCGGGGCCGAACATTATTTGCGAGATATGGAGTCCCATCGAAATAGTATGTGACAATGAAACTCGGTTCGTGGGGAAAAGGACCCAAGCATTTTGTCGGAATGGAATATCAATCTGTAACATCGACCCTGGATACCCAAAAGCTAATGGCCGAGGCGAGAATCAAGCAACAAGGTAGTCATAAGTCGCCTAAAAAGAAGCCGAAAAGAAGACGAGGCGGATGGGTCAAGAACTTCCATTAGTACTATGGGCGACATGACAACTCCAAAAAGCTGCGACAGCCAAACACCTTACTCCCTGGTATATGGCCGTGAAGTCGTCATCCCCGCAATACGAGTACCAACATCCGAGATCCAAACAACAACGTTGAAACAAACAAAGACTGATGCAAGATAACTTAGTCCTGACGAAAGAACTAAGAGACGCCGCCAAAATCGGGATGACATCATATCAACAAGCGATTGCCAGGACTTACAATAAAAACGTCGGGATCGGGGTCTTCAAAGAAGGAGACCTTGTCCTACGCAAAGTATTTCCAAATAAAAAGGAAAAATCAAAAGTAAGCTAGCTCCCACATGGGAAGGCCCTTACTTAATTGATTCAATTGTTGGACAAGGAGCATACAGGCTCCAAACATTAGAAGGGGAAATGATCCCAAGATCCTGGAATGTAACTCATTTAAAACTATTCCATATGTAAAGATCAGATCAGGCAACAGTCAGGTACAAATTCAATCATTACTCAACCTGATGTGCTATGTGATAAACTACATGCTTTATATGACTTGTCTGTATTTTATACCTGCTCAACTAACCCATCTACTTACTTTTTGAATCCTGAACAATTATACATGATGCGGTCGTTTCTACACCAAAAATAAAATACCTAGATTACTGCTAACAGAAGTCAGCGGTAAGTAGGGTCGATCTCCACAGGGAGGCTAAGTTGCTATCTATCTGTTTAACTCAGTCTGTCAAGGTGTCACAGAAATGGGGGTTTGAATTGATTGTTGAACTAAACTAATAGGCGAGAGAAAGAAATAAGAGAAATTAACAGCAAGAGAGAAGGGAGTATGCTAGGAGTCGGTCCACCGCGGCAGCTATTGGATCTTATACTATCGAGAATATTAAGGCGATTAGATTATTGATAAGAAGAGCTATGGTCGTCACCTTTCGGTCCTTAAACCGCCCTAGAGTGTAAACAGCTTAACTTTCGCCCTCACTGTAATACCCTATTGTAATTAAGCAAGCCTTCCCTTCCAATCTTTCGATCTAGGTCGGGGTTAACTAGAATTATTGGTCTCCTGCATGCATTCATTCGACCGGATAACAATTAAATTGCCTAATACAATTCCTATCGCAGGGCTAATCTATTTAATACAGTTAAAGCATTGCTACCACGGCTTCCCTAATCCCAACATACTAAGGGAATTAGCTACGCATAATTAAAGGAGAAACGAGAAATAAAGAAATAACAATAAACATGATAATAATTAAAGAAGAAAATAAGAGAAGGAAATAAGAGAGAAAATTAATACTGAAATAATGATCCGGAATAGAAGAACAAAAGTAACAGTAGCAATGATAGGGAAAAGTAACGTGATCCCCCCGTCTGGTTACATCGACATCATGACTCCCTATTTATAAGAAAAATAGGGCTTTCTTATACCTAATAACGAAATTAAACCTAAAAAGGCCCAGCCCGTCAGCTAAATCCACTCGATCGAGTAAGGAAACCACTCGATCGAGCAACTCAGGCTCAAAACTGCTCGATCGACTAAGGAAACTGTTCGATCGAGTAAAGGTGTATAAGGAACAGGTCGATCGACCTAGAAGAGAGATCGATCGACTGATTATTCTCCTAAAACCACTCGATCGAGTAATAAATCACTCGATCAAGTGAAACTTGGCTTCAGCAGCTTGTATCCACGCTAGTTTGACTTTGACTCATCCTTTTAGCTCCCGAAACACCTTCACGCATCCCAAGACAGCAGTAAATCCCGCTCCAAGTCTACTCTTCCTCCAAATGCATGCTAAACGGACGGTAAATAGCTTGATTTCACTCCCTTTGGGTTCATTCCTGTAAATAAGACAAAATACACCAAAGTAGCATATTCGGGGCATTTCGTAGCATAAAACCACGATAAAAGCATAGAAATACGTGCATAAAATAGGCTAAAAAGACTACATAAAATGCACGTATCAATACATAATAAAAGATTATACGCATAAATATTCAGGATTGAGGGCTACTCTACTATATATTCCTGAAACAAAATTTTTTTGCACTTAACTGTGCCTAATGAGTTGGTAACCATCACCGGATACAGTAAAAAGTCAGGACCAATCAGGTATGAAATAATTGCCGACCTGACTAGGTTTATCGCCACGGAAACAACCTACTGGACGCAAAGAAGACGGTGCAAGGGTGTTTTATCTCAACCATCAGTCTAAAATGCCCTCTTGACAGGCCGAATACCAAGCCCTCCAGCCAGGCAGGGGACATAAGCCCTCCTGACAGGCCGGATTTCCCACCCTTTCAACCATTATAGCAAAAAACTATATTTGATTGAAATATTTATGACAAAAAAAATTTGAAACAAAAATAATGTGCAAGTTATTTAACCAGAATAATGTGCAGATCATGCAAAACGAAATATTTGACAGGTCCAACAGGATGAAACTCACAAATCAAGCAAAGACAAAGTGAAATAAGCCAAAAGAAGGCCATCATATCTATATTAATAAACCCTTACCCCCTGGGGCAAAGGTACCAAAATATTCATAATGGCCAGGGAGAACCCCCCTGACCCAAAACAGGAAAACAAAAATAATGTTTGTCCAGGGACATCCCCCCTGGATGGGCCAAAATACCAACTGAAAATTAAAAAATATTACTGCTTCTCCTCAGAAGCGGCGATTAACAACCCGCTCCACACTCTTAGCCGCTCGGCCTCAACGTTCGCTCCCCGGGAATCGACTTCTGTTCATTCCGCAAATTATGCGGTCGGGATACTTCGACAAAGAAAAGCCATCTCACCGCAGGGGTCCCATTTTGCCCTGGCCTCAATAGGCTCCGACATGGCAGCCGCCCTTCCCTTGATGTAGAAATAGAGGGAGGCATCATCCAATTTGAACTCCAAGTAATCCCTCTCCTGGGTAAGCTCTTCATTCCTATCTAGGGCCTCCTGCAATGTACAGTAGCGTGCTTGAAGCGACCTCGATCTTAGCAAGATCCCTCTCACTGCACTCTTGTCAAATCGGCAGCCTTGGCGGCCAAATCAGCCCTTGCAAATTCCAGCTCAGACTTCAACCTATCATAATCTGATCTCAGCAGATCGATCCTGGCTACCAATGAAGTAGCCTGATAGGCATTATGGAGACAGGTCGCGGCACCCTGACCGAAGATAAGAAAAGTATGAGTAACTTGTACCAACAAATAGAAGACTACCAAAAACAAAACACATAGAAATAACTCCAACATACCTCCCTCACAGCAGCCAGGGCACCAGCCAAGAGGCTGACTGAATGATCCACTGAAGCAACTGCCTGAGTAGCAGTCTCAACAGGGTCAAGAGTGAGCATGACATCGATTTAGAGGCGTAGTCCCCGATTTTTACCCTAGCGACCTCCAGTTATCCAACCTGGCTCTCACCTCCCGACCGGGGCGTAAACATCAACATCCTCAATTCTCCTCTTAAGGTCGTTGAACTTGTTCCAAAAGGGACAAGAGTGCAGCAGATGACCTTGCGCGATATCCGACTGTTCGGTCAAGTCGATGACAGTTCGATATCCCCGCTTCCCGAGGACCTTCCTCCTTAATCTTAGCCAGCCTGGCTGAGAGGTCAGCCATACCAAACCTGGCAAGACGAATAGACGACCTGGTAGCTGCAACACGAAATGCTATATCAGCAATATAAACCAAGTATTATCAGGAAGCCCAGGAAGAAAGAAAGGAAAAATAAAAAAAGACTTATCGCTCAAGTGCGCGCACCAAAGACCCGACGCTTTAGCGACCACAGGGAGCACCGTCAGCCTTCAAACAGCGAGGAAGGTGACCAATCCCACAACAAAGAGGCCAGGACCTCTCCAAAGGAGGAATAGCAAGGAAAGCAGAGACATTGGGAGTAGGGTACTCAATCTCAGTAACCTAGTCATCAACTGCACACATAAGAGGTATGACTTATTATTTTTTATTTCATTTTTTCACTAACAAGAAAAACATGCAGGATAAAGAAAGAAATCAAAGGACTCACCAGCCACACAGGCCTCATGATTTAAATACGCCAGGTCAGGACCCACAGAATTGGTCCTGACAAACATATAGCCAGCAGCCCAGCCCTTGTCATGGCCACTGTCTAAATTACTCAGCAGAGGAGTAGTTGATGCCCTGACCTCAAAACTTATACGGCCAGGACTGTTAGTTTTAACAACATAACAGGTCTTCAAATCGTCAAGAGAAAAAGAAATATTGTGTTTTTTACAGAGTTTCTCAATAGAACATACAACTTTCCACACCATCGACATTAATTGATAAGAAGGGACACCAATCTCCTTAATAACCTCAACCATAAGAGGAGAGAAAGGAAGCTTACAGCCTGCCCTGAAAGCCCAGTCGTGGATGCAGAACCAACCAGGACAAGCCCAGTCAGCCCTAATAGGAGAATCCTCAGGGATCCAGACTTCAGCGTCAGCAGGGATGATTCCCTTATCCTTCAAAATTTTTTCGAACTCAGGCTTCAAACGGTTTGCAGGAGACTGATCTTCGTTTAAAGCCTTGGTAGGCTTGAATTGAAAAGCACCATGGGATATTGAAATCATCTCCAATGGGGGGTCACTTGATTTATCCACTGTGGGAGATGGAGCAACAGAAGAAGTAGGCAGAGTTTCAGAAGAGACTTCCTCAGAATTCTGAGGAGGGGGAGTAGCAGGAACCGCTGCCCTGGTAGATTTTTTCTTTGCAGCCATTGATTGAAGAATTATGGAAGATTGATTAAAGATTTGGGAAGTTGAAAGATAAGAAAACTGAAGAGAAAGAAAGTTAAGAGAAGCAAGACGAAGAAATTATGTTGATGAGTTCAGATTAATGAAGCACCCAAGTATTTATAGCAAGGAAGATTAGGGTTTCAGCCGCAGCATAATTAAGGCAAGTTGCAGTAAATATCCACGCGTCAGCAGCGGCAGTAAAAGAGCCGTTACAAGAAACTGATCAGGGATAATTTAACCGTTGGGTGATTTTATCAAAATTAAAGTTATCTCCTCATTTTTCCGTCCTGGCACTACTAATAAGGAGATAAGGGGCAATTGTTAGGCCTGGAAATTCATAGACCACCCTGATCAACATTTCATCTTAACCTTACTGCCAGGCTCTCAGGGTGCCAGGCTCTCAGGGCACATGAAGTTAGGCGCCAGGCCATGGAGAGGACAACGGTCCAAATATCAGGACGATATGCGACCATATCCGCGTATATTAATGGAAATAATTACGCAGCATTAACTATAAAGATTATGCAATAATTACGGTAATTAAGAGGGAAATATTGAGCTATTATTGCCAGCAATTATGGAGAATATTCAGCCATTAATGACCAGATCAAGCAGCCGTTCAAGATAGAAGGCTATATAAAGAACACATTGGAGCTATTGGAATCATCTCGTTCATACGCAAGAAGAGCATCTACTACTTAGAAATACAAGCATTATTGTTATCATTAAAATATTCTCTCAAATCATATAGTGAAATCCTCTCCTGGCTTGGTGCCCGTGGTTTTTTCCCATTCAAGGGTTTTCCACGTACAAAATTGTTTGTCTTATTATTTCTATTGTCTTATTTACAGCTTAAATCGTACCCTATCAACCTGACCAGTAAACTAATTAGAGCTAGTTAACCCTGCACAGTATCACCCTGACTTGATTTCGCCCTGCGCAAAATCCACACAAAACACAAACCATTTGAGATACCAAAACATCAATACTTTCAAGGACTTAACCGTACTAGGAACGAGAATTGAAGATGACATCCGTAAAGGGCTCTTGTCCAAAACGGTAGGTCGAGGATATCAAGGCTCAACAAGTCGTTCTTACGGCTCCACTAGCAAAACCGATGAAGTTAACCTCCTTGAGCCATCCAAGAAGAGTACCCCACCAAGGAAATTTACAAATCTTGGGGACACTTACTCCAATGCTCTAAAAAGGTTAATGAAGCAAGGCAAACTCCAACCCATAGGACCTACTCCCGAACCCGAAAAGAAATCCAAGTTCTAGGACGAGAACTCGTACTGTGAATATCATAGGGGTAAGGGGCATGACACAGAAAAAGGCTACAAATTGAAGAATGTACTTCAAGACATGATTGAGGATGGTCGACTACCAATACCGCCGGGAGGTAAGCCCAACAACACTCAGAATCCTCTTGGAATTCTAGTGATCACAAGTGAAGAATCTACCTTAGATTGTTCACACCTCATTTCTCCAGTTGAAGATGAAATCCACGCAATCGAGAATGAAGGGTTCTACTCTACCATTTCCCCTACCATTGTCGACTTCATCGCATGGGCAAGGAGTGTGGATAGGCAAGTTTGGGAATTGGAAAATGTGGTGACAACTTTACATAACCCCAATGCGACACCTAAAGAACATGCGCCACTAATCTTTTCTCAAAATGCCACTATGCAAGAAATAGTCGTTGTGGTTGATAAACTAGTCGACCAAATCACACAATTAGAGGACGAGATCATGAGAATGAGGGAATTAGCTACAATCAATGGAGTATGGGCCGATGATGATGAAGACGAGTATCTAATTGAACACTCCCTAGTCAAGGAAATAGTCCAAAATGGTGAAGACCAAGACATGGACCACCTAACTCGTTCGGGGCGTCCATATCAAAATACTACTCAAAATGGTCCAACCAACGTTATCACACCAAATGATAACGAAGATGACTCCACTGATCATTTGCTCAAGCAATTACAGAAGACAAAGGCTGATCTTCCAGTCTGGCAACTAGTAGCAAGCTCATTCCCACATTGCCAAGCTTTACTGCAAGCTTTGGCCAAACTAAATGTAGCACATAACTCCACACCCGACAATGTAGTCAACTTGGTCTTCCAAGAATCACCAAAGTTAAGTAATCCTATTACTTTCTCAGATGAAGATTGGCCACCCTTTGGCTCTAGTCATAACTTGGCTCTCTACATCATCGTCATTTACTTAAAGAAGAATGTGCCAATGACCTTGGTGGATGACGGCTCCGCGGTCAACGTCATACCCCTGAAAACGGCATACAAATTAGGCATGAAAGAGTCGGATTGGACCCCTACCAATCAAGGTGTTCGCGCATATGATGGTACACGACGAAAGGTAGTAGGACTCGTTAACCTAACCGTAGCCACAGGGCCAATTGAGCGAAAGGTTAACTTCCAAATAGTAGACATCGAAGCTTCCTTCAACATACTTCTAGGAAGACCTTGGATTCACGCTTCCAAAGCGGTAACATCCACCCTTCACCAAAAGATAAAGATCCCACTAAATGGCAAAGTGGTGACGATCACTTCGTCACCCATCAAAGCAATAATCCAAAATAAGTCAAATAATCAAGTCCTTGCGGATCCAGTATACGAACTTGGGGGCTTTCAAAGCATAAGTGTCATAGAAAGTGAGTTGGCACCCCTATAATACGATCCCTACTCCAACTTGGTGGTCAATCACATACTCAAATCCTAGGGATACTTCTCTGGAATGCCTTTGAACCCTACCCGAAGAAACACCTTCGCACCCTACAAGGAAGGCAACTCGAAAAGAATACCACTTGGACTAGGATACAAACCCACTAAAGAGGAAGTTCTCGAGATGCTCGCTCAAGTTCAAAGCCGTAAGAACATAGGAGTCCAAATGCGACCATATTTCCCTACCCTAAATGGATACTTTGTTAGGGAAGGAAGTCAAGAACCCTTTCACGGATTTCCCGAACCTTGGCACTACCTCGGAAGGAAGCTAGCCGGAATCGAGATCTTTCACGATTGCTACTTCATTCCTCCAGAAACGGTTCCTACCGTCAAAGCTCGTCAAGCACCTTGCTTAGACGAACAAGCTGTTAGTCTACTATTTGGAGAAGATCGATTTGTTAGAGCCGCGCAGGATGAGATCATTACCATGATACTTCAAGACAACCACTTCAACCCTACCGCGTTAATCACAGAAATAAATGCGAACCAGCAGAAAGGAGGGAGAAAATCAATTAAGTGGACCAACAATCAAGGAAGGCTCTTCAAGCTCACCACTGGAGAAGGAGAGATGTTCAAAGGAGAACCAGAAGACGATGAATTCGAGTCAGAGTCAGAGTCGGAGTCAGAGTCGGAGTCTAGAGAAGTCACTAAGGAGTCTCCTCCTGTCGTCACCCCCATTCCCTTGGTTTCTCCTAGCTTAGCCTCAAATAGTAACAGTAGTTTGGGAAATGTCCCAACAACTGTCCCTTTACCGCCACTGACCACAGATCAGATGGCTTCTTTGTTTCAACTTTTCTCAAACTTTAATATAAATAAATCAGGTCCTGCTTACTCTTTGTATTATCTTGAGTGCAATTCTGTTTACGATGATACTGAGGATGACCCAGACCTAGACTCAATTGAGATAACTCCCTACATAGCCAAAGAAATACTACAAGAGGGGAAAGGGGGACCAGTAATAGAGAACACCGAACCCATCAATGTAGGAACTGAAATAGAACCCCAAGAACTTAGGATAGGGACTACCCTAAGCCCCACCGAAAGGGCCAGTTTCATAGACCTCCTACACGAGTTCAAAGACGTTTTCGCTTGGTCCTACAAAGACATGCCAGGGATCGACAGGGATATCGCCGAACATAGAATCCCAATCAAGCCAGGTTTCAAGCCTGTGAAACAGAAGCTTCGTCGAATGAGAACAGAATGGGCTCTCAAGATTAAGGAAGAAGTCGATAAGCAATTCAAAGCCGGGTTCATCAAAGTTTCCGAGTACTCTGACTGGGTAGCCAACATAGTACCCCATACCCAAAAAGGATGGGAGAATCCGTGTTTGTGTTGATTTTAGGGATTTAAACAATGCAAGTCCTAAAGATGACTTTCCTCTACCACATATCGACATATTGGTGGACAATACCGCAGACCACGCGTTACTATCCATCATGGATGGATACGCGGCTTATAACCAAATCAAGATGGCCATAGAAGACGTGCATAAGACCGCCTTTGTCACTCAATGGGGAACCTATTGCTATACGGTCATGCCGCTTGGGTTAATCAACGCCGGAGCTACATATCAACGCACCGCAACTACACTCCTACATGATATGATGCACAAAGAAGTTAAGGTATACGTAGACGACATGATTGTCAAATCCAAGGATAGAGAGGGGCATATCGCGAACCTTCGCAAATTTTTCTCAAGGCTACAAAAATACAACATGAGGCCCAATCCTCAGAAGTGCGCATTCGGAGTAACATCTGGCAAACTCCTGGGATACGTCGTTAGCCAACGAGGTATAGAAATAGACCCTTCCAAGATCAAGGCTCTGATCGAAATGACACAACCTCAAACAGAAAAAGAAGTCAGAGGATTCCTGGGAAAATTGCAATATATAAGTCGATTCATATCGAAACTTACCATGATCTGTGAACCTATCTTCAAAAAACTCAAGAAAACAGACCACACCATGTGGGATGATGACTGTCAGAAGGCATTTGACCGAATCAAGGAAATATTAGCTAAACCACCAGTGCTCATGCCACCTCAACGAGATCAACCTCTTGGTTTATATCTCACAGTAACCGAAACAGCCATGGGCGCCATGCTAGCTCAAACCGTAGGAAAGGAAGAAAGGGCTATTTTCTACCTTAGTAAGAAGTTCTTGGAGTACGAGTGCAAATACTCACAACTCGAAAAGACATGCCTCGCTCTTGTGTGGGCAACAAAGAAGCTACGTCATTACATGCAACAAAGAAGCTACGTCATTACAATGGATCCAGTCAAATACCTCTTCGAGAAACCCGTCCTCAACGGACTCCTAGCAAGATGGACTTTGATGCTCTCAGAGTTCGATCTCAAATACGTGCCTCTGAAGGTTATAAAAGGGCGCGCCGTTGCCGAATTCTTTGCATAAAATCCCATCAATGATGCACAAACAATAAATACTTGGTCATTTCTAGACTAGGATATACTCCAAACCGATGTAGACTCCTGGGACCTTTACTTTGATGGAGCATCAAACTTAAGAGGATTTGGAATAGGAGTGTTGCACATTTCTCCTGAAGGCGAGCATACACCAATCTCTGTCAAACTCGACTTCGAGGTGACAAACAATGCTGCAGAATACGAAGCTTGTCTCATTGGACTACAAGCGGTAGTGAGCTTGGGCATTAAAAACCTCCGAGTACATGGGGATTCATCCCTGATCATCAATCAAGTTACGGGATCTTGGAAAATCCGAAGCAAAAGCCTAGCACCTTATCAAGCCAGAATAGACCAAGTTGCCCAATTCTTTGATCACGTGACCTATCTACACCTACCTCGGGAAGAAAATCAATTTGCAGATGCTCTTGCAAAACTTGCATCTTTGATTAATATGCCATATGACATGGTGGAAATGCCTTTATGTATCGAACGACGATCAGAGCCAGCTTATGTCCACCAAATCACCGATGAAGAGGAAATCACAGAAGAACCTTGGTTCCAAGCAATCCTAAATTTCAAGCTCAACGGTACCTATCCACCGGATATGGACAAAAGGGGACAACGTGCTATATGCCTACTAGCTTCCCAATACGTTCTCATGCAAGGAGACTTATACAAAAGAACACCTCTTGGTGTAATCCTACGTTGCCTTGATCATTCACAGGCACGGAAAGTGATGGAAGAAGTCCATGATGGAGAATGAGGTCCTCACATGAGTGGGCCCATGATGGCAAAGAATATCACACGTTTGGGGTATTATTGGACCACAATGGAATCTGATTGCATCAAATATGTAAGACATTGCCACAACTGCCAAATCTTCGGGAATGTACAACATGTCCCTCCTTCATTGCTCTATACGATGACATCTCCTTGGCCATTTTGTGCCTGGGGAATTGACATAATCGGGAAGATAACCCCAAATAGGAACAGAGGTCACTGTTTTATCCTAGTGGCAATTGACTATTTCACCAAATGGGTAGAAGCGGCTTCCTACACTAGTCTCACGGCTAAAAACGTGGCAAAGTTCATACAAAACAACATCATCTGTCGATACGGTTGCCCACATGAGATCATTAGTGATAATGGATCACATTTCCAAGCTGAGACTGAGCAACTGCTAGCCAAGTACAAAATTAGGCATCACCACTCTTCGCCATATAGACCACAAACTAATGGCGCGGTAGAGGCGGCAAACAAGAACGTTGTCACAATTCTCAAGAAAATGATTGACAACTATCGAGATTGGCCGAGCAAAATACCTTTTGCTTTGTGGGGATATCGCACATCTATTAGGACGCCCACTGGGGCCACCCCTTTCTATTTGACCTACGGCATGGAAGCTGTACATCCAGTCGAGTTAGAAATACCATCATTGCGTATCTTACTCGAAAGTCAAATCCCAGAAGCCGATTGGAAGAGGGATAGATATGAAGAACTCATCCTCCTGGATGAACGTAGGCTACGCGCATTACATAATGTCCAAACATATCAAGCACGTATCAAACGAGCCTTCAACAAAAGGGTCAAGCCGAGGAACATCAAGGAAGGAGACTTAGTACTCAAGTCGGTTAGAGTTCTTTTACCTGTCGATCCACGGGGAAAATTAAAACCTAATTGGGCCGGACCATTTATAGTCAAGTCCATACTTCCAGGGGGTGCGGTAAGAATCACAGACCTAGATGGGAATGAATTTGCCAACCCGACAAACCTTGACCAACTAAAGCGGTATTATGCCTAGAATAGGAACAAAAAACGCGCCTCGCGTAACCTCACGTGTCGCTCTTGTGGCACTAAATAAACGGCCCCTGGCCAAGCTGAAATAAGCCAATGTCACTCTGCTCTTGCATTTTGACAATTTGTCATCCTCATATCATCAAATAAACTAAACCGCACCTTCAGAGTAAGTAAAAGCTCATGCTTATTTTCTAAGTTCCTTGCTTAGAACAATTATTCTTTTACATTTACTCGAACTACGCGCAAGGGTTTGATTTCATTTTTTTAATGAATACGTAGGCAATCCTTCACAGGATACAACCCATTAATTTCAAAATGTAAATAGAAGGACATTTGCAGTTGCATTTGGAATTCGACAAGAATAATAAATAGAAAATCACAACGGTTTCATAACCAATTAACCTCTTTTATTTCATTCATTTTCTAATAATAATAATACGTTACATAATAATAATAATGCTGAAACGAAGAATAAAATAGGTTAGGATTCTAAAACCCCACCTTCTTATTACAATAATAATAATAATAAATAATAATAAAGACTTGGGCTATTCCTCCATTTTCCCTTTACCCTTGTCATTCTTGTCATACTTCTTGTCACGACCTCGAGCCGGACGCTCTTGCGCCACTTAAGACCTAATCACCAACGGTCTTTCTCGAGGCCTAGCCTTCCCATTCTTGCCAATCACTTTGTCCACGGCAGGAGATGTCTTCGGTTTCTTCGAAGGATGAACAACTTGAAACCCGGCTTCTTCCTCTCCCTCAGTCAGATGCTTCTCTTTCTCCTTTTCCACCTCGCGCACCTTATAGTCAACGGGCTCGCGCTTCCTTAATCTCTCACGCTCCTCCAGAGTAGTAGCTTTCCTCCACCGTAGATAGGAATCCGACACCCATAAGGCACTAACAGAAGAGTTCAAGAACCATACATTCCTTTGAGCCCATCTAATGGCCCACTCCCTTCGACTCTCAGTAGTAAGCGCCACGGCAGTCTGCGGGATAGTGTCAAGCTTCGGGATTGTCTGCTTCAGTCCAACCTGTCTCATCAGCCTCTCCGGGAAGATGCATACCATGAGTTCCAAGCCAGGAATGCGCACAGATCGAGTAGGATCCAAGGAAGATACTCTAGTGACAGATTTGAGATGCCACCATGGTACAATCCATCTGATCAAGGGGCCATCATCACTCTTTAATTTATTCTCCCAATAATTGCAGACCCGAGTGAAGTCCACCATGTAAAGCCTGGTCCACATTGCAATCGAACGAGCATGATAAGAAGGAACATGAACTGGGGGCTCAATCAATCGAAGACGCTCCATAAGCCAAACCTACCAAAAGCGGGTATTAGAACAAAAAAAAGGAACGAAAAAAAGAAAAACGAAAAAAAAAAAGAAACGAAAAAAAAAAGAAGAAAAAAAAAATGTGTTCTTTTACCTGCAAAATAACGGGACTTCCCAAATACGGTAGGTCGCGATTGGCTTTCCTGTTATCCAAACCCAATAGAATCTCTCCTAAACATAAACAGGCTGGGCTCCTGCGCAGTTCCATTTGCTCAACTAGGCCCAGGTGACGGGGATCACCTCTCAAGTCTTCATCAACATGCCCTTGAAGGACATATACATGCAACAAGCAAAATCTGAATGCCCTTCGCCTAGCAACATAAGAAATGGTGGGGTCGGCCCTGTTAATGAATCGGTCAATGAAGTCCAACATTCGCACTCCTTTCGAGGTCACTAAACGGTCCACCTCAATTCTTGTCAACCCAAGCAAGTCTCTAAACTTGTTCTTATACCCTTGTGAAGTAGAAGGAATAGCAGGCAAGTGTTCTGGGTCCTACCCACCGATCGCAGCAATTTCTTCAGGAAATGGGCAAATGTCACCTCCGGGGAACGCAAAAACATGATAATTCGGGTCCTAATAATCAAGACAAGCATCTAGGAATGGTTTGACAACCTTGATAAGCTTCAAACTCAACAAAGATCCAAGATTATAAGCACCCATATCGTGTTTCTCCATGTTGGAAAACTCATTGGTCCACTCTTTTAGACGAATCTCTAAAGTATTCATGATGAATGATTATTTTGAGAATTTTATGTAATAAGACGAGGGAAGAGACGGAAGAATTGTGTGAATAAAACCTCTATCGACGTCTCTATTTATACTAAAATCTGTTTCCTAAAATCTGCCAGGACGGATACACCGGGGAACAGGCGCATCACCTGCTGCGCCACTTCAAAGGGACGCAGCACCTGCTGCGCCACTTCAAAGGGACGCAGCTCCTGCTGCGCCTCTTCCTCAGCAACGTTTCTGTGATTTTCCGCGTTAGATCTTTCCTAAATTCCTTAGCGAATAATTTCCTATTCATACGGGTTATTATTTTGGTAAATACGTAAAAATTACCATAGTTCGTGTTTCCTAAATCCGCGGGCACGCATTTCGACGCAATATCAGCATTTTTGTCATTTTAGCACACTCGTATATTTTCATTTTAGGAAATAATTTTTCATTTTAATGTAATTTATTTCAAAACTCATATATATTTCTTTTATTTATTCCTTTTTTTAATCATTTCACTCCCCATTTCTAACTTATAGATCTCTATTTTTTTTCATTTTTTTGGAGGTAACCCTCCCTACAGTCCGGTCATTTCCGGCAAATTTTTTGCATTCTTGGCGTTTTTGCATTTTTTGCACTTTTGAGTCATTCGTTCTGCGCTAATTTAGGCCATGCCATATGTATATACAAATGTATGTTCTATGTGATTTCAATGTAAATTTCGGCAGCATGACGGCGTAAACCGTCATCTACCAAACCTTTTCAAAGCTAACCTGCAGGTACAAACAACGCAACCCAGCAGCAAAGGCACTCAGGCCATCATATACAACCAAAAAAAGGGGACATGTACAACAAACTGGGGGCTCGAGCCCCAAGCAAAATCCAAAATGTCCAAAATGCAGGTCCTAAAATATACAAATGTGCAAGATACAGCCAACAACAAACGACAACAAAACAAAACTACTGCCGGTCGCCCTCTAGCTCCGCAACCCTCGCCTCGAGAGCAGCAACCTCGGCGTCGCGAACCTCAAGCGCCCTCAACAAGCGAGCTGTCTCCTCCCGAGACTGGGCCAGCTCTCGCTCCAGCTCACGCTCCCTCTGCAAACAACAAAATTGGCTCATGTCAATCATTTCAAGCAATCATAAGGAAAGTTAGAAAGTTCAAAAAAAGAAATAGGCGAAAGGTTCATACCTGACGACCTCGACCGCCGACAAGTGCCTCGACGGCAGTAGCTCGCAGCCGGTTGGCTACCCTCCATAACGCCACAAACCGAGACGGCGCGACCTACATTTTCAAAAAGAAGTTCTCAATAATTGGATAAGTTCAATCAAATGTGTTCTTACACAAAAATTATACAAGTTAGAAGGCTCACCCTCCGAATCAGATGCTGCCAATCGTCCAGGCCAGCATCCGTCACAGCCACGTCAAAGTCACGCAGCTCGGAGATCGTCGTCCTCCCAGCCGCGTCAGTGTACTCGAGGGTCTCGGGGTACTCTGGGGGCTCGATGCCCGCCGCCTTAACCTCCTGCAAAGTCAAATGTTTCTCATTAATCGATGATCTTTCATCATATTCTCAAAATCAAAAATAAAGGAGAGCAAGATGCTCACCACAACCGGCCAGTACGCCAACCTCCGGTAGAGGAACGCCGAGTAGTCCTCACCAGGAAGCAAGAGGGCGTCACCACTAACGCCAGCCAAGTCAGAAGGCTCCCTGAACATCATCCTAGGAGGATCGATGGGAACCGTCAAAACATCCCGAGAGCACTGACATGCCAAGCGCTCGCCCAAGTACCACACAGGACCCATCGACGTCCTCAACAGCAGCCGGCTCGAGCTCCTAGGTTGAAGGACCTCAGCCACAAAAGGAGGCACGCCAGCGTACTCCGCCCAAGGCCTGGGCACCCACTGAGGAAGACAAACAAGGAATCATTCTTATGATCGGTTGAAAAGTAATGAAGAAGAAAAACGAATATAAGTGAGATGGTCACGTTGTCCAGCTGAAGAGCGTTCACGTCCCGCCGGTAGACACCGTGAGAGGAACGCTTGCTCCTCGTGCGACACATCACCCAATCCCTCACAACGGGATATGCCTTCTCCATCGGCTCCGTCCTCTTGGGCGAGAGGCTCGGAAAGTAGGAGTACACCCACGCCTGTGAAGCAAGATAGTCAATAACGATCTTTTGTAACTAGATAAGGAAAGGAAGTGATTTTAGTCTAAATGAAGGTTCATACCTCCAACAGCAGTCCAGGGCCGACGGCACCAGGAGAAGTCCCCTTCCCCATCAAATCCGGATGAACCATGGCCCTCATGAAGCGGATGAGGACCGCAAAACCAGCAGTGACCCAGTCCCAACGTCCCAGGGAGCTCAGGTCAGAAAGAAAGGGAAGGAGCTTCGTCGACAGCCTCTCTCCCTTGTCTCCGAGGTAGATCGAAGACAGAAACCACCAAAGCCACAAACGGGCCCTCTACTCAGCTATACAGGGAGGAGGAGCCATCTCTATCCCGTCAATCACCACCCGCGCCAGGGTCTTCCCCGCAAAGTAGTCTCGGACATAAGAACTAGGCACCAAACCAGGCACTGTAACAGCCTTCGGCGCCAAGTTCCAGCCGATCAACCTCCTAGCCTCGGCCGAGTCCACCCTCATAGCAGTCTCCGACCACTCCACCGCCTCGGCCCCACACGGCAGACCAGAGATCATGCCGTAGTCCTCCAACGTGACTCCCACCTCACCAAAGGGCATGTGAAAAGTGGAAGTCGTGTCCCAGAATCGGTCTAAGAAAGCGCGGACCAGGCTAAGGTTAGCCCGCAGCTTCCTCTTCGCGATATTCCCCCAAACCTGCACCAAGGCGCCAAACGCTCCCCGCTCGATCATGGCTCGCTCCTCCGCCGATAGCCTCTCGTAGCACTCCATCGCCATCGTGTAGCCCGAGAATGATCTGATGTTCCCGGCCTCCTATTGTGTTTTGAAACAAAAGCTAACTTTAGTTTGAATGAAATTGAAAAAGATATGAGCAAATGAAATGAAAGAAGATGAGTGGTGAGTAATGAATTCAAGATTACCAAGCTCTTCACCGTCCTATAGGATAGGTGACCCTCTGCAGCCCAAAGCAAGTGCCTGCTGTCCCAGGTCTCAGCCCACGCAGGTGCTCCCCTCAGCCGACGACAGCCTCGCCCAATGTTGGCCCATCTCGGGGCCTCCTCCTCCTCAGCAGCCTCCTCCTCATGGACCTCGTCCTCAGCAGCCATCACCGCGGAGGTGAAAGCCTCCTCCAAAGCCTCCTCGATAGCACGAGAAGGGTCAACAGCAGTGTCTATCTCCATGGGAGCTCTCCCAGAAGTAGAAGTCTCGTCACCTGCAAACGTTAAAGTAATTATAGGCCACGTCAAGTGACGACGAGCCTCGATTAAGGGTTTTCGAGTTTTTGGAAGCTCCGAAATCGCTCTTTTCTCGCCATCTTTGGCCGTATTCCCACAAACCCGATCACTTATGTGGTAATTTGGGTCAAGTCCAGCCTAAGTTGAAGCCTAGTCATGGGTTCGAGTCGAAATTTCGGCATCATTTCGTTATAACGGCGATTATGCCCTAGAAAAGTGTCTTGAAAAAGCCGTCACAAACCAAAATTTTGAGATGGTAAGAAGTTTACCCATCATCCAAGGATTCCAAATATCAAGTTTCATCGCAAATGGGCAACCCTAAGGCCATTTTCGAAGCGATTTACGGTTTAGCTGTGAAACCGTCTCAATTTCACTCAAATGCCCAAAAACTCAATGAAAATTCGAAACAAATACATGGTTATGATCTTTATACTACCAATTAGCCATTTACAAGGTCAATTTTACAAGGCAAAATCATTTGGGGGAAAAGCCCCAAATTTTCGACATTTTAGGGTTGAAAACCCTAAATTTTGTCGATCCAATTCGTCTATTATAGAAGATTAATGCAAGAATGATATACATACCTCGATTATTCATGGCAGATGAAAGCTTTTCGATCAAATTTTGCCGGAAATGGTTAAGATTTGAGAGAGAAATTGGTGATTTATGTTTCGAAATAATGAAATGAAATCCCCTGTTTCATCGCGTTTTTACGCAGGAAAGACACACTAAGGAACAGACGCAGCAGGTGTTGCACCTCTTCCAAGAGACGCAGCTCTTGCTGAGCCTCTTCCTTAGCTTCCCTTCCTACGAATTTTCAAAAATTCGTTATGAGTTCGTTATTTATGGGCCCATCTTTGGTGCGCCTCTTCCCCGATGCCATTTTATCTTTTTGGTCCGTTTGACGATTATTCTTCGCTCAGACCCGCATTTCTAAGCCGACTGCGGACTATTATACACTATTTACTGCTTCCAAGACTTTGCTTGTCACAACGAGCAGGTACTCCTTGACAGGTGTTTCGACACGCCTTCATTATATTCCCCCAACGAGAGTAAGCGGATAGACAATCCCTCTCGAGACATGGAGATAAGTTCCTGATAAGGTTTCCCCAAAGAGAGTTCGCGACATACAATCGTCCCTCTCAAGTTCCTCCGAAGTTTGTTTGAAGACGACCCAAGCACATTTCTCCCAGCAGTTCCCGCCTGTGTCCTGCTACTCACAACATTTCTTGTTTCCCCGCGGAGTGCGATAAAGGTGTCGTTCTCCAGAAGTTCCCAAACCAGTAGAGTTCCTACACTCAAGCCTTAGTTACCCCATTGTTTGAAATTATATTCGGGCCTCCTTCCCGTTGATGCTTTCCTTTAGGGTCCCACATCCTAGCACAATCCTTGCTTATCTTTTAGGTCTTACCCTTAGCTCCTACGCTTACCCTTAGCTCATGCGCTTACCCTTAGCTCCTACGCTTACCTTTAGCTCCTATGCACCTCCGGAAGCATCTCGAGAAGAAGTCTCAGGTATGATCTCTTCTTATGGCTGGCGAGTCTCCTTACGTAGTCTAATGGACTTTAAACGACCCTCCCCGATAGTCGACAGACTCTAAAATGTTCCCGACGACAGGTCCTTGGTTCAGACCCCTTGAACCGCCTCGCGTTGCCATAGTCGTCAGGTTGTAATCTTCGATTGACCTGATGGCTATACTTTAACTTTTGCCTTGTCCAAGCCTCAGTCAAAGTGGGGGCTCTGTAGATATCTCATTTCTACACCTCCCGCAAACCACCCGGTGATGATTGGGCCGCATGTTTGGTACGCGGAACGATTTGTGACAGTTCGTAAGTTTATCGTTAAGTGATTACTCAAACACTGATGTCTATCTCTTAGTTGTCATCTACGCGCCGATACGGTCGTTTTGACAGTAATTAGAGTACATTTGGAGTCCGGGCCTAAAACCGTCTTCATTTTCTGATAACCGCTAAATCCCGAGTCAGAATGTTCTGGAATGTTCCGGATATTTCTATTCCATATTTTATAAATATTTCACAATATTTTAATCTTTGGTAAACAATTTCCCGTAATATTCATACAAAATATTAAGGAAAATAAGATTATCCCGTTATTCCATAAATTAAACACGGAAATCTTCCTTTCGCAGGAGGAAACCACCTGGGAACAGACGCAGCAGGTGTTGCGCCTCTTCCAAGAGACGCAGTGCTTGCTGCGCCTCTTCCCAGGTCCTTTCCTGCGTATTTTTCGTATCTTTTTCATATCTTTTCGAGATTCACTTCCAAAGTTTCTCCGAAAACCCCTATTCCTTCATGTGATTAGTATAAATAGGAGCCTTCGCTCCTCATATTTCTCACGCGAGTGTCCGCCCCTTCTCTTCTCCCTTTGCATTCTAGACCACGTTCTTACTTTTTGGCGCCTACGTGCTTGAACATTCGACCACGTAAGCTCGGATCCTTCTGAGTACCAGCCTCGTTTGCATGACCGACCAATTTGACCAACTCCACAACTAATCAACTTAATTAATCTTAATCGTTTTCCTCTTACGAGGGCACTTTCGTTACATTCGAGTCGAGCATCGCTAAAACATAAACTTAGCTCATCTCGTTTCGTCAAACATGTAAGTCTGAGGGTGTAAATCCTTCTTTATTTATTGTTCTTTACTTTTTTGTATCACTAATGTAAGGTTTATGTCGAAAATACTTCTTAAAACCGATTTATAAGACCATGCTTTAAAACCCTTTTTACGGATTACCAGAAGATAACCGTCGGGAAAGGACGCAGCAACTGCTGCGCCTCTTCGAAGGAGCGCAGTGCCTGCTGCGCCTCTTCGTGAGGTTGCCACAGTTCCTGCTTCCTTTCTTCTTCCTTCGTCCTCTGTAAATTCATTGTTCTTTGTTTTGTTTTCGTTTGTTATTCAAATCTTTGACATAATAGCATAATAATTTCACATGTACATAATTTATCATTCATTAGCATATAATTCATCATTAAAATCCGGCTTAAATCCCTTATAACCAATATTTGCGGGTTTTCGTCATTAAAATCAATTCGGATTTTAGAGGTTCGATTCCTCAATATTGAGTCTCTGGAATTCATCATTGACATATTTGCATCTGTTATTTATCGTCACCATCATTAGTTCGTCATTAATAACATTTTTAACCTAATTAATTTGTTTAGTTTATTTGTCATTAATAATCCTTTTAATCTTGTAAACTAGTTTTGAAACCCGTGAAAAATCACGGATCCTATACAAATTTCCTTTTTTTTGTTAATACTACTTGTATAAAACAGATTTTTATTTGAAAACATTACAGACGATAAAATAGGATGGAAATTATGAGATTGAACATAATAACACGGTAATATAAATAATAATAATAATATGAGATTAGTGGGGAATAGAGGCACTGTATTTGTCGTTAAAATGTGGATCTTTGTAAGAGATACAAAAAAAAAATATAATCATGAGTAACTCTTCTTCTCCTCCTCTATTAACAACCTAGTAAATTAATGGGATTTAGGCATTTAATAAAGAGTTTTTTTTTAATGTATATGCTGAACGGATGACGTTGCTCATGCTATGATAATTCATGATTTATGCTAACTCGTAAATTCAGTAATGATTTGCATTCTCAATTCATCATACTCAAATTAAATAGTCTAATTACATGTATATAGACATAAGTTGTTTATATAGAAATCAATGATTAATACTTATACATGGTTTATGTATTATGTAACTTCAAGATATTGGTGCTCCGGAGATTGAGGACTTTCTTAACCGCCAATTTACCAAAGGCGGTCTAGTTTTTCTCCTTCAATAGGTAAAAGAAAAATAGTCTAACAAAGTGAATGAAGTAAGACTAATATAGTAATTGAATACATTGAATACGTGTCTCTTCATTTCAAATTTAATTATCATTTGATGGTTTCTGTTTTCTTTTGTAAGAATTATCCGTCAATGTTGTGTCGATACTATCACTACAACTAAAAGACCTAGAATAACTAATTGGCTAAAACCCTTAGCATAATTATTGGAACAAAAATAGATAGGCTAATATCAATTAAAATGATCGGCATAAAAATACATCCTCAATATGGTGATTACTCCATTCAAGAGTTTCAGATTTGATCATCCATATGAACACATCCTCCAACATCAAATATCGCGTTAACTGATATTGAACTAATAATATGAAATAAAAAAATTGATAATTCTTAAATTGTATTTTGTACTCACCGATTGTCATGTATTAATAATTAAAATAGAAAATCTCCCAAAAAAAGAAATTCCAAGAAACAACCTCTTAAAAATCCACATACTTGTCGATTGTCATTTGCACGTATTGATCTCCAAGTATGTCATGCTCCTAAAAATTCAATCAATTTGTACAAATTAGTATTATGCCAAAATCAACTGTACACGAAATACAAGATTGCATAAGATATACCAAATATATATAAAACATTATCAATTGAGTTTTGTATTAATAATTAAAATAGAAAAATCTCCCAAAAAAAGAAATTCCTAGAAAAAAATGAGAAACATGATGCTACCTCTTAAAAAATCCACATACTTGTCAATTGTCATTTGCACGTATTGATATCCAAGTATGTCATGCTCCTGAAAATTCAATCAATTGTACAAATTAGTATTAATATGCTAAAATCAATTGTACACGAAATATAAAATTGCATAGATATACCGAGTATATTTAAAATATTATTAAATGAGTTTGACCAATATAGTAAAATCTTATAATAAAAGGGAACATGAGAAAACCGAATGAACTGTAGGCTGATAAAAATTTATAATAAAAATGCATGTCTATTGTTGTGCTCATGGAATAAACATTATCATCTCAAGAAAAAAAAAAGTAGTAATTAAGAAGTCATAATATCATCAAAAGTTTCAAGGTAAACTAAAAATTTGAATCATTATAAAGGAACTTGAGAAATGAGATATTGAGAAAGAAGATGAAAAGTATGGTTAAATGCTTGTGATGAATTGAATAAAGTATTGAAGGGGAAGAAGATAAAAAGTTTATTGTCTTCTTTAATTTTTTCTAATATTGTAATTGTCACAATAAATATTAGGGGAGATAAAAGAAAATAATTATGATATAATGGGACTTGTAATATGGCTTCTTGAAATCATATGGATATATCACATGTCATTTAAAAATGTACTCAATGTTAGCCTTTTATACTATTATTATTATATATATTTTAAAGAAATAAATAAATATATACTTTAATTTTACGAGTTGTGTTAATATGAAAAATTTTAACCGATTCACTAATATCTATGTTCTCTTCCAAAAAATTTAATTAAAATGTGAAATATAATTGTAAATTATGAAACTTTTATGTGAATTTTGGTAAGTTACATCTTTTTTTATTTTTTTTAGCTCATCAAATCTTTAATATGTACATTTAATTTAAGAATATTAATGATGTCTTTTTATTTTATTTATTTGTATGTTACACAATATGTAATGACATATTTGTAAGCACTTTTAGTAATCATTTTTTTTAAGAATAATATCAAAAAACCAATAATCTAATAATAATTAATAAATAATAATTAAATAATCAATAAAAATGAATATAAATTAATGGGGTATAAAATATCATGTAGAATTAAATTAAATGCTAATGCCATGTGGAATTAAATTAAATGCTTTAATCTAGCCTTTTAACTATATTGTACTCAATGTTAGCCTTTTATACTATTATTATTATATAGAATTTAAAGAAATAAATAAATGTATACTTTAATTTTACGAGTTGTGTTAATATGAAAACTTTTAACCGATTCACTTTTATCTATGTTCTCTTCCAAAAATTTCAATTAAAATATGAAATATAATTGTAAATTATGAAACTTTTATGTGAATTTTGGTAAGTTACATCTTTTTTTAGTTTTTTTAGCTCATCAAATCTTTAATATATACATTTAATTAATTTAAGAATATTAATGATGTACTTTGATTTTCTTTATTTGTATGTTACAGAATATGTAATGACATATTTGTAAGCACTTTTAGTAATCATTCTTTTTTTTAAATAATTATATCAAATAACCAATAATCTAATAATAATTAATAATTAATAATTAAATAATCAATAAAAATTAATAGAAATTAATAGGGTATAAAATATCATGTGGAATTAAATTAAATGCTAATGCCATGTGGAATTAAATTAAATGCCTTAATCTAGCCTTTTAACTATATTGTATAGATAATTAGTCCTAATTAATTTTGTTCCATGTTTTATTGTTTTTTATGATCTCAATCACATGTAAATAACCTATTAATCACTTTCATCCGAGTTAAATATCATAATCAATCCTTAAAATCACCAATTAGTATTAACGATTTGCAATTCCAGCTTCACAGCCAGAACTCACCCTTGGAACAGACGCGAAGAATCGCTGCGCTCTTCCAGAGGGCGCAATCTCGCGCTGTTCCAGTTGACTTACGTCTCTCGAACTTCCGTTCTGCCTTGGCCTAGTTTAATTAGTTTACGTATGTAATTAATTATTATTCGTATTATCGCCTAATTCCTGTTCGTTAATTTATTTATTCATTCTTTCTCAAATCCGTTTTAAAAGTATTTTCGACATAAATCATTAAATCCGATGTAATTATTATTGTAATTTTCGTTATTGTATTTATTGTATTTCTTTTATCATATTGTTTGTATGCCTTCACATGTAATCAATTTAAATCCCTACTTCGACCAAATTGTATGCTAAATTAATTGTTCACCGACTTAGTCTAATTCTTCACATGCTAGGATTAAATCTATGGATGTTGCATTGCATGCATATAATCGACAATACATCGAGTATGAATAATTTCCCTAATCATTAGTAGAGGCCGCTATCGAGGCGGGCGGGATTAGGTGTTCGATCAAAAGAGCTTCCTAATACGTACCCTCACCCCTTATTCTAGATCTCTGTGAACATCCGTGTTCATTGGCATCCACGAGAGTCATTCTAGACATAGAATGCTAAGGGTAAGGAGTTCTTGGTGTTCATGTCACTACTTTGTGTCTTGACATGACACGAGGTATTCGAACGGTTTCCAATTTTCCACAATAAATTGGTGGCGACTCCACAAAATGCAAACGCTTGTTCTCTTCCTCCCATGCGCCCCCGTGGGCCCGCGTCCACAAAGCCCAGCAGCGACAAGTTTTTACCACTGCCAATTTTTATTAAAGAGGTAACTTCTTGAGACTTTCTTCATCAATGGTTTCTTTGCTACAAACCCTTTTTTGGGTAAAAGGTAAACATATTGATACGTGCATTTCATATAGTCCTTTTTGGCCTTTATTGCATGCATTTCCATGTAATTCTCATGGTTTTACATTGCGAAATGCCCCGAATAGGCTACTTTGGTTTGGTTCGCCTTATTTGCATTAACGGACCCGAAAGTAGCGGAATCGTACCTTTTTCAGTCTCCTTAGCATGCATTTATGGATATGGAAGTTTTCAAGCGGAATTACTATGCCTCGGGAAGTGTGAAGTGATCTCGGAAGCTAACCAACGAAGAAAACGAGTTGTTTCAGTGGCCGAGTACTCGATTGAAGGCTTCTGTGTTCAATCAAGTGGATTTAGTGGTCAAGACTGTTCGATCGAGTCTCTGCTGTACTCGATCGAAAGGTGGGATTTCAAGGTTCCTCGATCGAACATGTTAACTGTTCGATCGAGAAGTTTTGCTGCGAAGTGTTCGATCGAGGAGATTCATTCTACTCGATCGAGAGCTTTTGTCTTTACTCGTAAGATTTATTTATCTTAAGTTAAGTTTAGGTTAATAAAATATCTTCTCTATATAAAGAGAAGACGTCATTAGGTCTAATACACCTTTTAATCTGATACTTTGCTCTTAATTACTGAGTAGACAATTTCTTTCTTTTGTTACGTTGCTTTCGCTCATTCTTGCCGGATCTTGAAACTTTGTAATCTCTCTTACTCTTTACACTTAATTTGTTCCCTCTTTTGCATTCTTAATTATTAGTCTCTTAATTACTGTTTTTAATTGTTGTTATAGGTTTATGCAATTTCATTCTTTTAATCTCCATATCATGTCTTTGATTAATTCTTCAATCATTGTTATTAGTTTCGTTATAAACATGAGTAGCTAATTCCCTTTATGTTGGGATTAGGGGAGCCATGGTAGTGAATAAATGATGTTGTAAATAGAATAGATGTTTGATGGTGAGAACTGTTTTATAACAATTTAATTGTAATCATTTAGTTGAGTGCACGCTTCTAAGCTAGTTAATCCGGTTAAATTCAGACCTAGATCGAGAGATTAGAATGAACAGACCTGTTATGAACAATAGACTACAGTAATGAGGGTGAGATCTAAGTTAGTTGTATTTTAGGGCAGAAAGTGGACCGAGAGGACCTTTCCTTTACCTTTCTCACATTAGACCGATTGAGCTATTTATGACTGATTTGGCTAATTATCATGGTGAACCGACATCCTAGCATTCTTCTCCTTATTTGATCACATCCCTATTTCTCTTTACTGTCTTTATTGCTCTTTTCTCTCTGTCCTACTTTCTAAAGAAAAACCGACTTTAGAGTCGCTTCCTTTATGATTCCCAAAATAAGGTGCAAAATGAGTTCCAGACGCAGCAATTGATGCTGATGATCGTACTTGACCCCTATTCTTGTTAAAGAAGAGGTGTCCTTGTTAAAGAGTCTCATAGCAAGAAATCTATCTTAGAGCCAGGAAGAAGAGGCCATGGTCAAAGCATTAACTGAATAATTAACCTGGCCATGGGAAGGGGAGAGGTTAGGCGGGCCCCTTCGAGAAGGAGATAAAGTGGCATAATTTAAATGCCGTCAAGCCCCATCCCCGAGCAAGTCAATCAAGTAAAGCCCGACTCCTTGCTAAGCCCAATTACGAGGCTTATTATGTCTGGCGTTAGACCTTTCACGAACCCATTCCCGAGCAGGGGCAGCCACCCAAATCATCGCAACATCGGAAAGGTCACCAGCTTCCAATCTCATTTAGTAGTTAGAAATCAAATCAAAACACCCAGTTTGTTACCTGACGGACTAGAATAACAAGGAAGTATAATTTTGATAGAGTTGTGACAGCCGTGTCAAATTTTGGCGCCATTGCCGGGGTGGCAATTAGCCTATTTATTTGTTTATTTTCGTCTATTTCAGTCTCAAGGGATTTTTAATTCCTTGAGACAGTTTTTATTATTTTTCTTTCTTTGTTTTGTGTATGCTCAGGTCTAACAGGTCAGAATCAGTATAAGCTGATCCTGAACCGGAGCGGTCTTTTCGCCATAGACAGAGCTTGTTGAGAAAGAATCGTCAAAAGAAAGTCTTGAGTACTTTTTGTTGGAATTTGTGTCCTCCGACAATAATGCGATCACAACTGTTGATCATGATGATCACATGTTTAAGTCTCATAATAAAGAATACAATTGGGAAGTAATATTTTACTGTCAACTGGTCCACACATATCGGTAAAGATTGGCTGACTAGAGTTTGACATTACTGTCGTGAGACGGTGGTGACCAGTTGATCCCCTTAGGTCATACCTAAAGGGTAACACTCTTAATTGATCATTTAATTGATCGTATGAAGATACGGGTCAATTAAAATATTTAAAATTGACGGACGATTTTGGAAGTAATATTTACGTGTCTTATTGAAATTTGATTAAATAAGATATGGTCTAAGTAATCGAATTGTTTCATTACTTAGATGAAATTATTGTTTAAGGAAACAATTGCATTTGAATGAATAAATTATTATAAATACAAGTTATTGTGATTTATAATTGGTAAAAATATTTTGGTACAAGTAATTATGAATTACTAAGTCGATTTTTGTATGTGACGTATTTTTTATTAATACGTTGATTTTTAATATGTTAAGAATACATAACAATTTTATGTGACATATGACATGTGACATATGACAAATTGACATTTTGACAAAGATAAAATGGAGTCCATTTTATCCATATGTACCGAAATTAAGGGGAGTATTAGGATGATATTGTGTTGATTATATTAGTGGAAAACATAATCATTTCCCTAAAAAACTAGCCATGCAACCTAGTTGTCATTGTGAAGACAAAGTAGTGCATGCATTGGTCCCTCATCTTCCCCTTACCCGGTTTTTCATAGGAGCAAAGCCAAGGGTTTTGCCTTATAATTTATCATTTGCACTACATCATAGTTTAGTGCATTAGCTAATTCATTCATCCATCTAAAAATAAGAACTTTTAGAAAGATAAAAACCTTCCTCTTCCTTCTCTCTTAAACCGGTTTTAGGAGACCAAAATCAAATATTTTTGGGTCAATTTTTACACTAAATTAATATTATTCTAGTAATCATAATATTAATTTGATTAAGAGTTTGCCTTGGGTATTTTACTTTGGGAGAGATTCTACACTTGGATCCTAGTTCATCCTTTAAGGAGAGCACAAGAACAAGAGAGAAGGAGAACTCTCTTGTGCCCATATAAACCGAAATACCAATGTAAGATGAAGATTTCTTCTTTAAATTGTTTATTGTTTGCATGCATAAGATCACCATTTAATTTTATGACTAAATTAATAAAAACATATATGAATATGTTAGTAAAGAGATCTAGATTTCTAACACTTTTGAACCTGATCTTGAACATTTTACATTTGCAGAATACCAGTCTTTTGAAGAAGATACTTCTATTTCTGCAGCCAAATCTGTGAGGATGCCTAATATTGCGAGTCATTCCGAGCCTACAGCTGACTCCATTCCTAAAGGTTTCAACCTTGCAACAGAAGATGGGAATACATTCGATATTCGGCCATCTTATATCAATCTAGTTGAGAGGAATCTGTATCGTGGAGTAGTTGGTGAGGACCCGAGGAAGCATATAGAGGTCTTTACAGATTATTGTTCTACCATTCCCGCTACTAAGGGAGTGACTCAAGATAAGATAAAGGAAGTCCTTTACCTTTTTCTCTTACTAATGGAGCCCGAGAGTGGCTAACTGACTTGGATAGAGTTGCAGCTGGAATTACAAATTGGGAGACCTTGGCTCTCGCTTTTTACAAAAGGTACTTTCCTCCGCAGAGAACTAACCAATTGAGAGGGAAGATTATAAGTTTTAAGCAAACTCCAGATGAGAATTTGTATGAAGCGTGGGGTCAGTTTAAGAAATTGGTCTGGCCCGTCCCACATCACGGTTTCAATCAGTGGTTTTTGTGCAACCAGTTCTATAATAGGTTTTACGATGACCACCGTGCTATTTTAGATGTTGCAGCCAACGGTCGGTTTCAAAAGAACATTGATGATGACAAGAGCTGGGGAACTATAGAAGAGATGGCCACCCATTGTGCTGAATATGGGAATCCTAGAGGTGGCATTACAACGATTTCTACTGTTGATAGTGCACTTGTGGCTCAGCTGGAAGCCATGAAGGCCAGATTTGATAAGTTCGAGTTGCAGGCCACAGGAGATCAACAAACGGTTCACTTGTTGACTAGACAAGAGACCGTCTCATGTGAGAGATGTGGTGGTAATTGTTGGAGCTTGTGTCCTCCACAAATTAGTGTGATAACATTTGTAAATCTCTTACAAGTTCACAAGGGTATACTTCGTATATTTAATCAGTTGATTAACGTTTACCTAATAACGGTTGGCTTGCTAGAAAGTTTGACGTTATTATCATGCAGATGGCGGTGATCAACTGGTCCCTAAAGGTCACACCTATAGGATGTGTTTGAGAGATGTGGTTATAGAAATATGATCACATTGATGCCTAATATGACTAAACAGTTAGTCAATGTGTCGATGAGATAATTATTTAATGAAGATTAAATAATATTAGTTGAGACGAATTAACTGTCAATTCGTAAATTGAATATAATAAGTTATATTTAATTAAATGTATGTAATGTTAGCTTGGACGAATTAATCTGTTAATTCGTAATTAAATGTAATCGGTTATATTTAACATCAACAAGTTGAATGTGTCATAGTGGTAATAGTGAGGGTACACAAACCAAGAGGTCATGGGTTCGATCTTCACTAGATGACAATTTACACATTTTATACATTTTTGTATACTACCAAAATATTTTTGGTAGGTAAATAAAAAACCGAAAATAAGAGAAAGAGATCTCTTATTTCGGTTAAGGTAGCCGAAAAATAGGAAAAGAAATATCTCCCCCTTATTCTCACTTAATTTCGGATATAATAAGTGAGAAGGAGATCATTTCATAACCTAATTTTTTTCAGCATTTTCTCTCATCTATCTACACACACAAAAACCTAAATATTTTACAGAAAATTGGGGATCTCATTCTAGCAATTTGAGGGGTATTTCTCGGAGCATCTTGGGTGCAACTAATAGGCGAATATCATTGCGATATTGTTCTTAGGCCGAATTAGCAAGGACCAAAGGTTGATTTCTTCATTCTCTATTTTGTTTATGTAATTTAATTTTATGATTAGCAATCATCGTCATTAAATTCGTTATAATCCTTGAATACAAAGGGATTCATACAGATTAATCCCACAAGTGGTATCAGAGCCAAGGCCACGATTTTTATTTTGATGATTTTCAAAAAATTGAAATTAAACAATAAAATTTGAAGGATCGAAAAAATTTTCCAACCGTGAATTTTTTTTTTGCCGTCCGATTTTTTTTTTGCCGAGATGAAAATTTTGGCAGCCGTGTTTTTGTTCTTCTTTTGATGCGATATTTCCACTTTTATTTTTCATATTGTTGTTTTAATCAGTTAGAATGATTATATGAAGAATTGGTAGATGCTTTGATTTAATTCGGATTAAATTAAACTGTAAATGGAATCCGTCTAGTTGATGATATAAAAATTTGTTTTTGCTATATAGTTTTGACATATACAGTTAATCATGTTTCATTAATCCATATGCTAATCTCGTTCTAATAGCATCTATAAACGATTTTTGTTCATCTTAATGTTTTTGTTTAGGGCATGTTTGCCGCAAAAAGAAAAAAAAAGGGCATTAGGGTTCCTGTTTTTTTAAACCGTGGAATTTTTTTTTCCTTTCTGTACTGTTCACGTACAGCAGATATAAAAACAAAAATTGTTTTTTTCGGTTTTAGCTGTAAAACCGAGAAAAGTTTTTTTTATTGGGTTTTTCGGTTTTTGGCCGAGAAAAAAAATTTTAAAGGAAAATTTTGTTGTTGTTTTTGGCCAATAATTATAATTATACATTTTAATGTATGATTATTTGTAGTGAAAAGGTTCACATATAAAGATACCTAATTATTTTAAAGCGGTTTAAAATAATGATTGGATTAAATTCATATTACAAGTTTAATATGAATTAAGATTGAAATTAATGTGATTAATTGAGGAATTGTCACTTAATTTGATCATTTAAATAGGTGGTTTGGAAAATTAATCTACATAATTAATGAATTATGTCTTGTATGTTTAATTTATTTTTTTAGTTGATGCTTCTCTTTTGTTGAATGAATCGTTGAATGAATTTATTTACGTATTTTGCAATCGGTTGTAATTTGTAATACTTAGTGTGGCCTTAGTCAAAATATGTTTTCGTAATGAAGGAAACATGATTTTTTTATGTAATTATGAGATCTCGAATCTCCTTTATTTTTAGTTTTTGGTTTTGAAATTAGATTGTAATAAATAGGTTTATTATGTAATTTTAATTATTGTAATTTCAAAGAAGACTAAAGATGGAGATTGGAGCTCACTCCCGCTACATGGATCAAGATGGAACATCAAGATAAGCTTCTCGGGTCCAAGGATGGATTCCAAATTTGTATTTAATGTTCATTTTGATAGGATAGGCCACACTAGGACTTTTATTGTTTTTACGTTTTTCATTCTATTGTTTTTCATTCACATGTTAGTTTATGCATCATATTCCGCCTAAAACCAAACCACCTACTACTAAAATGCATGAAAATTGACTCATATAGGTTGTATGTTAGTTTTCATGGACATGCAGATGTCACAGTCTTTAAGCCATCACCTTAGTTTATTCATTCACGCATGCTAGATATTAGTTCACTTAAAATGAATTAAAATAAAGTTGATGGAATCTTCCTCTAAAACGGAAATTGAGATTAGTCTTAATGGGCCAAACAACTATGAATTCCTTCTTCGTCGGTAGGCATAATATGACCCCTTCTACGTTGGGTAAGTAGTTTGTGTTGACTTAGTTTATCTCAACATTATAGTTCGAAGAGTTTCTCGTGATTATAATGGACTAAAGATAGAATTTACAGAAAATTTATCGACCAAGAATTCTAAAGGTAGAATTAGCCAAGAGGTGGGCTTATCAATTTACAGAAATTGAGTCTTGGGATCATTTATATAATTCTTGAGGAAGGTCAATTGTATAAATGCATGAGTCTTCGCGTTATAACAGTATTGCATTAGACTTAAAAATCAAATCGATGCATAGGCTTATCATTCATTCTTCTTTTCGCAGTGTAGAACACGTTTACATTACTGTTACAACAAATGGCTGGAAATAACGAAATCCCAATGCCAAGTGCCACACTTGATCGCGCGTCCTGGCTGAAAGTTTTTATGGACAACATGAATCAGTTCACACGTCTGAAAAATGACGGGTCCAACTTTGCGGACTGGGAGGCGGCACTACGGAATGCTGCCATTGCTGACGGTAAGCTCAAGTACTTAACTGAGCCAATACCGGTAAACCCAGGCCCCAATGCAGGAGTCAACGAGTCACTCGCTTATAGTGATTTCGTTATGGAAGCGGGTGCGATAAAGAACGTACTCATCTTAGCAATGGAAACCAATTTGCAGAGACGCTTCATTGCCCAAGGTGCGAACAAGATTTTCACCACGCTCACTAACGAGTTCTCTAAAGCACCGAGAATCGTTACATATGAGCATACCTGTCGCTTCTTTGATGCGAAACTCCAGAAGGGCCAACCGGTTAGCCCACACATTCTTCACATGATCGAGAATGTCGAGAAGTCGGAGGCACTGAATTGTAAAATCAGTGAGAGCATTGTCATTGACCGAATGCTTCATTCTCTTCACGATGGTTTTGCCCTTTTCAGGGCGAACTACTACATGAATGACTTGAAAAAGAGTCCTCATGAGCTACACTCCCTTCTCGTACAGACCGAGAAGGATATGAAATTGAGTGGGAGCATGAAGCATGATGTTCTCATGATTTCAAACAAGGGTAAAGGTAAGGGCAAGGCTCATGGCGACCTAGCTGTAGGTAAGCCAAAGTTTAAGAAGCCAGGAAACGGTAAGAGTGTGCCTGGTGAGACTAGTAGCTCGCAGGGCAAGGCAAAGAGCAAGGGCGGTGACATAGAGTGCCACCATTGTCACAAGACTGGACATTGGAGGAGGAACTGTCCTGTCTACCGTGAGGACATCAAAGGCTATCGCAACCCTATCAAAGATAAAACCTAACGGTCTCAACTAAAATGTAGTAGAGGCAGTCGAGTATCGAATCCACAGGGAGGTAATGTAATTATAACTGTCTATTTCTAATCCTACGGTAACAATGGGGGGGTTGTTTGAATTTGATTTCTAAACTACAAGATTTAAAGGAAAAGGAGATAAAGACAAAAGCAATAAGGGCAGAAAATCAGTTTAAACTATCAAGAAGAGAGGGACATGTCGGGAATTCGGTTCACTACGGTAGTCCTGTGATTCAGCTGTAAATGATTCAGACGAACTAATGTGAGACAGATGTTGAAAGGTCCTTTCGGTTCACTTTCTATCCTAAAATACCACTAACTTAACTTTCATCCTCATTAGGGTAGTCTACTGTTTATAGCAGGCCTATTTAGTCCAATCTTTCGATCCAGGATTAATTTTAGCCAGATTAAAGGGTGACATAAAAGCGTGCACTCAACTAGGTCGAATAAATACAATTAAATTGCTATAGTGACAGAGTCTCGTAATCAATTCGTCTAACTCATTCACTACATCGTCACATTTCTACCGCATATCCCCTAATCCCAACATGAAAGGGGTTTAGCTACTCATATTACTAATTAAACTAGCACCAATTAATTTCCCAGCAGTAAACATTATAAAATAAACAATAAATCGCATAAAAGTAAATTAGGGCAAAAGAAGTAATAACGCAAACGAGAAAATTAAAGCAACAAAGGTTAATTATTATTAAAGGAAGAGGAAGGAATTACAATCCAAGCGAATCCGGCGTAAAGAACACAAAATCCGAGTGAAAATAATCCCGAAAATAAAGTAACAGTGAAGAGGAAAAGCAACGTTCTCAAGTTTACAGTAAAGTGTTTGATAATATGAAAGATGATCCTAATTAACCTAGTAAAGCATGCTTAAATAGAAAACAAAATAAGTTTTAGCGAAATAAAACATCACGCGGGCTAATTAAAGCCCAAACCCATCAAAACCACTCGATCGAGTGGATTAAAACCACTCGATCGACCAACTCCTCAGCAAAAGTTACTCGATCGACCAAAAAGTCACTCGATCGAGTAGATGGTCTTTGTGCAGCTTAAGGGTCGAGTGAAAAACCACTCGATCGACCATCAGGGAACGTGAAAACCACTCGATTGACTGGTAAACAGCTCGATCGAGCACTTTATCTTCATTTCAGCTCAAGTCCGCGTCTAAATGCCTCGTAATGCGTGCCGCGACGTCTTCAAATGCAGTATCTCACTCTGGAACAATCCCGTCTCCTCTAAATGCATGCAAAATGGACGAAAAGGAGTACGATTCCACTACTTTCGCGTTCATTTCTACAAAAAGGACAAAACGCACCAAAGTAGCCAATTCGGGGCAAAATACCATAAAGATAGTATAAATATGCAAAGAAATACGTGCTGAAATAGGCTAAAAAGACTATACATTAGGCACGTATCAAATCTCCCCAAACCAAACCTTTACTCGCCCTCGAGTAAACTCAAAACTATACACTAATGGAACGGAAAAATAACTCAGAGCTAGCTAAACTTGTCGACTTGAACCAATTTAATGCAACAAAAATTAACAGTTAAAGCTAAGCAGTCAATACGCAAACAAATTATAAGCTGTTCAGAAATATAGCCGACCTATCGACCTTGCAAGACCAAAAAAAAAAAATTGGACTCTCTCGTGGTCACTCTTCTCTCATGAAGCAAAGGGTGAATGTTTATATATAAAAGAGAGAGAAGAAAAGACAGTCACTCACCTAACTGCGACCTACATAGCATGCATGCAACAAAAATGAAAGACAATTCAAGTACTAATGCACACACTCCAACCAATAATGTCCGTCACAGCCGAGGGCTTACAAATAATTTGGGAATAGTGAGGTTCAGGTGAGAAAGGCAAAACATGTTATGGAAATGTGGAGGTAAAAGCGTCAAGCTAGTTCCTAACAGGACCATAATAAAACCATCCTAATCTCAATGACTGAAACAGGTCAAAAACAAGTGCCCTTCATTTGGCACAAAACTCACTAAACTCAACACAATCTCCTCAAAAGAATATGGGATAAAACGGAGAAGTCAGACGGTCACAAACAACACCGTCTGAAATAACTAACTGAAACAACAACTTTTTTTCAAACTTCCTTCTTTCTTTCTTTCTCCTGTATCACGTTTCAGCCTTGTTTTTTCTGTTTTTTCATTTTTTTTCTTTCTTTCACTTTCACGTTTTTTCTCTCTTTTTTTTTTCAATACTTTTCTTTTTTCTTCATTTCCTCCTTCCATAATACTTACACCAACTCCGAAACAAGAAATACGACCAAAATGCACCGAAAAATCATACCACAAAAGAACATACTAACTAGCTTGACTAGGCAGGCTTAATTTAGAATGTAGCTAATGGGTCAAAAAGGCAAGTTTTGGCTAATGTGGAGCTAAATGGGTGAAAGATATAAAGAAAGGGAAATTTGCAAGGCCCTCCCTGCATGTGACACCAACCACAAACCCGAATATGTGCATTTGACGAGAAATTGAATGTCATAAATGTGCAAAATAGACGAACATGCTATGCAAGGAGTACTACTCAAAATTCCTAATGAACTGGTCATGAATGTCACCAGTTATGGCTCTAAAACTCAGAATTTTTGAAGTAGTTTGCCAATTTATAGGTCAAGTCTAAACAGTCAGCTTATATTTGAACAGAAATTCGTAGATTATGCGTATGACAAAGCTAAAAACCATCAATAAAGTGCAAGGCTCAAGTAAATTGACAAGTTATAGTGCATTGTCATCATGGGAATCTACCGTTCCGACTCAACCTATATGCAAAAGTAAACGTGAAATTTTTTTGAATTTTTGAAATTTTCTAATTTTTTTTTTGGAATTTTGATTTTTTAATGAAAATAAACAACAATGCAAGCTGAAAAATAAACGTGAATGCAAAAACAAATGCAAATGCAGACTCAAAGGATGCAATATAACCTCCCCAAACCAAAACGGACAACGCCCTCGTTGTCCTCCAGCATACACCAGCAGAAATATGGGGAACGGGAATATACAACCAAAAGAAAAATCAAAACAAAAAAATAAAGGAGACAAAATAAAAGAGTAAGAGATACATACAAAATACGAACTTCCCCAAACCAGCCAGAAAACTGGGGAAGTGAGTAGACCAGTAGCTACTCGCCGTCGTCGTCGCCATCTCCATCTCCATCTCTATCTCCATCTCCCTGGTACTCCGGGTCCTCCTCCTCCTCTCGCCTCCTCCGCTCCTTAGCACGAGCTCTCTCCACTGCCACCTCAGGGTCCTAATCCTCCTCCTCGTCCTCGTCAGACACCGGGTACCCCTCAGCTGGGAACCGGAAAAAGGAAGGGTGTGGCCAATCCTCCGAGATCGGTCTGTGTCGCCGCAAGTGGTACTCGTACAGAGGGTGTAAAGCAAGAGCTGTATCCCTCTCCATACGAGCCTGACGCTCTGCCATCTCAAGCAACAAACTGTAAATTGCGCCCCCTTGGTCCTGGACCGTGGGCGCCACAAAAGGAGGAGGTGGTACGTAAGTAGCCGACGGGGTCGGCTCAGTCTTGTCAGTGGGAGGTGGAGTAGGGGTGGTAGTAGTAGTGGGAGTAGGGGTCGGATCGGGAGTAGCCGTGGAAGGCTAGGTACTCCTTGAGGGTGTGGACCCCTCTCCAGTCTCAAGTCGCCGCTTCTTGGCGGCGGGTGCATCGGAAGGTGGTCGAGGCTGAAGTGGAAGGTGAAGAAGAGGCAAGGCAGGCAGACGGTGGCCCTTTACCACAGTAGGTAAGGGCTCAAGACGGGGGAGACTGTCACAAGGTAGGTCAACAGACTTGGAACCGTCAATCTTCCAAGTCCGGTGGTCTGGGGTCAGCCAATGCCGAGAGAGCATGGCATCCAGACTCAGTAACCTCTCTCCCGGGAGGTACTGCAAGTCACGTGGCCAGGTGGGGAAAAGGCGGTGGGCAAGAATGGTGGCTATGCCACCGCAGGAAATGGTTCCCGCCTCCTTCTTCCCCTGGTCATGGAGGTACTGGGCGGTCAAGTGGGCTATGTTGAAGGTAAAAGGACCCTCACAATCAACGTTCAGATAACCGCCCAGGATGGAGAGCTCGTTGTTGGTAATGTTGTTCGGCTCCTTTCGGCCGAAAATAGAGCTCCCCATCAGTCTAAGAAAACAACGGACGGGGGGGTGGTGGACCTGGTGGAGCTTACGCTCCTGGAAACGAGTCTGGGCCAGGCACACCCAAACCTGACGTTAAACCTTCCTCGAATCTGATGTCACACCCGAGGAGGTAAGGTCAAGCAACCTACCAAACTCCGCTTAAGGCATCGGAAAAGTCCGGTTAAACAACCGGAAGGAGACTGAAAGACTGTCGGGGTCAGTCTTATGTGCATCTGGGGAGAAGGTAAAAGAGCTGAGAAACTCGAGACTCAGCTCTAGGAAGGTGTGGCCTCTCATAGTAATGAGCCCATGCATCCCTGTGACCCGTAGTAAAGTACAGACTGACTCGTAAATGCCGAGTTTATCTAACGCCGATTTATCCAAAAATCGGGAAGGTATATGTGTACACTTCAGCAAGTTATAAAATTTATCACGGTGTAAAGCATTAACAAAGAGTACCTGTGGATAATCTGGGTGAGAATCGAGGGAAGTGTCCCCTCGAATCAGAATCGTCCTGTCCCAAGTAGAGTAGTAAAGAACGGTGAAGCAAAGAACAGAGAAGTGCTAGGAGCAGAGGAGTAGAGGCAACAGAGTCGGCGTAGCTCGAGATCGCTCTACGACCCCGCCCCCGTCTCGGAACGCAAGGCGCGGCCCGCTCTCGGACCGTGTAAGGAACCAAAGCGCTCAAGGCGCCGCAACCTCGAGTGAGTCCGCCACAAAAAGTGCGATAGAGGCTGGTGTACACGTAGTGGCTGCTGTGGTCACCATCAAGAGGAACTAGCAAAGCTAGTGCTAGCCGGTGGTGGTGACCGTAGTGGAAGTGGCAGCTGAATCGGGCTTCCAAATGAGCTAGCTGAGAAAGACCGTCCTGCACCAAACAAGGAAAACGGGGCTGCAGGTGGTGACTAGGGCGTAAGTAGTGGCAACAACAGGGGCCACTGACTCGCTCAAGGACGGGCTGGAGGACGAACTAGTGGAGGGTAAAGAACTAGTATCCATCCTGCAACATGGTAAAGGGCATGATAAGAAAATAGCTGCTAACCGTGGCTAAAACAACACGTTAACCAACATGTGACAACATGTAAATGCCCTATCAGTCGAAAAATTCAACTTTACAGCAGGTAAAATCCAACAATCCTCAAAAGTTTCGAAATATAGAATGCAAATGGCGAAAGGGAGACTGTGATAGCAATTATCAGCAGTAGCAGGTAGCAACAACTGAAGTTGATTAAGACAATGCAATAAATAAACCGTCTGACAGTCGAAAAGAAAATCGACTCAAGCAACCCTAATCGCTGTTTTACGTGCAAAAGGTTCAAGAAACATGGCTAAACATTGATGGGAGTGCGATTTCAGTTAACAATCAGCAGCAAAAATCGCAACACAGATGCTAATAGACAGATTACAACAGCAAAAATCAAAGTGACAGTCGAAAATTTCGACTGTCTTGAACCCATATCACAAAAATCATGTGGAATTCGAATTAAGCAAGTGGTAAACATCGAGGAGTTGGGATTAATCATCAAGCAAGACGAAAAAGGGCAAATAACATAATTAAAGTCGAAGAATTCGACCAAACAGGGATTTTCGAACCCTAATTCAATCTCACCTCATAAAATTCAAAGTAATTGAAATTAAAATGCAAGAGGTTATGGAAATCACTTACTTGATGATGATGAACCTACAAATGCAAATAATCCTCAAATAGACAAGCAACAATGGCGGATTTTCAGTCGAAAAACCCGCAAACCCGAAAACCCTTTGAAAACCGCGAAAATGAACACAAATAAGGGTGAATTTAAGGGGCTTTTGAAGATCAATATGCAAACAATGAAGTGTAGGTGACGGATTTGGTGATTTGGGCAAGAAAATGGGGATTTGGGGGAGTTAAAATCGCAATTAGGGGAAGGGTTAGATGGAATTAGGGGATGAAATGAATTAGAAAACAAAAATAAGAGTTTAAGGTAGAAAACTCCCGTGTCCTATTCATTTCCACTCGATCGAGTGGTTTTAAACTACTCGATCGAGGGCTTTTGATGGTCCAGCTGCTTGGTCGAGTAAAATGTTACTCGATCGACCAATCCCTCTTTTTGCTTTGCTCGATCGACTGGAAAAAGCGCTCGGCCGATCAATTTTTCCCTCGATCGAGTACAAAAAGTACTCGATCGAGGACTTTTCTTGCATAAGCTCTTTGAATTTCGTCTTTTCTTCCTCGGAATGCGTAAAACTTCCCCAAACCTGCATAAAAACAAGTGGAAAAATTTCCCAAAATACCAAAAACGCGAAAGCACACTCTATAGTCTTACGTCTACACTAAAAATTGTCTAAAACTAATTGTCCTAATTAGAACGCAATAAAACAAATTCAAAAGAAATTCAAAAATTATCTATTACAAAGCATTACACGGGGCATTTCCCCGCTTAATTCTCATCAAATTTCAGTAGCCCCTCGGTGGGCTTCTGACTGGAGGACGTCACCTCAGCAACATTTACCATCCTCTTCGCTTCCATGAGCTTGAATTATCATTTGAAGCGGTAGGAGGAATATAGTTCCAATCCACGTAGGCTCGAACTTTACTCGTCCTTGCTCCTCTGTCATCTTCTTTGGCATCCTTACTTCCAGTTTGATTGACAACAGTTGCACGACGTCCTTTGACAACTACCTTATTGCTTTCATCTGTACCTGCAGCAAGGAAAACAGACGAACTTTCCTCCTTTTTGCTCTCTATCTGAGGCGGAGGGTTAACAATAGCAGCACATTTCTCCAAATTTTCATCTGGAGTGTCAATAATAGGGACAATAGAAGAGAGAGCATTGCAAGGCTGGGCTTGCATGGGAGCTCTCCGGAACTTAGACTGATGGAAAATCAGCTCTTCATCCCCTACCTGAAAAGTCAAAGTCTTCCCCCCGACGTCTATAACTGCACGGGCAGTAGACAAAAATGGTCTCCCTAAAATGATAGGGGTGTGTGCATCTTCGGGGATGTCTAAGACAACGAAATATACGGGAATAAAGAATTTCCCGATCTGAACAGGTACGTCTTCTACTACACCTAGTGGCCGTGATAAACTACGGTCGGCCATCTGGACAGTCATGTTGGTGCAACTCAGCTTTGTCAAACCGAGTCTCTTAGCCAAAAACAAAGGTAAGACACTTACGCTAGCGCCTAAATCGCATAGCGCGTTATCAATCAAATGCATACCGATATGACACGGAATCGAAAAACTACCCGGGTCTGACTGCTTAGGAGGTAAATTATTTTGAAATAGGGCTGAACCCACCTCAGTCAAAGCTACGATCTCACTATCATTAATATTCCTCTTACGACTCAAAATTTCTTTCATAAACTTTAAATAAGAGGGTACCTTTGTTAGCAGCTCAGTGAACGGCACATTGACTTCCAAGCTCTTCAAAAGCTCGACAAATTTGCCAAATTGTTGATTAGCTTTTGTATTCTGCAGCCTCCTCGGAAAAGGAACCGTGATAGGTATCTCAAGTCCCTTGTTTCTCGATTCCAATGTATCTTCCGGTGCAAGTTTTGTATCCTTTGGACGCTTCTTACCTCTCGAACGAGGTCTTTCCGGTGATATCTCGCTTAAACGAGCACTAGCAGGCTCTCGAATAAGCTTCCCGTCATCAATACTACTCGATCGACCAATATGCACACTTGATCGAGCAGTTTCTTCATCAAAGTCAGTCGATCGAGTAACAATTCCACTCGATCGACCAACCTGTTTTTCCTGTTCACTCGATCGAGTGGAAAAACCACTCGATCGAGGGCTTTCATCTTCAGTTCTACTCGATCGAGCACCAGATTTCAGTCGATCGAGTAATTCCTTTGTCGTGAGCCCTTTTCTCTTAACAGAACACTGTTCATCACCAGTTTCAGCTATCTTCGGGTCTGATTTCGACACTTCTGGTCCCTCATAAGAAAGTCCGCTTCTCAATTCTATCAGATTTACCGTCTCATGTGGGTTCTTCTCATTTTGAGTCGGTAAATGACCCTGCTTTCTCGTGGACTGATTCACGGACAATTGGGCAACTTGAGTCTCTAGTGCCTTAATAGACGCGTCCTTTTGTTGATTTTGTTGATCGTTCAGCTGCAATTGCTTTGATATGGCTTGCATCATGGACTTAAGCTCAGCCATTTCACTCACCCCACCGGAAGATGATGCACCATGGTTAGGAGGATTGAAAGATGGAGGCTTCTGATAGCCTTGTTGATTCTTATGTGGAGGAATATACGGCTGCTGCTGGTTCGGATGAGGAGTAGGATTGAGCACATTTTGGCTTGTCCACCTCAAATTGGGATGGACATTTGGCTCGTAATAAGTGTTGTTCTGCCTGTAATGTTGAAAGGCAGCACATTGCTCATAAGGACTAGGACAATTCTCTGAGACATGTCCCTCAGCTCCACACCTTCTACAGACGAATGAACCGTCTGTCATAGCATTAACCTGATACATCCCTTCTTTGGAAGCTCCTTCCAACTCATATTTATCAAATCTTGCAGTGAGAGCTTCAAGTGCAGCTACAGAAGAAGATTCAGCAGCTCTTCTTTGATTGCCTCTGGAGTTCCCATACTCAGCCTTATGGGTGGCTATATCATCGATGATCTTCCACCCCTTAGTCTCTCCCAAGTTCTCAGCAAATCGCCCATTGGCTCGCAAAGATCCAAAATAGCTCTCTGATCGTCGTACAGCCCATTATAGAACTGATTACAAAGACTCCACTTCTCGAACCCATGATGCGGAATGGTTCACACCAGCTTCTTAAAGCGGACCCATGCTTCATGAAAGTTTTCATCAGGCCCTTGTTTAAAGCTCGTAATCCGAGCTCTAATGGCAATAGTCTTCGAGGCGGAAAAGTACTTCTTGTAAAACGCTAAAGCTAGCGAATTCCAATCTGTTACCCCATGAGCAGTCCGGTCCAGATCCCTATACCACTCCCTTGCAGCATCGCGGAGTGAGAAAATAAACATGGTTTCTTTTACTTGGTCAGGAGTCACGCCAGCTGGTGGAGACATGGAACTGCAATAATCAATGAATATTTCCATGTGCTTGGCTGCATCTTCAGTTGCAGCTCCCCCAAATTGATTCCTCTCAACCAAATTGATAAGGGACGGCTTTGGCTCGAATTTTCTTGCCTCCCCTAGTAAGGCAAATCCCTTATAGAGATTTGCAGCTGTATGTTCAGAGTGGCTAGCAATGGTTGCTTCTTCAGCCATTTCGGGAAAGTCTGGAGAAGTAACAGTTTCAACTGATGAATTGGAAACTGGAGAAGACGGTGGATTTTCCTCGAAAAGCTCGTTCTCGTAAAAGCTAGAACGAGAACTAGGCTCTTCCTCTGACTGTTGGTTTTGAAATAATCTCCTCTTTGCATGCAAGGTTCTCTCAATCTCAGGATTGAATGGTAGTAGTGGACCACCCTGCGACCTGCGCATAAGAAGAAACTACAAACAGAATATAAGAATAGTCTAAGGAACGGTGTTCCTTAAACTGAGAAGGACTAAAAATAAAAATAAAACAGCTAATAAATTGAACAATTGCCTCCCCGGCAACGGCGCCAAAATTTGACACGGCTATCGCAACCCTATCAAAGATAAAACCTAACGGTCTCAACTAAAATGTAATAGAGGCAGTCGAGTATCGAATCCACAGGGAGGTAATGTAATTATAACTGTCTATTTCTAATCCTACGGTAACAATGGGGGGAGGGGGGGGGGGGGTTGTTTGAATTTGATTTCTAAACTACAAGATTTAAAGGAAAAGGAGATAAAGACAAAAGCAATAAGGGCAGAAAATCGGTTTAAACTATCAAGAAGAGAGGGACATGTCGGGAATTCGGTTCACTACGGTAGTCCTGTGATTCAAATTGTAAATGATTCGATTTAACTAATGTGAGACGGATGTTAAAAGGTCCTTTCGGTCCACTTTCTATCCTAAAATACCACTAACTTAACTTTCATCCTCATTAGGGTAGTCTCTCGTTTATAGCGTGCCTATTTAGTCCAATCTTTCGATCCAGGATTAATTTTAGCCAGATTAAAGGGTGACATAGAAGCGTGCACTCAACTAGGTCGAATAAATACAATTAAATTGCTATAGTGACAGAGTCTCGTAATCAATTCGTCTAACTCATTCACCACATCGTCACATTTCTACCGCAGGTCCCCTAATCCCAACATGAAAGGGGTTTAGCTACTCATATTACTAATTAAACTAACAGCAATTAATTTCCCAGCAGTAAACATTATAAAATAAACAATAAATCGCATAAAAGTAAATTAGGGCAAAAGAAGTAATAACACAAACGAGAAAATTAAAGCAACAAAGGTTAATTATTATTAAAGGAAGAGGAAGGAATTACAATCCAAGCGAATTTGGCGTAAAGAACACAAAATCCGAGTGAAAATAATCCCGAAAATAAAGTAACAGTGAAGAGGAAAAGCAACGTTCTCAAGTTTACAGTAAAGTGTTTGATAATATGAAAGATGATCCTAATTAACCTAGTAAAGCATGCTTAAATAGAAAACAAAATAGGTTTTAGCGAAATAAAACATCACGCGGGCTAATTAAAGCACAAACCCATCAAAACCACTCGATCGAGTGGAATTAAACCACTCGATCGACCAACTCCTCAGCAAAAGTTACTCGATCGACCAAAAAGTCACTCGATCGAGTAGATGGTCTTTGTGCAGCTTAAGGGTCGAGTGAAAAACCACTCGATCGACCATCAGGGAACGTGAAAACCACTCGATCGACTGGTAAACAGCTCGATCGAGCACTTTATCTTCATTTCAGCTCAAGTCCGCGTCTAAATGCCTCGTAATGCGTGCCGCGACGTCTTCAAATGCAGTATCTCACTCTGGAACAATCCCGTCTCCTCTAAATGCATGCAAAATGGACGAAAAGGAGTACGATTTCACTACTTTCGCGTTCATTTCTACAAAAAGGACAAAACGCACCAAAGTAGCCAATTCGGGGCAAAATACCATAAAGATAGTATAAATATGCAAAGAAATACGTGCTGAAATAGGCTAAAAAGACTATACATTAGGTACGTATCAATACTGGTTGTGGTTCTCATCTGTGTAATCATTTGCAGGGCCTAAAGAACATCATACCTCTCGAAAAAGGTGATGTGAACCTGCGAGTCGGGAATGGAGCACGAGTTGCTGCAGTCTCGAAGGGAACATACGTAATCCAACTCCCCAGTGGTTTTGAGTTATTTTTATAACTGTTAATATGTACCCAGTTTATCTAAGAACAGTATTTCTATTTTCCGTACTTGATATAGACGGTTTTCCATTTTCAATAAAGGATAATAGCTGTATTTTCTCTTTCAATGAAATGATTTATGGCAAAGCAGTTTCCATGAATGGAATTTACATCTTAGACCAAACCACGGAAGAATTACACATGAATAATAAGAAATTAAAGGTTGGTGACAAAGATCAAACCTATCTATGGCATTGTCGAATGAGACACATAAATGAGAAACGCGTAAAGAAACTCGTCGATAATGGGACTATTCCCGCATTCGAATTTTCTACATATGGCACGTGTGAATCATGTCTTATTGGCAAGATGACTCGAATTTCCTTCAAAGGTGTTGGAATGCGCGCTAGTGACCTATTAGGACTCATACATACTGATGTTTGTGGACCTATGTCAATTACCGCTAAAGATGGCTATAGATATTTTATCACTTTCACGGACGATTTAAGTAGATACGGATATGTCTACTTAATGAAGCATAAAAGTGAGTCCTTTGAGAAATTCAAGGAATACCAGAACAGGGTACAGAACCAACTGGGTAGAAAGGTTAAAGCACTCCGTTCAGATCGGGGTGGCGAATATCTTTCAAATGAGTTTGATCAACACCTTAAAGACTGTGGAATCGCTCTACAGTTAACTCCACCTGGAACACCTCAATTGAATGGTGTTTCCGAATGGAGAAATTGAACCTTACTCGATATGGTTCGATCCATGATGAGTCACATGTTAGTGCCTGATTCATTATGGGGTTTTGCTCTTTTGTCAGCTGCTCTTATACTTAACCGAATTCCGTCTAAAACTGTCGACAAGACTCCATATGAAATGTGGAAGGGAACGGTCCCTAACTTGTCCTTTATTCGGGTTTGGGGCTGCGAGGCTTATGTCAAGTGGAGACACGAGGATAAGCTCGGCCCGCGATCGGTCAAGACATACTTTATAGGTTATCCAAAAGGAACATTTGGTCATTACTTCTATTCGCCCACCGAACATCGTGTTTTTGTTGTGGCTAGTGCGACGTTCTTAGAGAAAGAATTTATCGAGAACAAGACGAGTAATAGAACCTTCGAGCTGTCGGAGATTCCAGAACCAACAACCGAGGAACGGATGGAGGAAGTTGTTCCTCCAACTGATGATACGGTTAATATTCCTGAGGAACCTAGGAGGTCGGGTAGAGACTCTCATCCTTCGGACAGATACATTGGTATGGTCGAGGAGAATGACGTTTTACTCCTAGAGAGTAATGAACCCGTTACCTATAAAGGTGCTATGACCTGTTCCGACTCAAAGCTATGGCTCGAAGCCATGCAATCCGAGATGGACTCCATATATGAGAATGACGTATGGGATCTAGATGATTTACCTAGTAAGGTAAAACCACTACAGTGCAAATGGCTTTACAAAATAAAGCGTTCTGTAGACACGCAACCAGATACCTATAAGGCAGGACTTGTGGCAAAAGGTTTCACTCAAGTGCACGGATTGCATTATGATGAGATTTTTGCACCTGTAGTCATGCTACGTTCTATTCGGATAATCTTAGCGATTGCCGCATTTCATGATTATGAGATTTGGCAAATGGATGTGAAAACCGCCTTCTTAAACGGTTATTTGGAGGAAAAGTTGTACATGGTGCAACCCGAAGTTTTCATAGATCCTGAACATCCTAAGAAAGTATGCAAGCTTAAGCGTTCCATTTATGGACTTAAGCAAGCTTCTCGGAGTTGGAATCATCGTTTCGACCAGGTGATAAAAGAGTATGGTTTCACTCGATCGGTCGAAGAACCATGCTTATATATCAAGTAGAGTGGGAGCAAGATTGTATTCTTGATATTGTATGTTGATGACATACTCTTGATTGGGAATGACATTCCTCTCCTATCTTCGGTTAAAGAATGGTTGAAGAACTATTTCCAGATGAAAGATCTGGGTGAGGCACAGCGCATTTTGGGAATCCGTATCTACCGAGATAGATCACGACGGACGTTATCACTTAGTCAGGAGTCTTATTTGGATAAGATTCTTGAGAAGTTCAGCATGACCAACTCCAAGAAGGGGAACCTTCCAATGACGACTGGGATGCAGTTGAGCAAGTCTCAAGTCACCCACGACGCCTGAAGGGGTTGAACGCATGAATCATGTTCCTTATGCATCAGCTATAAGATCAATCATATATGCCATGATATGCACACGTCCAGACGTGGCATATGAATTGAGTATGACGAGTCGGTACCAAAAGAATCCATGTACCTACGGAGGACTAAGGATTGGGTATTGACTTATGGAGGCGATACTAAGCTATGCGCAATCGGTTACGCAGATGCTAGCTTCCAAACAGATCGAGATGATTAGAAATCTCAGTCTAGATTCGTTCTTACTCTTAATGGTGCTGCGGTCAGCTGGAATAGTTCCAAACGGGAAGTTGTAGCAGATTCTACTACTGAGCCATTAAAATATGATAAGCATAGAGGGCACGTTATTTCCATGAGAATTAAACGTGTACCTGAGTTATAGTAGTTGTTATGAATTCGATACGTTATCTTTTTCATATACTATTTATAACTTCATAGTTTTATATATAATATTTTGTTTTTCATGTGGATTGTACTGACAACATTGAACGCCACAAAGTGAACTGAATTACGTTATATTTGTTTTGGTCCGTAATCGCCAATGTGAGCTGATAACTCCGGCTATTATATTGTGCAATCGATTGATGGTGGGTTCAACGAGCCATAAGTCAAACGGTTGACTGATCGATCACAGATGCGAGATTATAACGATACCTCGTAGGACAACTTTTTGTGACAACGTAATGGAGTCCTAAAGCTTTAAAAACATTCGGTGCCAGGTCGTGGATAGGACATCCATTGTGTTCCTAGAGTCGATTCTTTTGACTATCGACTGTCTCTTAAGATTAAGGCAGTTTTTGGGTGACTTTGGTTTCTTTCTCACGGTCTGCATGTGAATCGGAGGCTAAGTAGATTATTTCGGGGTCATTTCATACGTGCTTACATCTGCAGGATTCGAGTTGAGGAAAATATCCAACCCTTATCAGGTATAGTTATTTCTCAGGGCCACTCGAGGAGTTGTAACTGAAATGCATGGCCATGCTCGAATGTTGATTCGTTTATCAGTTAAGTTACTCTCTACTCGGGGAAACCACTCTTGATAATGATCGCTTGTAAAATACGACCTTTGTGAATACGGATTTGCAAATTGTTTTACATTGAGAGGGAGAAATTTTAGGATATGAGAATCGGTTATCGCACATACACTTGTGAGGACAAGTGGGAGTTTGTTGGAGCTTGTGTCCTCCACAAATTAGTGTGATAACATTTGTAAATCTCTTACAGGTTCACAAGGGTATACTTCGTATATTTAATCAGTTGATTAACGTTTACCTAATAACGGCTGGCTTGCTAGAAAGTTTGACGTTATTATCATGCAGATGGCGGTGATCAACTGGTCCCTAAAGGTCACACCTATAGGATGTGTTTGAGAGATGTGGTTATAGAAATATGATCACATTGATGCCTAATATGACTAAACAGTTAGTCAATGTGTTGATGAGACAATTATTTAATGAAGATTAAATAATATTAGTTGAGACAATTAATCAATTCGTAAATTGAATATAATAAGTTATATTTAATTAAATGTATGTAATGTTAGCTTGGACGAATTAATCTGTTAATTCGTAATTAAATGTAATCGTTTATATTTAATATCAACAAGTTGAATGTGTCATAGTGGTAATAGTGAGGGTACACAAACCAAGAGGTCATGGGTTCGATCCTCACTAGATGACAATTTACACATTTTATACATTTTTGTATACTACCAAAATATTTTTGGTAGGTAAATAAAAAACCGAAAATAAGAGAAAGAGATCTCTTATTTCGGTTAGGGTAGCCGAAAAATAGGAAAAGAAATATCTCCCCCTTATTCTCACTTAATTTCGGATATAATAAGTGAGAAGGAGATCATTTCATAACCTAATTTTTTTCAGCATTTTCTCTCATCTATCTACACACACAAAACCCTAAATATTTTACAGAAAATTGGAGATCTCATTCTAGCAATTTGAGGGGTATTTCTCGGAGCATCTTGGGTGCAACTAATAGGCGAATATCATTGCGATATTGTGCTTAGGCCGAATTAGCAAGGACCAAAGGTTGATTTCTTAATTCTCTATTTTGTTTATGTAATTTAATTTTATGACTAACAATCATCGTCATTAAATTCGTTATAATCCTTGAATACAAAGGGATTCATACAGATTAATCCCACAGTAATGATGGTCATACTGCCATAGATTGTTTAGCTGAGAAGGAGCAGGTTTATGCCTTTCAACAATATAGGCAAAGGGGCTCCTATTACAATAATCAAGGTGGAGTCCATCCTAACTTGAGATGGACAAGTCAAAATGTTTTAAATCCAACACCTCCACCGCAACAACAACAAGCTTATGTACCACCTCACAAAGCTCAACAACAAGTCTTTCAAAAGCCTCCATATTTCCCATCGCCGCAACAAGATGCCTCTTCTAGTGGCATAAGTGATGTAGCTGAGTTAAAGTCGATGATACAATCATTGACCATGCAATTGCAGAAAAGTGACCAACAGAAAGATGCATCTATTAAGTCAGTGGAATCACAAATAGCTCAACTGTCTACCAACCAAGCTTCAAGGCAACCGGGTCATTGACCATCCCAACCTGATAAGAAACATCATGAGACGATAAACCTGATAAATATGAGGAGTGGTATTTCTTATGAGGGACCCAAAATGCCGGCTGAGAATGATAAATCAGACCCGGAAGTTGAAGTTACTGTGCAGAAACAATCGTCATCTGACGAAATATTGCAGAATCCAAGAAAAGTATTCGATCGATTGATATCTGGAGGTCGATCGAGGGGAATTACTGAGGATGTTCTCGATCGAGAAGACAGAAGAGCTCGATCGAGCACTGTTGAAAAGGGAGCTCTCGATCGAGTGAATGAAAGTGCTCGATCGAGTACAATTAATGAGAAAGTTACTCGATCGAATGGTAATGATGCTCGATCAAGTAAAATTGATGCTTATTATGATAATTATTTGGCAAAAAGGAACGAAGGACTAGCTATTCCCATCACGGCCCCATTTCCGAGGCGATTACAAAACAAAAAGATTGACCAACAATTCGGTAAGTTTGCCGAAATTTTGAAGAGCCTTCATGTTAATGTTCCCTTTGCCGAGTTTCTAACCCAGGTACCCTCTTATATGAAGTTTAGGAAAGAAATTTTAACACGTAGGAGGAATATAATTGACCATGAGACGGTGGCTTTGAATGAAGTGAGCACTGCCCAAATTCAAAATAAAACCCCACCTAAATTGTCTGACCCGAGTAGTTTCTCTATTCCATGCCATATCGGGACCCATTTTATTGATAATGCATTATGTGATTTGGGAGCTAGTGTGAGTGTCTTACTGTTGTCTCTCGCTAAGAGGCTTGGTTTAACAAAGTTTCATTGTATCAATATGACTGTGCAGATGGCCGACCGTACTTTATCAGGGCCCTTAGATGTCTTAGAGGACATAGCTGTTAAGATCGGGAAATTATTTATTCCCGTTGACTTTGTAGTCTTGGACGTCCCCGAAGACTCTTACACTCCTATTATTTTAGGACGACCATTTTTATTTACCGCACGCGGAGTAATAGATGTCGGGGGGAAGACTCTAACTTTTCAGGTAGGCGATGAGGAGTTAACGTTTTATCATTCTAGCGTTCGCAGGGCTCCTATGCAAGTCTAGCCCTGCAATGCACTACCTTCTACTGACCCTGGCACGGATCTTCCTATGGACAATGTTGAATCATATGCTGCAAATTTAACACCTCCGCCCCAGATTGGAAGCAAAATGGAGGACCATTATGTCATTTATGTTGATACAAGTCGAAGCAGATTAGACATTGGAGATCTCGGTGATAATGTACAATGAAATTTGAGCTCACTGCCGAAAAAGACGCCAAGGAAAAAGACCATGAAAAGAGAAAGCATGACAAAGGAAAGAAGAAAGTGAAAGCGTATGTTGATACGGATTACTATTCTTCAATTTATTCAAGTTCATGGAAGCTAAAGAGGACGGTCTGTGATGCTGAAGGAACCTCATCCAGTCAGAAGCCCTCTTTTGGGCTATTGAATTGTTTCGGAAGGTGAAACGGGACGCTATCCCATTTGTAAAAACAATTTGTAACTCGATTTTGCTAGACATTTTAAGTTGCTTTTGGACAATAGCTTAGTTTAGTCAGTTTAATTAGCGTAAGACCGAATATAGACTGCGTATTGTGAATTTGGTCTTTTTGCGAGAACTATTTATGTGTTTTTATGTAAGTTTGGGGAGATACATGATCATTGGAAGGCGTGCCCAAAAGAAAGGCCTCGATCCAATACCTTTTCTTTTCGATCGAGCAAATTGCCTAGGTAAAGCATTAAATCGAGTGATTCACTGTACTCGATCGAAAGGTCAAAATCGAGGGGTTCTCGATCGAGTTGTCCTGTACTCGATCGAGCAGAATTGAAGAGATAAAGTAAGTCCTCGATCAAACAAACAACAGTTCTCTATCGAGTAGAAGTCAAGGAAAAGGAGGAAGCATTCGATCGAGCTCTTTCCAAACACTCGATCGAACAAATGGCGAGCAAAAGCTCTCGGTCGAGTGGTTTTAAATCACTTGATCGATTAAAATCCGCTGATATGAGCACGAGGGAGTCTTATTCCCTTCATTCTATTTTCATTTGCCTATTGTTATTTTCCCCATTTTCACGGTAAACCTCAATATCCAACCTCAAATTGCCATTTTTCTTCCTCTAATTTACCAATTAAACTACTCAAATATTATTTATTGATCAATTAGACTGTTACCCCTTTAATTGCTTCACAAATTTCGACTAAAATTGAAGGTTTTTGAAACTAGGGTTTACGAAAAATCTCCCTTTTTCGATTTCTTCGTATTTTGTTGGTTCTAATTGCAATTTTTGTTGGGTAATCGTCACAAGTAAGTTCTTCCCTCTACTCTTTAATGTTAAATTGTGTTTTTGTTCTTAAAATTCGAAATTAGGGTTTCGAATTTGTGAATTGGGGAAAAATCGAGTGAGATTGATTGTTTTCTGATTTTAGAACTTGTATTGTGATTATTAGGATGGATAGTAGTACTGTTTCTGCCTCTTCTTCTGCTACTACCTCGTCCGTTACAGAGACGGTGGTCCCTACTGCCACCACCGTCACTACCAATGCCGCACCCGTCACTATTGTTACTACTGCCACGGCCTCTGTCCCTACCCCGGTGTTGACCCATGTTGTGTCGACACCAGCTATCACCGTCGCTACCTCTGCCCTTGTACCCGCACCCGTCAGTACTACTGCTTCTAGCCTTGCTGCTGCCGCAGCTGCTTCGGGTTCACGGGGTGGGAAGGCCAAGGGGTTTAAAGGTGCCGATGTACGTACCGCCACGAGGTACGCCGCTGACACTTCTTTGGAAACTCTTCCTGAGTTTCCTCAAGTACGTTTTATAAACTCACTCCATCGTACTCGCTTTATTCATTTAATAGACTGTGAGATGTCGTCGACTAGGTTTTTGTGCCGACCTTCATTAGAAAAGTTGAGGATTTTTGAACCCGTGGCTGAGCTGCTTAACGAGACCGGGATGGCGGGTTTGACTACTTTGAGAGAGCTAACGTATCGACAAGTGACCTTAGAATTTTTTAGCTCTTTAACCTTTTCACCCGCGGCTCATGCGACTGACCCAGGGTGCAAGTGTATTTCCTTTAGACTGTTTAGCACGACCTACACCTTGACCTTAGCTGAGTTTGGGAAGCGGTTGGGTTTGACTAGTGACGGTCTCCAGAAGTCTCCTAGGAAGCTCCTGGAGCTGCTTTGCCCACACTTTCACAGACAGCCTTCAGTCTGAGACGTGTTGCTCACGTCCATCTTCCCCCGGCCCGTTACTTCCTCCGTCTCCTAGAAGAGGCGATTCGGACGCCACGAGCCTAAGAACGTTAACAACGTTGAGCTGTCGATTTTAGCGGGTTACTTGAACATTGACTGCGGTGACCCTTTTATTTTAAACATTTCTTACTTGACGGTTGAACATTTTAACATTGTCGGGCAGAAAGCGTCGGGAACTATAACTTGTGGCGGGTTAGCAACTCGCATTGCCCGTGGTCTTGTTCCCGGCCTTTCCTTGTGGCCTTAGACATATAGATAGCGACATACTCATTGACACAGAGGCCATGATCGCTATGCATTGGCTAGCGAAAGACCAGCGGACGTGGAAGATTTGCGGATCCACGTCCGTGACTTTACCTTCACCTGACCAACCCCGTCATTTACCCTTCACTACTATGTCGGGTAGGTTACCACCACCTCTGCCTTCTTACCTCCTTCATCTTAATCCTCCCACTTTTAAGAATAGGAAGAGGCCTCTTGATGTATCAATTTTATATATGTTTTTATAACTCCTTTCATACCATTTTATGTACCGTTTTCGTGCCTTTATATCGTTTATATGCCCTTTTTGTAGTGAATTGTCGATACTGCCGCTATTTTATGTTTTAATGTAGAAATGACACACTACGAGGATAATCGAGCTAATATGAGCATAACGGAGATGGTATAGTGGAATACACGGAGCATGGCACGAGGAACGAGGAAGCTTGAAGGCTAGAAGTGAAGAAACGAAGAAATCAACCTGTGAAGCTGGTTCCTCGATCGAGTCCCCTGAGGCTCGATCGAGTAATCGTCCTCGATCGAGTCCTGTTAGGCTCGATCGAGGACTCGATCGAGGAACCTCTCTGGCAGTTTTATTTCCGGATTTTCCTAAAACGGTTATTTTGTATTATAAATGCTAAACTCGTATGTTACTATTAGGTTACGCTTTATTTTGCTTAGAACGGCAGAAAACTCTCTAGCTTAATCTTTCCTTGTTGCTACATTATTAATCATTCTTCAATAATTATTCATTCCAGTTTATGTTCTTAATTAATTGTTCTAGTTTCATATTGTCAATCATGTTTTCAATTTTCATTGTTGTTATTGTTTCATTAGTTATGAGTAGCTAAATCCCTCATCTAGGATGAAGGGGATCTAGGTTAACTGGAAAGGGGATTATTGATTAATTGCTAGCGAAATCGTATAAGTTATCGTTTGATTATTGTTCATCTTCTAGTTAATTAACTTAGGCCTGAGTTGTTAATCAGTGTAGCGAATTAATACTTTCACCAACAGGGTTAGAATTAATATAGGCTGCGATAATCAAATAGATTGTATATAATTATAGCGATTGCATGTTAGAATCGATTTAAAGGACATAAATAGAATTAACCAATCTTGTGACCTTAGATAACTTGATAGATCTAGCAATTGATTAAGGGACCCCATATAATTGACCTAGTGAACCGGAAATCCTAGATTTTTAATATTATTGTTATAAACCTTTTTAATTATTCGTTATTAGTTGATTAGATAACAAACAAATCAAAACCCCCAAGAAAACGGTTACCTTCAGACGATATAAATATTTACAGACTGACTATTACCGCCTCCCTGTAGCTTCGATACCTGTCTTACCACTAGCTATTCTTTTTAGTACTGAGATAGTTTTATTTTGATATTGTTGATACGACTTTAGCCTTATCAAATTTGGCGCCGTTGCCGGGGAGGCAACAATTGTTTAGTTTGTTTCTATTTATTTTGTCTTTTTGTCTCAGGGAACCTAGTTCCTTGAGACCGTTCTAACACTTTTCTTGTTAGTTCCGTGTATGCCCAGGTCGAATAGGTCCGTGATTATTCCTTTTGATCCTGAACCTGAGAAGACTTTTCGCTACAGACAAAAATTTCAGGAAGAAGTGGGTCAAGTAGAAGACTTGAGTATACTTGACGTCGAGACGGAGAGCTCAGCACCTTCGGCCGATCAGTATTACGAAGAGGACGAAATTCCCGAACTTGAAATTCCAGTTGAAATTCCTACCATCATGCCTACTCTAGCCAGTCACTCTGAGCCGACCTTGGCTTCCATCCCACAAGGATTTAAGCTTGCCACTACTGACAATGGGACCTTCGAAATTCGTCCATCTTAAATCAATTTGGTGGAGCGAAACTTATTTGGAGGGACAGCTGCTGAGGATCCTGCCACACATATGGAGAAATTTGTCACTTATTGCTGTTCTATCCCTTTAACAGCTGGAGTGACATAAGTTCAGATAAAGCAAGTGCTTTTTCCCTTTTCACTCAAAGATGGAGCTGCAGAATGGTTGAGGGACTTAGATATGGCAGACGAGGGGATTACTGATTGGAATACTTTAGCTCTTGCCTTTTACAAGAGGTACTTTCCGCCTCAGAAAACTAATGCGCTAAGAAGTCAAATTACTAGTTTTAAGCAAGGAGCTACCGAAGATTTGAATGAAGCCTGGACTCGCTTCAAACGGTTGGTCTGATCTGTTCCCCATCACGGTTTCCAAAAGTGGTTTCTTTGCAACCAGTTTTATAACAGGTTGTATGACGATCATCGTGCCTTGTTGGATTCTTCAGCTAATGGGAGGTTTCAGGACAACACTAATAATGCTATCGCATGGAAATTAATTGATCAGATTGCCACCCATACTGCTAAGTATGGAAATCTTAGGGGGAGCACGCGAGGAACCGGTGGTGATAGTGCTCTTGCGGCACAATTAGAAGCTTTTTCTGCCCAAATTGCTGAGATTAAGACTACCCAATCATTGGGTAGTAAGGAGAGAGTTCATGCTATGAGTCAACAAGTAGAGGAGTCTTGTGATAGATGTGGTTTAGACGGTCACAATGCAGCTTAGTGTTTGAGCACATTGGAGCAAGTTAATGCCTTTCAGTCTTACAGACAAGGTGCACAAGGTACACCCTTCTCCAATTTTTACAATGAAAGAACGAAGGAGCATCCTTTCCTTCAATGGTCTAGTCAGAATGTGCAAAACCCGCAGCAGCTATAACCACAAAAGAATACTTATGTCCCTCTCAACAATCATGGTAATCAACCACAAGGGGGATATCAAAGGCAAAATCAAGGAGGTCAGCAGTTTAACAATCAATATCAACAACCTCCTCAACAAACTCCTCAAGAAGCTCCGAACAATGAGATGGCAGAGTTGCGCAATCTTTTGCAACAAACTTTGTCAATGCAACAAAAGCAGACGGCTCAAATTTCCGAGCTGATTGCCCACAATAAGATGTTAGATAACCAGGTGGCTCAAATAACACTTCAAAATCCATCAAAACAGGCCAAGGGTCTTCCTCCTCAAGGTAAACAAGCTCACGAGCAAGCTAATGTCATTCAACTGAGGAGGGGTACTACATATGCAAATCCCGACCTAAAGAGCCATGATAATGACGTGCCCACTGATGATAATGAGGTACTCTATATGCATCCTAAAGTATTGGGCAATTTGGAGCTTAGTGATGATGAGAAAGAACCTGACGAAGTTGAAACACGAGCTGAAGACAAAAGCGAAAAGAACGAAAAAGACGAACCCGCTAAGGTTCCTCGATCGAGTCAGTCCAGGCTCAATCGAGGAACCAGTGTGCTCGATCGAGTGACATCAAGGCTCGATCGAGACATCTCTTTGGCAGATGACGGTGTTTCAAAACTTGATTCTAAGGAAAAGCAAGCCGAGCCCATTACTATTGCACTACCTTTTCCTCATCGGCAACAAAAATCTAAGCTGGACAAGCAGTTTGGTAAGTTTATGGAGGTCGTGAAGAATTTACAGGTAAGTGTTCCTTTCATTGAGTTAATTACTCAAGTGCCGGCTTATGCAAAGTTCATGAAGGAGATTTTGACAAGGAAAACATCCTTTGATGCGGTGGAAACCATTGCTTACACTCAGAAGTGTAGTGCCATGCTGCCATTTAATTCACCACCTAAATTTAAGGACCCGGGAAGTTTCTCTATCCCTTGTCATATTGGTCATCTTGCTATTAGTAAAGCTCTTTGTGTTTTAGGAGCTAGCGTTAGCGTCATGCCTTATTCTATTTGCAAGAAATTACATATGGGTCAGTTGACAGTTACTAATATGACCTTACAGATGGCTGATAGATCTGTTAAACACCCACTGGGGGGTGTTGGAGGATGTTCTCGTTCGGATTGGGAAATTTTTCATCCCCGTAGATTTCGTTGTCTTAGACATGGCTGAGGACAACCAAATCCCTATCATCTTGGGTAGACCGTTTCTTCATACGGCGGGGGCGGTTATAGATGTTAGGCAAGGTAGATTGACTTTAGCTGTGGGGGATGATACCATTGGTTTTAATCTAGAAAAAAGCATTAAAACATCTCATGATAGAAGAGACTTGTCATAGTATAGATGTTGTTGATTTTGCTATTGATGAGTGTCTTCCTACGTGTATGGACAGGGATCCTCTAGAGATTGCCCTGGTTTCTGATTCAGCTGATTAGAGGGGTTCATGGAGTACAGAAGTTCATCAGATTGAGAGGCTTCTAACTGGAGAGGAATGCTCCCATCAAAAGGTATACAGTTTGGGTACCGCACCTAAGGTAACTGAGGTAAAGAAACCCAAACTTAAACCCCTTCCCTCTCATCTTAAGTATGAGTTTCTTGATGACTGTGAAATGAACCCCGTAATTGCTAATGCTAGCTTAACTGAAGGTCAACTTTTTGCTTTGTTGACTGTTTTGAAAACTCATAAAAAGGCCATTGGGTATAGCATTGATGATTTGAAAGGTATTAGTCCTGATTTTTGTATGCACCGTATTCACTTAGAAGAAAGTCACAAGCCTAGTGCACAGGGTCAGAGACGACTAAATCCTCCAATGCAGGAGGTGGTAAGAAAAGAGGTACAGAAATTACTTGATGCTGACATTATTTTCTCTATATCTGATTCTAAATGGGTCAGTCCTGTCCAAGTTGTACCTAAAAAGGGAGGTACTACAGTAGTAAAGAATGATAAGAATGAATTGATTGCTACTAGACTTGTTACAGGATGGAGGATGTGTATTGATTATAGGAAGTTGAACACTGCCACTAAGAAAGACCATTTCCTACTTCCTTACATTGACCAAATGTTAGAGAGATTAGCATGTCATAGTTATTTCTGTTGCCTAGATGGCTACTCCGGTTTCTTTCAGATACCCATCCATCCCGACAATAAGGAAAAGACCACTTTCACATGTCCTTATGGTGTATTTGCTTATAGGAGGATGCCCTTTGGTTTATGTAACGCTCCTGCTACCTTTTAGCGTTGTATGATGGCCATATTTTCTGATTACATAAAGTCTATAATGGAGGTCTTTATGGATGATTTCAGTGTGTATGGTACTGACTTTGATGTTTGCTTGAGAAACGTGACTAAATTTTTGCAGCGTTGTGAGGAGAGTAACCTTGTGCTCAACTGGGAGAAGTGCCACTTCATGGTTACTGAAGGAGTTAGTGGTACTCGGTCACTTGGTGTCAGGTAAGGGTATTCAAGTGGACAAAGCCAAGGTTGAGGTAATTGAGCAACTCCCGTACCCGATTAATGTTAAAAGTGTGCGTATTTTTCTTGGTCATGCAGGGTTCTATCGCCGCTTTATTAAGAATTTCTCTAAAATTGCTCAACCTCTAACTCAACTACTTCATAAAGATACACCTTTTGTGTTCACTGATGAGTGTGTTAAGTCCTTTGACAGGATTAAACAAGCTCTTATCTCAGCTCCCATAATCCGATCTTCGGATTGGAGCCTTCCTTTTGAGATTATGTGTGACGCCAGTGATTATGCAGTTGGAGCTATTTTGGGGCGGCGGAGAGATAAGGTGTTACATGCCATCTATTATGCAAGTAAGACTCTTGATGATGTGCAGATCAACTATGCTACTACGGAGAAGGAGCTTCTTGCAGTTGTCTATTCTTTAGACAAATTTAGAGCTTATCTTGTTGGTTCTAAAGTTATTGTTCACACTGACCATGCAGCTTTAAAATATCTTTTAACCAAACAAGAGGCTAAACCACGACTTATTAGATGGATTTTACTATTGCAAGAATTTGATTTGGAAATTCGTGATAAGTCTGGTGCTGAGAATGTTGTTGCAGATCATCTGTCTAGGCTTAGATTTGCAGGAAGAAAGATTTTGCCCATTGATGACTCTTTTCCAGATGACCATCTTCTAGCTGTAGCTGCAAATACTTCATGGTTCGCAGATTATGCTAATTACTTGGTAGGAGACATGCTTCCTCTTGACTTATCTTATTAGCAGAAGAAGAGATTTATGCATGATGTGAAGCGGTATTTCTGGGACGATCCATATCTGTTCCGGGAGTGCGCATACGGTATCTATAGACGATGTGTTCCAGAGGGGGAGGTACGTGTCATCCTTTCTCATTGTCACTCTTCTTCTTATGGTGGTCATCATGGTCCTTCTAGGACATTTGCTAAGGTAATGCAATCGAGTTTTTATTGGCCTACTATCTTAAAAGATGCTACTACTTTTGTATGTTCTTGTGATGCATGTCAAAGAACTGGCAATATCTCGCAAAGGCATGAGATGCCTCAAGCTGGAATCTCAGAGGTGGAAATTTTTGATGTTTGGGGCATTGATTACCTAGGGCCATTCCCTACTTCTCATGGGAATCAATACATATTAGTAGCTGTGGATTATGTTTCTAAATGGGTGGAGGCAATTGCCACCCCTACTTGTGATGCTAAATCTGTTGTTAAGATGTTTCAGAAATCTCTCCACGGTTTGGAGTGCCTCGCGCGTTTGTAAGTGATGGAGGCAAGCATTTCAATAAGCATCATATTAATTCTTTATTGAAGAAATATGGCATTACACACCGTAGAGGATTGGCCTATCATCCTCAAACTAGTAGACAAGTGGAGGTTTCCAATAGAGAATTGAAACAGATCATAGAGAAGGTAGTGAGCAAGAACAGAAAGGATTGGATCGGAGTCGGAAGCTAGATGATACCTTATGGGCTTACTCTCCTGCATACAAGACGCCGAGTGGAGCATCACCTTACCGTCTAGTCTATGGCAAATCTTGCCATTTTCCTGTGGAGCTTGAATACAAGGCTATGTGGGCCATAAAAGAGCTGAATATGGATCCCTCACTGGCGGGTGATGAACGACTGATGCAGTTGAATGAGCTCGATGAATTTCGACTGCATGCCTATGATAGTGCTCAAGTGTACAAGGAGCGAACGAAGAAGTGGCATGACAAGCATATTTTGCATAAGGAATTTCATGTCGGTGAAAAAGTTTTACTATTTAACTCTCATTTGCGTTTGTTTCTAGGTAAGTTGAGGAGTAGATGGTCTGGACCGTTCACTGTTGCTGACGTGAACAAATTTGGGGCAGTTACACTGCAAACTGACAAAGGAGAGACCTTCAAAGTGAATGGGTAACGATTAAAAATGTACTATGAAGGAGCTCATATTGGGGTAATAAAGGCCGTTGACCTCTTTGCCATTGATTCTTCTTACTGATGAGGAATTACGGTCGTGTGGGACCGCTTAAACCAGCGCTACCGAGAGGCATCTCGGAATTTGTAATGTATTATTATGTAAATTAGGATTTTATTTTAATTACCGCATTTTAATTTACATTTAACCTTGAGTTTTGAGAGATGAGAGGAGAGGGTTTGATGTATTTTAAGAGTTTTTGTGTAGATTATGACGGAGTTTGAAGTCAGGAATCACAAACAACGAAAAAGGAGGCCACAAGAAGGTTCCTCGATCGAGTCCACCTAGGCTCGATCGAGGCACCAACATCCTCGATCGAGTGCACCCAGGGCTTGGTCGAGGCACCATCATGTGAATAAAAATCCTGTTAAAACGAAAGTTGGCATGTGAGGATTTTGGTTCCTCGATCGAGTCCACCCTGGCTCGATCGAGGCACCAGTTTGGACCGGGTTCCGTGTGTTGGACCGGCCGGTTTACTAATTTAATTGCTTCTAATATTTCCTATTCTTTTTCATACTCCGTCACTTTTGTTCCTTATTTTCGACTGCCTCCCCTCCTTTCTCTCTCAATTCATCATTATTCATCATCAAATCTTCCATTAATCTTTGGTTTCTTTGCATATTAAGTGCTTATATCAATCTCTTGTGCTTATTTTTGCATTTTCATTGCTCTATTAGATAACGTAAGTCCCGTTTTTGCTCTTAATTGGGTCCGAAATTCTGAAATTTAGTGCTTCAATCTTGAGTTTATTGCCTTGAATCTTCCATTGCTCATATACAATTGCTATTTCCTTACTTTTTAACCCTTTATTTATTGAATTAAAAGCCTAATTTGCTAATTTGGGAATTAGGGTTCTTCAAAATCCGGGTTGAATTTATGCATTAAATTGGTTAGAAATTGTGTTCTTATGCTTGGAATCTTCATTATTTGATATATAATCATGATCCCCTAGCTTTTCAGATGATTTCCTTGTGATTTTCGGTCATAAAAACCAATTTTTCGACCCATATATGCTGAAAAACGTGGACTGTTTTGCCATAAACAGTCGGGTTTGTGATTGTCTACTTGTCTCTTTTACAGGTAATGTCGACTAGTAGGCAAGGTAATAAAAGGACACGGGAGAGGAGCGTTCCCATTCGTCAGCCGGAGGTGATAGAGTCTTCCGAGGAGGATGAGGATTTATCACCATTTGAGGAGTTTCCTTTTATAGAATTCCGTGATAAAGAGCAGCGAGACAGCTTCGAGTTCTTGATGACCAAAACCATGAACGCCACTCGGTGTGTTGATCGAAAATTTTGCGAACCTTTAAGATTGATGATATAATGTGTGGTATGTTTGTTGAGATTGGATTGCAGGGTCTTTTTTTACTACATGAGTTATCATATCGTGCCTTGACCCTCGAGTTTTTGAGTTCATATGCTTACTTCCCTCGGGACCATCTTATTCGGTTTAGATTGCTTAATGGGGAACGGTCCTTGACTTTTGACCGTCTTTCTGAGATTTTGGGGATTGATAAGCATGCCACTGGTGACTAGTATAATGGTAGTGGGTTGTCTGCGATCCGATATTTCCCTTTGTTTGCTGGTTTTGCGGACGCAGATGTTAGTAGTATGTCTTTGCTAGATGTTCAGCATGTTTGTCTTCGGCTTTTCTTACGATACTTGAGTTACTTGCTTTATGGGAGACATGATAGGAGCAAGGCCTCTTCTTTGGAGGTCTTGATTTTAGCTAGCTACTTGAGCCCGTTTTAGGAGGCTACCTTTCAGTTTTCTCCCCCTACTCTTGTTTGCCAGGCCTTTGACCGCATGACTGGGAAACATTCTGATTTGGATTGTGGTGCCCTTATTACTAGGATTGCTAGGGTCTTGTGTGGTTTTGAGGGGAATGACCCTATGAGCCGATTGATGACCATGAGCCATTGGTAGATGATGACCACCTACGTTATGACATCTTTTACATTGATATTAAGGGTGGGAAGGATCATTATTGGAAAGTGCGTGGTCACTCTTATATGCTTTTGCCTAATGATCATTTGCCGGTTGTTGAGCCTCTTGAGGAGAGTACAGCTAGAGAGAGACCTCCACCTGTCACTTATCTGATCCTAGAGGAGCTTTTGGTCACTTTCCCGGTTCTAGCACTACCACTACTACTGGTGGGCGTCGGAGACGTCGTCAGCCTGCCACTCACTTACCTGGTTCCTACCAGCCCACTCCTACTCCTTCTCCTCCTACAGCCTTTCCTTCCTATGGCTATCACTTTGACCAGTTCTTACGAGAGTGGTGAGGATTCATGAGGGTATTAACACCGCATTGACTGAGCGGCGTTTGTGGGAGCAGATGGAGGCTGTTACTCTTGCTGTAGGAGGGCAATAACGGGCACTTCTCCTAGCTATTACACCACACCTGGTGATGATAGCCGTGTTTTCCACCTTTACGGTGTGACTCCTGCTGAGTTTGGGTAGTTTAGTATAGATTATGGTGCTTTGGGTTGGCCTTTCTACACTCTTGTACGTCCCCACCAGCCTTCTAGTGTCTTCCCATAGGATTTGGGTGTTCCTGTTTCGCAGAGGGGGCTTTTTGTCCAGTCTGTAGCTTCTACTTCTGCCGCAGCAGCTTTTCCAGAAGGTAGCCGATCTAGAGGGCGTGGTAGGAGAGCGGGCCATGTTAGAGGTTGTGGGGCACCTGCTCACGATCCTGAGTTGTTGGCTATGTATGCCGAGATTAATGGCTTTGATGAAGCCAACCTTGATGATGATGATGGTGGAGCTCAGTAGTGATAGCTGGTCACTGCATCCCTTACTTTCTAGCTGGTTTGGGGGAGGCTTTTGCATTACAGCTGGTACTATCTTTCTTGTTTTTGTTTTTATTGTATTTCTTATTTTCCCTCTTCCCTTTGTTAGTAGTGTCCCATAGGTTTGCTGGATTGCTGTGTGTTTGCCGTGCTGTAGGCGTCACAATGAGGACACTGTGACATTTAGGTTTGGGTGAGGGTATTTATTTCTGTTGTGTGTTTATTTATTGTTGTGTGTGACAAAAAAAAAATCCATAAAAATTGAAAAATTTATAAAATACAAAAACATGTTTTTATTTATTTTGAGTCGGGTCTTGGTGAGCTGTTTAGCAATGATGATAATTTGCTTTGTCTTTGTACTCTAATCCCATTGAGTTGTCCATGTACATTGTTTTGACCTGTTAGCTATGATGAACAAAGCTCTTTACTCAAGTCTTGACCGTCACAATATGCCTTATGCCGAGTAAATTTGACTTTATTTTGTTGGTAAACCACTTAAATTTTTGAGGTTTTTAGAGCTTCCTAGGCCAGGAACATTAATAAACCGGTCTCATTTGTTATTTAGGCTGAAGAGTGTGGTCTCCTTGTGGAATATGTAATATCAAACTGCATAAGTGTGACATTAGTCTCTTAGCTTTTGCGCGTTCATATGATTGAGTATATGAGGAAAGGCGGTTCTTGTTATCCAAATATGCCATACATTACCCAGTTTTGTTAGCCCGTTTGGACCATGTAGCCATTTTATACCCTATTTCTTAGCTACATTCCAGAATTTGCCTACCTTTTCGGGACAGTCGCAGTTGCTTGAGTTTCTTGTTATTATAGCTACTTTGGTTGGGTTAGGACTTTTTATGTCATGTGGGTAGTAACTATCTTTTTGTAGCAATTGTGTGACCTCTTATGTTGAAAAAAAAGAGAATATTATGAAGCAATGAAAAAAATGGAAAAAAGAAGAAGAAGAAGAAAAACGAAAAACGAAAAAAAAAGAGAAAAAGAAAAAAAAAAAAAAGAACCGAAAATTCAAAAAAAGAAGAAGAAAGAAATTTTTTGCTTCATCAAGTTTTGTTTGGAGGTCGTGGGTGCTAATTACTAGACTCTAATGCACCTTTGGAGAGTCTTTTCATTCTCTCATATGTTGTCAAAGTTGAGATGATTTCTCTAGTTGGATGGTTGTATTGTTTGTTATTAGATTTGGCTATTGGTTTAGCGTTGCGACTACCGTCTGAGCCTCACATACCCATACGTGCTTTTGCACAAGCCACTTCTATACCCATGCCTCTTTACCACCGTTCTATCCTGGATACATGTACTTGGTCTGTATTATGAATGCGTACTAGTTGGAGAATATTCTATCACATTAGATTGCATGCATGTTTCATAAGTTGAGTGAGTGTCTTTATTCTTTCTATCTTACATATATCTCACCCCTTATGAGTGCATGAGTGAAACCGCGAGAATCCAACAGAATTGTCTTTCAAGATTGAAAAGCATTTGGCTGAGTCTCGGTATCATGTCACATCTTGAGTAGAGCTGCGTTAATCTGTTACCCGTGCCTTTGATTTTTTTTATTGGCACAATTTTTGGTCATTACTTTGTTATAGATATGGATAGCTGGGATTTGTATGTGCCTAGACATTTGCTCTGAGTTATTCGTTCACCATTTGTATGTTTGTCTTTTGTTTGGTTTGATTGCTTTGCTTGAGGACAAGCAAAGGTTTGGTTTGGGGGAGTTTGATGTATCACTTTTATATATGTTTTTATAACTCCTTTCATACCATTTTATGTACCATTTTCGTGCCTTTATATCGTTTATATGCCCTTTTTGTAGTGAATTGTCGATACTGCCGCTATTTTATGTTTTAATGCAGAAATGACGCATTACGAGGATAATCGAGCTAAGATGAGCATAGCGGAGATGGCATAGTGGAATACATGGAGCATGGCATGAGGAACGATGAAGCTTGAAGGCTAGAAGTGAAGAAATCAACCTGTGAAGCTGGTTCCTCGATCGAGTCCCCTGAGGCTCAATCGAGTAATCGTCCTCGATCGAGCCTAGGCTTGATCGAGGGACCTTTCTGACAGTTTTATTTCCGGATTTTCCTAAAACGGTTATTTTGTATTATAAATTCTAAGCCCGTATGTTACTATTAGGTTACGCTTTATTTTGCTTAGAACGGCGGAAAACTCTCTAGCTTAATCTTTCCTGGTTGCTATGGTATTAATCATTCTTCAATAATTATTCATTCAAGTTTATGTTCTTAATTAATTGTTCTAGTTTCATATTGTCAATCATGTTTTCAATTTTCATTGTTGTTATTGTTTCATTAGTTATGAGTAGCTAAATCCCTCATCTAGGATGAAGGGGATCTAGGTTAATTGGAAATGGGATTATTGATTAATTGCTAGCGAAATCGTATAAGTTATCGTTTGATTATTGTTCTTCTTCTAGTTAATTAACTTAGGCCTAAGTTGTTAATTAGTGTACCGGATTAATACTTTCACCGACAGGGTTAGAATTAATATAGGCTACGATAATCAAATAGATTGTATCTAATTATAGCGATTACATGTTAGAATCGATCTAAAGGACATAAATAGAATTAACCAATCTTGTGACCTTAGATAACTTGATAAATCTAGCAATTGATTAAGGGACCCCATATAATTGACCTAGTGAACCGGAAATCCTAGATTTTTAAAATTATTGTTATAAACCTTTTTAATTATTCGTTATTAGTTGATTAGATAACAAACAAATCAAAACCCCCAAGAAAACGGTTACCTTCAGACGATATAAATATTTACAGACTGACTATTACCGCCTCCCTATGGATTCGATACCTGTCTTACCACTAGCTATTCTTGTTAGTACTGAGATAGTTTTATTTTGATATTGGTGATACAACTTTAGCCTTATCACCTCTCACTGCTGTTACGGAGGTAGGAAAGGGGTCCACACAGACACATGTTGGAGCTTGTGTCCTCCACAATTAGTGTGATAACATTTATAAATCTCTTATAGGTTCACAAGGGTATACTTTGTATTTTATCAGTTGATTAACGATTACCTAATAACGATTGGCTTGCTGGAAAGTTTGACGTTATTATCATACTGATGGCGGTGATCAACTGGTCCCTAAAAGTCACACCTAAAGGATGTGTTTGAGAGATGTGATTATGGAAATGTAATCACATTGATGCCTTATATGACTAAAAGGTTAGTCCATGTATTTGACGAAACAGTTAGTCAATGTGATGATGAGACGATTATTTAATACCGATTAAATAATATTAGCTGAGACGAATTAAGTTGTTAATTCGTAAATTGAATATAAACTGTTATATTTAATTAATGTATATAATGTTAGCTTGAACGAATTAAGATGTTAATTCGTAATTAAATGTAACCAGTTATATTTAATTAGCTAATTAAAAATATGCGATATTTATAGTTAAAGTATATATTATACGATATTGTCATAATAAATTATTACAGACCGGTATTAATAAATCGACTGCAAGCTGTTGTGTATAGACTTATTAATACGGAATAAAATAAATGACAATTTATAAATAATACACTTTATATACATTTTGTATACTACCAAAATAAGTAGATTAAATCTCCACATTTTTGGTAGGTGGATAAACCGAAAATAAGGAGATTATTTGTCTTATTATTTTCGGTTGTTACACAAAAAAAGGGAAAAAATATCTCCCCCTATATTACCCTTTTACAAGGTTTTAAGAGGAGGGGTAGATCATTTTTCTAACCTAATTTTTAACCTAGCATTCTCTCATCAAACAAAACACAAAAAAACCCTAAATTAATTAGTGAATTTAGGGATCTCATTCTAGCAATTTGAGGGGCATTTCTCGGAGCATCTTGGGTGCAACTAATTGTGGTCATGGGCCACGTCTCGGTCTGGGGATTTAGGCCGCCTACCGGTCCGTGGTCGCGGGCCACCTGCAAGCCCAGTCGATCTGTGGACGTGCAGCGGTCTTTTGAAAGCGACGCTCGGCGGCGTAAAATGCCTTCGACCGGATCGCTTTAGATCGGTCGGTTTCGTCTCGGTAAGGGTCTCGAAACTATTAGAGATGTTCGGAGTCGCCACCAAGCATTTATGGGATGCCTGGAACCCGTTCGAATTCCACTTTATACCTCGGTCAAATCGAAGCACAAAGCAGCGTTTTGACATAGGTACTAAAGATAAGGAAATCGTCCCTCTTTAGCATCCTATCTCTAGAATGACTCTCGTACGCCCTGGATAAGGTCGTCCACTATCCAAAGTTTCTGAGTAAGAGGTGAAGGTGCGTATTGGGAAGCCCTTTAATCAGACACCCAATCCCGCCCGCGTTTAGCGGCCTCTACTGATCGATCTTGGTTGGTTGAATGCAAAGGTTGATAAAACGGTTTAAATGCATGAATGCGCATCCAATAATTTAAACCTAACATGTGAGAGCTTTCTAAGTCGGTTGATTTAATCCAAGTATCAAGTATAAGATGTCGAGTTGGATTAATGGTTGATTTGCATGCAAGACGGAAATTAAACATCTATTTACCGTATTAGGTTTAGGGTGCATAACATGATCCATTTGTCTTAGTAAGGCATTTTGCAAATATGATTTTGAATAATTGAATAGTCATCTGATCCGTCCTGTATCCGGGTTAATCCGGAGTCGGGATCGTCCTAGACTAATGTTGGAAGGGAACAGACCCTGTACCAGACGGCTATAAGAGGCGCGAGCCAGCCGGCGGTGTAAGGGGCCTCCCTCTGGTTTTGAAAATGAGAAAGAAAAGGCCTGCTTGAGGCGCGGGTTAGCCAACGGTTGTATGCCGTGTTCTGACTGTTTGGAAAACGTTATAAGACGTGTTAAAAATGGGTTTTGGACCCGATTTGATTTGAAAGGGTCGTTTAGACCGCATTTGTTGATTTGAAGAACTAGACTCGAATAATTGTCATTGTTTGATAATATTCGGTGTCGGGTTCGATTTGACAAGCTTGACATGAATAGTTTTGAAAATGATTATGGACTAATTATTTTAAATCCGTTTGAGTGTTATTAGTCGATACTCGTCATCGTACCCGGGTTAAAATCCGGCATGGTATGTAGAACCAAGGATGATTTTGTGTTGGTGACTAATATGTTTGTTTGAAATGTAAAGAAATGATGAAAGGCTTTAAAATACCTTCCAAAATGCAAAGAAATGAAATAAAAGGTTTTAAAATACCTTTTAAATGTCATTAACCAAATATTATCACCGAAACACGGATTTAACCGTCATGGTATGAGGAACCAAGGGTGAAAAATGCTTTATGGTTAAAACATGTGCAATAAAATAGAAATGGTTCGAAAATACTTGAAATGGTAAAAACCGATTACAAATATGAAAAATGGATTAAGGGAAATGACGAGAACAAACACGGTTGATCTCTGGTCTGAGTACCCCATTTAGGCGCGAGCCAGTTGGCGACCTAAGGGGCTTCTGCCTCAGACCAAAAATCGGTTTTGGCTCGTTTATTCCATGTTTTGGTTCATGTTATGCATGTTTTAGCATGTTAAAGTCATGAAACAAATGAAACCATAATAAAAGAGGATTTTTACACCCTCATACTTACATGTTTGGTTATGGCGAGTGACCGACGTAAGTGTAACAACTCGTTTGATCGGAAAAAACTCGGTTTAAAACCGTTTTGGTAAGTAAAAGAGTGTTTTAATGTTTAGTGATGGTGTAGTGGTCAAAGTGGTCGGACAAGTGATTTAATGCACGATGACGGTACCAAACAATGTGTAAGGCTCGTATTTACGATCGGTAGGTCGTAAATACGCGTCGGATTGTGACTTAAGAAGTCGAGTCGAGAATTTTAAGGGAGAAAAGAGGGGGCGGACACTCGCGTAAATCTCAAATGGGTGGCATTTGAGGGGTATTTATAGGAGAATGAGTGGTTGTGTGAGTTTTGAGCGACGTGGCCACCTGGGCTGCTCAAAGAGGCGCGAGCCACGTCGCGGCACTTCGAGTTGTGTTGTCACTATCACAACAAACGCAATCATGATTTGTTCTATCCTAGGTTTTGTAGTCACATGTTTGGTACTTGACCATTCATGAATCCGGAAAAACTTAAGGTAGAAGGTTTGAGATATTTTGTTTTTGTGTTTGACTCGGTTTGACTCGTTGTTGGAGTCGGGATTTGAATTTTCGAGTCGGTTTTTGGTCCGGTGTCGGTTTTGACTCTAGTTAGTGTCATTGCGACCCCGTCGCCGTTCATTAAACACTCCAGGTATTTTTGAAATGTTTTGAAATTTTTTGTTTTCGACATCGTTTTAAGTTTTCCGACGTAGAGTTGTACACAAACTGTTGATCAAACGCTGCGATCCCAAAACATGTTGTAGTCCGATAATCATCGGGTGTTTGTTGGAGTCTCAGCAGATACTGGGTATCTACACTAATAGGCGAATATCATTTTGATATTGTTCTTAGGCCATTATTGCTAGGACCGAAGGTTGATTTTTCATCCCTATTCTATTTTGTTTATGCAATTCATTTATGACTAGTTTTCATAGATTATCATTTTGATATTGTTCTTAGGCCATCAGAGCCAAGGCCACGAAATTATTTTTGATGATTTTTATAAATAGATTTAAACAAAAATTTGAAGAAGAAAAAAAATTATTTCGGCCGTAAAAAGTTTTTTGCCGAATGCCATTTTTTTGTCGAGTTGTTTTTGTTCTGCTTGTTTTGATGATTTTTTTCCATTTTGTTTTTTTCATATTGTTGTTTTAATAAGTTAAAATGATTATATGATGAATTTGTAGATATTTGATTTAATAAGGATTAAATTAAAATGTAAATGGAAATTATTTTGATTAATGATGATTTTTGTTTTTGCTATATAGTTTTTGGCATACATGATTAAATTGTTGTTTAAGATCATGATTCATTAATATTGATGATTATGCCAATCTTGTTCTAGTAGCAACTTTAAACAAACTTGTTCATTATTAATTGGGTTGTTTTCGGAAAAAAATTATGTTTTTTTTAGGGCATTATGCCGCAAGAAAAAAAAACAGTTTTAGGGTTTAATTTGGCAAAATGCCGAGAGCTGGAAAAATAAAAAAAAAATTTCTGTTTTTGTTTCGGTTTTTGAGGAATTACCGAGAGAATTTTTTTTTTCCTGTTTTTGTTTTTTTTGCTTTTGCCGAGACCATAAAAGAAAAAAAAGGATTTTGTTTTTGTTTTGTTTTGGCCAATATTGATTATACATTAAATTAATAATGTATGATTAATTATTGTGAAGAAGTTCACAATTTTAGATACCTAATTATTTTAAAGAGGTTTAAAATAATGTTGGATTAATTCATATTACAAGTTTAATATGTATTAAGATTAAAATTATTGTGAGTAATTGATGAATTGTCACATAATTTGATCAATTAAATAGGTGGTTTGGATAAATTACTCTACATAATTAAAGAATTATGTCTTGAATGTTTAATTTATATAGTTGATGCCTTTTTATTTAGTTGAATGAATCGTTGAATGGTTTTATTTACGTATTTTTGCAATCGGTTGTAATTTGTAATACCTAGTGTGGCCTTAGTTAAATTATGTTTTCGTAATGATGGAAACATAATTTTGAATGTAATTTGAGATCTCGTATCTCCGTTTGGTTTTCTTTATTTATTACGGTTTTGAAATTAGAATGTAAATAGGTTTATTATGTAATTTTTAAATTGTAATTTTGAGAAGACTAAAGATGGAGATTGGATTGCTCACTCCCGCTACATGGACCAAGATGGAACATCAAGACAAGCTTCTCGGGTCCAAGGATGGATTCCAAAGTTGTATTTATGTTCATTTTGGTAGATAGGCCACACTAGGACTTTATTGTTTTACGTTTTACCTTTATTATTGCTTTTCATTTACATGTTAGTTAGTGCATCATATTCCGCCTAAACCAAACCACCTACTAAAATGCATGAAAATTGACTCATATAGATTGAATGTTAGTTTTCATAGACATACAGATGTCACACATTTTAAGCCATCATCTTAGTTTATTCATTCACGCATGCTAGTTATTAGTTCACTTAAAATGAATTAAAACAAAGTTGATGGGATCTTCCTCTAAAACGGAAATTGAGACTAGTCTTTATAAGGGCAAACAACTATGAATCCCTTCTTCGTCGGTAGGCATATAGGACCTTACTCTCCATATGACCCCTTCTACGTTGGGTAAGTAGTTTGTGTTGACTTAGTTTACCTCAACATTATGATCCGAAGAGTTTCTCGTGATTATGATGGACTAAAGATAGAATTTACTGAAATTTATCGACCAAGAATTCTAACAGTAGAATTAGCCAAAAGGTTGGCTTATCAATTTACAGATAATTGAGTCTTGGGATCATTTATATAATTCTTGAGGGAGGTCAATTGTATAAATGCTTGAGTCTTCGCGTTATAACTGTATTGCATTAAGACTTAAATCATAACGATGAGTATGCTTATTATATTTATTCTTCTTTTCGCAGTGTAGAATACGTTTATTTTGATAATACTGTTACAACAAATGGCTGGAAATAACGAAATCCCAATGCCAAGTGCCACACTTGGACGCGAGTCCTGGGTGAAAGCTTTCATGGACCACATGAATCAGTTCACACGTCTGAAAAATGACGGGTCCAACTTTGTGGACTAGGAGGCATCATTGCGGAATGCTGCCATTGCTGACGGTAACCTCAAGTACTTAACTGAGCCAATACCGGTAAACCCAGGCCCCAATGCAGGAGTTAACGAGTCACTTGCTTATAGTGACTTCATCATGGAAGCGGGTGCGATAAAGAACGTACTCATCTTTGCAATGGAAACCAATTTGCAGAGACGCTTCATTGCCCAAGGTGCAAACAAGATTTTCACCACGCTCACTAACGAGTTCTCAAAAGAACCGAGAATCGTTACTTATGAGCATACCTGTTGCTTCTTTGATGCGAAACTCCAGAAGGGCCAACCAGTTAGCCCACACATTCTTAACATGATTGAGAATGTGGAGAAATTGGAGGCACTTGATTGCAAAATCAGTGAGAGCATAGTCATTGACCGTATGCTTCATTCACTTCATGATGGTTTTGCCCTTTTCAGGGCAAATTACTACATGAATGACATGAAGAAAATTCCTCATGAGCTACACTCACTTCTCGTACAGACCGAGAAGAATATGAAATTGAGTGGGAGCATGAAGCAAGATGTTCTCATGATTTCCAACAAGAATAAGGGTAAGGGCAAAGCTCCCGGTGACCTAACTGTAGGTAAGCCAAAGTTTAAGAAGCCAGGAAACGGTAAGAGTGGGCCTGGTGAGACTAGTGTCTCACAAGGCAAGGCAAAGAGCAAGGGCGGTGACATTGAGTGCCACCATTGTCACAAGACTGGACATTGGAGAAGGAACTGTCTCGTGTACCGTGAGGACATAAAAGCAGGCCGCGTCACTCCTGTTGGTATGTCATATTATATTCATATGATTGAGATTAACCATGCAAGTTTCGGAACTTGGGTACTTGATACTGGTTGTGGTTCTCATCTGTGTAATCATTTGCAAGGCCTAAAAAACATCACACCTCTCGGAAAGGGTGATGTGGACCTGCGAGTCGGGAATAGAGCTAGAGTTGCTGCAGTCTCAAAGGGAACATACGTAATCCAACTCCCTAGTGGTTTTGAGTTATATTTATATAACTGTTACTATGTACCCAGTTTGTCTAAGAACATTATTTCTATTTCCGTACTTGATAAGGACGGATTTTCATTTTCAATAAAGGATAATAGCTGTATTTTCTTTTTCAATGAAATGATTTATGGCAAAGCAGTTTCCATGAATGGAATTTATATCTTAGATCAAACCACGGATATATTACATGTGAATAATAAGAAATTAAAGGTTGGTAACAAAGATCAAACTTATCTATGGCATTGTCGAATGGGACACATAAATGAAAAACGTGTAAAAAAACTCGTCGAGAATGGGACTATTCCCGCATTCGATTTTTCTACATTTGGCACGTGTGAATCATGTCTTATCGGCAAAATGACTCGAATTTCCTTCAAAGGTGTTGGAATGCGCACTAGTGACCTATTAGGACTCATACATACTGATGTATGTGGACCTATGTCAATTACCGCTAGAGATGGCTATAGATATTTCATCACTTTCACGGACGATTTCAGTAGATACGGATATGTCTACTTAATGAAGCATAAAAGTGAGTCCTTTGAGAAATTCAAGGAATACCAGAATAAGGTTGAGAACCAACTGGGAAGAAAGGTTAAAACACTCCGTTCAGATCGGGGTGGCGAAAATCTTTCAAATGAGTTTGATCAACACTTTAAAGACTGTGGAATCATTTTACAGTTAACTCCACCTGGAACACCTCAATTAAATGGTGTGTCCGAACGGAGAAATTGAACATTACTTGATATGGTTCGATCTATGATGAGTCACACGGTAGTACCTGATTCATTATGGGGTTTTGCTCTTTTATCAGTTGCTCTTATACTTAACCGAAGTCCGACTAAAGCTGTCGACAAGACTCCATATGAAATGTGGAAGGGAACGGTCCCTAACTTGTCCTTTATTCGGGTTTGGGGCTGCGAGGCTTATGTCAAGTGGAGACACAAGGATAAGCTCGCCCCGTGATCGGTCAAGACATACTTTATTGGTTATCCAAAAGGAACGTTTGGTCATTACTTCTACTCGCCTACCGAACATCGAGTTTTTGTTGCGGCTAGTGCGTCGTTCTTAGAGAAAGAATTTATCGAGAACAAGTCAAGTAATAGAACCTTCGAGCTGTCGGAGATTCAAGAACCAACAACCGAGGAACAGATGGAGGAAGTTGTTCCTCCAACTGATGATACGGTTAATATTCCTCAGGAACCTAGGAGGTCGGGTAGAGTCTCTAATCCTCCAGACAGATACATTGGTATGGTCGAGGAGAGTGACATTTTACTCCTAGAGAGTAATGAACCCGCTACCTATAAAGGTGCTATGACTTGTTCTGACTCAAAGCTATGGCTTGAAGCCATGCAATCCGAGATGGACTCCATGTATGAGAATGACGTATGGGATCTAGTTGATTTACCTAATAAGGTAAAACCTCTACAGTGCAAATGGCTTTACAAAATAAAGCGTTACAGAGACGGGCAACCGAGATACCTATAAGGCACGACTAGTGGCAAAAGGTTTCACTCAAGTGCACGGATTGCATTATGATGAAATTTTTGCACCCGTAGTTATGCTGCGTTCCATTCGGATTATCTTAGCGATTGCCGCTTTTCATGACTATGAAATTTGGCAAATGGATGTGAAAACCGCCTTCTTAAACAGTTATTTAGAGGAGGAGTTGTACATGGTACAACCTGAAGGTTTCATAGATCCTGAAAATCCTAAGAAAGTGTGCAAGCTTAAGCGTTCCATTTATGGACTTAAGCAAGCTTCTCGGAGTTGGAATCATCGTTTCGACCAGATGATAAAAGAGTATGGTTTCACTCGATCGGTCGAGGAACCATGCTTATATATCAAGTTGAGTGGGGGCAAGATTGTTTTCTTGATATTGTATGTCGATGACATACTCTTGATTGGGAATGACATTCCTCTCTTATCTTCGGTTAAAGGATGGTTGAAGAACCATTTCCAGATGAAAGATCTAAGTGAGGCACAACGCATATTGGGAATCCGTATCTACCGAGATAGATCACGACGGACGTTATCATTGAGTCAGGAGTCTTATTTGGATAAGATTCTTGAAAGGTTCAGCATGACCAACTCCAAGAAGGGGAACCTTCCAATGACGTCTGGGATGCAGTTGAGCAAGTCTCAGTCACCCACGATGCCTGAAGGGATTGAGCGCATGAGTCGTGTTCCTTATGCATCTGCAATAGGATCAATCATGTATGCCATGATATGCACACGTCCAGACGTGGCATATGCATTGAGTATGACGAGTCGGTACCAAAAGAATCCAGGTGAAACACACTGGATAGATGTTAAAAACATCCTTATGTACCTACGGAGGACTAAGGATAGAGTATTGACATATGGAGGAGATACTAAGCTATGCGCAATCGGTTACGCAGATGCTAGCTTCCAAACGGATCGAGATGATTCAAAATCTCAGTCCGGGTTCGTCTTCACTCTTAATGGTGTTGCGGTCAGCTGGAAGAGTTCCAAACAGGATGTTGTAGCAGATTCTACCACTGAATCCGAGTACTATGCCGCTTCGGAAGCAGCAAAGGAAGCTATATGGATGAGTCAATTCTTACAAAGACTTACGATAGTTCCTAGTTCGAATGACCCGATCACCATCTATTGTGACAATAGAGGTGCCATATTCTAGGCTAAGGAGCCTAAGTCTAGCAACAAGTCTAGACATGTACATCGGAAGGCTCACCTGATCCGTGATTACGTGGAGCAAGAAGAGATAGTGATTGACAAGATAGCTTCGGATGACAACATCGCGGATCCTCTCACTAAACCGTTGAATTATGATAAGCATGAAGGGCACGTTATTTCCATGGGAATTAAAAGTGTTCCTGAGTTGTAGTAGTTGATTATGGATTCGATACATTATCTTTTTCATATACTATTTATAACTTCATCGTTTTATTATAATATTTTGTTTTTCATGTGGATTGTACCGACAACATTGAACGCCACAAAGTGAACTGAATTACATTATATTTGTTTTGGTCCGTAATCGCCTACATGAGCTGATAACTCTGGCTATTATATTGTGCAGTCGATTGATGGTGGGTTCAACGAGCCATAAGTCAAACAGTTGGCTGATCGATCACAGATACGAGTTATAATGATATCTCGTAGGACAAAAATTGTGACAACGTAATGGAGTCCTAAATGTCTAAAAACATTCGGTGCCAGGTCGTGGATTGGACGTCCATAGTGTTCCTAGAGTCGATTCTTTTGACTATCGACTGTCTCTTGAGATTAAGGCAGTTTTTGTGTGACTTTGGTTTCTTTCTCATGGTTTGCCATAACAGGAGGCTAAGCAGATTTTTTCTGGGTCATTTCATACTGTGCTTAAATCTGCAGGATTCGAGTTGAAGAAAATATCCAACCTTTATCAGGTTTAGTTATTTCTCAGGGCCACTCGAGGAGTTGTAACTGAAATGCATGGCCATGCTCGAATGATGATTCGTTTATCAGTTAAGTTACTCTCTAGTCGGGGAAACCACTCTTGATATTGATCACTTGTAAAATATGACCTTTGTGAATACGGATTTTGAAAATTGTTTTACATTGAGTGGGAGAAATTTTAGGATATGAGAATCGGTTATCGCACATACACTTGTGAGCACAAGTGGGAGATTGTTGGAGCTTGTGTCCTCCACAATTAGTGTGATAACATTTATAAATCTCTTATAGGTTCACAAGGGTATACTTTGTATTTTATCAGTTGATTAACGATTACCTAATAACGGTTGCCTTGCTAGAAAGTTTGACGTTATTATCATACTGATGGCGGTGATCAACTGGTCCCTAAAAGTCACACCTAAAGGATGTGTTTGAGAGATGTGATTATGGAAATGTAATCACATTGATGCCTTATATGACTAAAAGGTTAGTCCATGTATTTGACTAAACAGTTAGTCAATGTGATGATGAGACGATTATTTAATACCGATTAAATAATATTAGTTGAGACGAATTAAGTTGTTAATTCGTAAATTGAATATAAACTGTTATATTTAATTAATGTATATAATGTTAGCTTGAACGAATTAAGATGTTAATTCGTAATTAAATGTAACCAGTTATATTTAATTAGCTAATTATAAATATGCGATATTTATCGTTAAAGTATATATTATATGAAATTGTCATAATAAATTATTACAGACCGGTATTAATAAATCGACTGCAAGCTGTTGTGTATAGACTTATTAATACGGAATAAAATAAATGACAATTTATAAATAATACACTTTATATACATTTTGTATACTACCAAAATAAGTAGATTAAATCTCCACGTTTTTGGTAGGTGGATAAACCGAAAATAAGGAGATTATTTCTCTTATTATTTTCGGTTGTTACACAAAAAAAAGGGAAAAAAATATCTCCCCCTATATTACCCTTTTACACGGTTTTAAGAGGAGGGGTAGATCATTTTTCTAACCTAATTTTTGACCTAGCATTCTCTCATCAAACAAAACACAAAAAAATCCTAAATTAATTAGTGAATTTAGGGATCTCATTCTAGCAATTTGAGGGGCATTTCTCGGAGCATCTTGGGTGCAACTAATAGGCGAATATCATTTTGATATTGTTCTTAGGCCATTATTGCTAGGACCGAAGGTTGATTCTTCATCCCTATTCTATTTTGTTTATGCAATTCATTTATGACTAGTTTTCATAGATTATAATTTCGTTATAATCCTTAATTATAAGGGAAGTATATCGATATTTCCTACAACACAGGCTAGGCAGATATCCATGTCCACGCCCACGCCTATCCCGGCCCCTACACCTACTCCTTATCTTCCTCAGCCGACCTTATGTAGATACCTCGTTTCTACACCTCCCGCCAAACACCTAGTGATGATTGGGCCGCGTGTTTAGCATATGTCGCGATTTTATGATGGTTCGTAATCGGTTAATAAAAGGTAACTCATACACTTGTGTCTACCCCTTGGTTATCATCTAGGTGTCATTACGGTCATTTTGGCAGTAATTAGAGTACATTTGGAGTCCGGGTCAAAAACCGTCTTCATTTCCTAAAACCGTCAAATCCCGAGTCAAAGCAATGTGCTTGTCTACCTAAGGTTAGGATGTCATAAAATTATATGGGTATATCTCATTTTGAGTCCCATGTCAATTCTTTGGGCTAAACTTAAAATTTACATTACAAAATGTGCATTTCATTTAGCTAAATGACAACCCGACATTTAGGCCCGTTTTACGAGGCGATAACGAATTTTTTTGGTCAGGCCTATGTCACAGAAAGTTCTAGATCTTTTTCTTAACTTTCCAACTCCACCGAAATCACCTTATTCCGGGTCTTGTAGAGAACGTTATGTCTAAAATATGACAGGCTGTCACACGCGCTTTCTCGCGCAGAAAAACCCTACCCCGACAAAAGACGCAGTAAGAGCTGCGCCTCTTCCATGGGCCGCAACACCTGCTGCGCCTTTTCTCAAGGCTTTCTTTTTGTCGAAGTTTCCGTGTTCCGTTATTTCCGGACCTTTCTTTCCTATTCTTTTCCAAATTCTACTCTTACCATAATTCCTCCGTGTGTTTAGTATAAATAGAGACCTTTGCCTCACATATTTTTCAAGCGAGTGTCCGCCCTTCTCTTCTCTCTTTGCATTATAGACCTTGCCGTAAGCTTTCGACGCTTACGTGCTTGATCAATCGACCACGTAAACGCAGATCATTCTGAGTACCAGTCACGTTTCCATGACCGACCAATTTGACCACTACACAATCAATCTTTTAATTCTTTTTTTAAGGGCACTTTCATATATGCATAGATCGAGTCGAGTTACCAATAAAAACCGATTTAGTTAAATCTCGCGACGTTAGCATATAAGTCTGAGGGTGTAAAATCCCAATTTTATTTATTTATTTTCCGTATTTTATTTATGTGCGGATTTATATCATAAATATGCTCAAACCGTTTTCCAAAGTCAAGTTTCAAACCGTTTTGAAAAAAACATCAGCGATATGACGTCGAGAAGAAACGCATCAACTGATGCGCCTTCTGGAATAGTTGCAACATCTACTGCGCCTCTTCCAGGGGCTACTTATCAGTTGTTGCTCTTATTCTTCTTCCTCGTGCCTCTGTTTGTTTTCATCTTTTCATCTTTTCGTCTTTTCGTTTTTCCTTCTTTATTTCTCCAAATCTTTTATGTTTCAGATTCCAAATTATTTTATAAAATCCTTTTCAATAATTTTCCGACTTAAATCCCTTATAATCAATTTTTGTGGGTTTTCTTCGTAATTCAAACCCGTATTTTTGAGACTCGATTTAATCATATCAAGTCCCTGGAATTCGCCTTTTGTATATATTTCTTCCATATTTTTCGGAATTTGTTCTATTTTTCTTTCAACCGTCTTGAATCCAAGTTTTGCATATAAATCGATTCTGACATCACGTCTTTGTAAATCACCGTAATAATTTTTTTAGTTCATTTTAATTTGATCTATGACTAAAACATTTCCACTCGAGTCATACACCAATAATCAATGTCAATCAACCAACGAACAATAACTAACCGCGGGTCTGACTTTCACAGTCAGAACCCAACTCAAGAACAGACGCATAAAGTGATGCGCCTCTTCCATAGGACGCAGCAGATGTTGCGCCTGTTCTGAGGTGAATTATGCCTCTGAACTCGTCTTGTTTTGACGTAGGCACTCTAATTAGGTTTTAATCGACTATTATTCTTATTATCGCCATAATTCGACATATTTTCCAAAATTCGACATATTTTCCATATAATTCTTATTTTCCATATTTTCTATTTTATTTCTTTATTTTTATTTTCCTAGTTTATTTTATTTCCCATTTTCTTTTATTTTCCTTATTTAAATCAATTTCCAATTTTCTTATTTTTTCCAATTTTCTAATTTTTCTTATTTCATTTATTCTTTTCTTTTATTTCTAAAATTATTTTAAGCATGTTTATGACGTAAATTCAAGTTTATCAATTGTAATTTATTTCTTTATTTCATATTTATTTTGTATGATTTATTTACTTGGTTTTCACATGTAATTTAATCTAACATTTACTTCGACCCAATTAAGTGCTAAATTACGTGTTCACCGTCATAGTCTATTTCACATGCTAGGATTAAAACGTTGTTTGTTGCATTGCATGCATATAATGCACGACATATCAAATATGAACGATTTCCCTAATCATTAGTAGAGGCAGCTATCGAGGCAGGCGGGATTAGGTATTCAAATAAAGAGCTTCCTAATACGTACCCTCGCCCCTTACTCCAGATCTCTGTGAACATCCGTGTTCATTGACATCCACGAGAGTCATTCTAGACATAGAATGCTAAGGGTAACGAGTTCTTAGTGTTCATGTCATTACTTTGTGTCTTGACATGACACGAGGTATTCGAACGGTTCCAATTTCCCATAAAAATTAGTGGCGACTCCACAAATGCAGGCTTATTCAACCTTCCACCTGTTTCAATCTCACAAATCGGTAACGACCCATGACGTGCTTTGGCAATCCAAGGTTCCATGGGAGAAGTTCTGCCGCCTCAAACATCACAACGCGCGGGTGACTCATGTCCACAGTTTGGCGACTCCGCTGGGGATAATACACTTAAGTGTTACCCAGGGTGAAACTTGAACGAGGTTAGGAAATAGTTTATACGAGACTGTTGTCAGTTTTCATTACTCGACCTTCTTAGGTCGTTTTATTCGGCCTTCCTAGGCTCAACCCAACCCATTCGACCAATCGTCCCGTCTGGACGGTCCAAATTCTTATATGGGCCTAAGGATAGATAGTGATTAACTTCAACCATACAATGGTACATACTCTTGTTTGTATCAAGGGCTCTCACTACTCGAGGGAATGGACTAGGAACCGACCTTACTCTTGTTTAGCATGGACCTCTCCACAGACCAGGGTTTGATTGCTTGGTATGGCAACCCACCTTTTAACACAAAACTCTTTAAATGCACTCAGCATACCGCTATAATGTATGTTTGAATCATATACGTGATCACCATTTTGTAAACAAAACCATGACGAAAATTTTGTAAAATAAATCCTTTTCAAAATGTAAACATTTTCAAAACAGCACAAAACAAAGCCGAAATCTGTCCAAATGTCGAGTCAAACTTCGGGCCTCAAACCCATTTCGAAACCCGTGCAAAAAAAATGTTTTATTCAAAATATTTTCAAACCATATAAATGTAAATGTGTAAATTCAATAGGGCTAAGTTAGAGTCAAAATTCAAACCGACTATGTCCTAGTCGAACTCTGTCGAGCCATGAACCCGCCTTCCTTTACATTTTGAGTCTTTTCAAATTCAAGTCAAGTCCTAAGGCGTCACGCCATCATTTTTGACCCTCATACCCCAATTCATTTAGGAACTAAACATTTTTGACACCTCGAGTCACACGTTCAGAGGCTCAACACACGAGTCTCAATAGGCCTCACATTTGAGTCTGAACTGCAGCGGTCTTCTTAACATCTATAAGCAGACCATGAGTCTAGAATCCCGTCAGTAAGGGTCACTCTGTCAAAGTCAACACTCGAGTCTAAAATTAAAGTCAAGCACCGTGAATTCAAACACGAGAAGTCGCTCACGACATTTCACGAATTCACAAGTCAGGTCTAGATTTGGCATCTTACCCTCGTGGTTACTTGTCCCTTCCTGTGCTCCTTGCTTATTGCCTTAGTATGCGTTATCCCATGTCGAATCGAGTTCTAATGCGCGTCATTTTTGTTGAGTAGGAATCCAATAAGTTTCGTCAGTCAGCAAAGTCACGAAGTAATTCAAGCCACAATCACCATGTCTCTCCAAGACGTTTATGCCATGGTCCTACGAGTTCAAGCTACAGTGGAAAATTTGAGCATTCGCGTCGTCGCCCTTAAAATGGGAGGTTGGAAAAGAACACGCCGCCTAGAGAAACCTCTAGTCTAGGTCGTCCAAAGCTTACTTCTTACAATAATCATCGTCCTAGAAAGCCGAAAACAGCTGAGAGGAAACCTGGGAGGCATCAAAGGGATTTAGGGATATCTTATGCCGATGCTTTGAAGAGACTCTCTGCCCTAGGCAAGCTACATCCAATAGGTCCGACTCCGGATCCACCTTTAGAGAAGCAGGTGAACCTCTGGAAGGGAAACAAATACTGCCTATATCACCAAGGTAGAGGCCATGATATTGAAGAGTGTTTTCTCTTGAAACACATCATCCAAGATATGATCGAAGAGGCAAGCTTCCAGTGCCACCTTCTGTCGAGCAATTCGAGAGGATCAACCCTCTTGGGTCTAATATCATCAAACATGACGTAGAATCATACTTGGACTGTTCTCACCTCCTCGCTCCTCATGATAGCGAAGAAATCAATGTCCTCGAAGATGACGATATACAAAGTGGAATTCTCATGCATTCCAGTGCCTTGAACAATAAATTTTCCAAAATAGAGGGAGCTATTGATAGCCTAAACTCTCGACTTTCCAACATGGAGAACCAGTTTGCTGAAATGGGTAAGAAGCTCGATGTCCAACCTCTCAAGATGAAAAGTATCCAGACAAACCCTCAACCTGACAGTCCTAAAGAGAAAGCAAAAAGTGAGCAATTTATTCCCAGTTCTTCTCATCCAGGAATCAAAATCAATAAAGGCAACCTCATGGAGCCTTCGTCAAAGAAACCTAATAATTCTCCAAGGTCATTCAAAAAGGCTTTCGACAAGAAGGATACACCCCCTAGAAAATTTACCATTGGTATTACATACGCCGATGCCCTTCAGAGACTCGTGGAGCGACGAATGTTGAAGCCTATCGGTCCTACACCAGATCTGAAAAAAAAAGTCCAGGTTTTGGGATGAAACTACCTACTGTAAGTACCATAGAGGCAAAGGGCATGATACAAAGAAATGTTTCAAATTAAAACATGTCATTCAGGATATGATCGAAGGCGGGAAGTTGTCCCTCTCAACTTTTAAACCACGCGACAACTTAGACAATCCTCATGGATATACCACTTATTAGGAAACTCTTCTTAACCATTATCCTTCATGTGTTCCCAATGATGAGGACGAGGTACTCAAATGGATGAATGCTCAAAGTCAGATGTCAAAGCCAATTGCTGGAAAAGTAAATGTTCAAGCGTGGGCCGATGATTACGAGTCTGGATCTAAGATAGAGTCAAAGTCTGAGTCCTAGGCTTTCTTTCCCATTATTTTTCTAGTATCTTTCTTCGTGTCCATTTTTCGTTCCTAGTGACAACCTGGGGGCAGTCCCATGAGTCACATGTCTTCTCGAGTCCATACATTTATTATTCATTTCAATAAAAGTGCACTTTTCAATCCACATATGCTATCATATCTCCTCCTTTACCATTTCCTGTGACAACAAGAATTGATTCGAGACATTTTAAAACGAACAACAACACATGACAGTTAATGTGACTGCATTTAGATGATGTTCCGTTCCATGTTGTAGAGGACCTGAAACTCCGTGTCCATTTTTCTTACCTATTTCATGTCTAGCAATAGAAATCTCATCATAATCCAGTTTAGGACGAGCCTATCTCAAGAGATTCTAGGACGAATCCAGACCATCTCCCTTGTTAACGATCCATGACGGAAGGCAAGCCCATTACCCACAATAAACAACCCTGTCACTAAAAACCAACCTATTTCACACCAAATGTGTTAGTCTGACCCAAATCCATGGTAGCAAACAGATCCAAGACGATAGGAGCCATGATCAAAGACAAAGGCTCAATAATCCAAGACAAAAGAGTCAAAAGGACAAGGCTCAAGCAACTCAAAGTCAATATCCAAAGTCAAAGTTATCTTCAAAAACCTGAATCAAGGATCTGAGTAAAAGCCGAGATATATTCCAGACTAAGAATCTGAGTCTGAATCAAGAACAAGCCTGAAATCAAATACATGATAATGCTGAGTTTTACCAAGACGTCGATGAAGATGGTCAGCTAGCACCTTCACTTAGCCCATCACACACCCTAAGTCCTTCTCAAGACCGTTACAGGGAGATAGTTAGGAATTTTGAGAATCCTCTCAAGCTTATCAAGTATACCCTTCCTTTAGGGCCAAGACATGAAAACTTGAACCAATATCATTTTAACCTACCTTTATGTGCTCAGGCTACATCAAGCCAAGAGACTCCATTTCCAAGCCACATTATATTACAAGCCATAGTCCCATCGAGCGTTAACTCCGCAAAATCAAAGCTCTAGATATTTGCTCATCAAAGCCTCTTATTTCCAAGCTCCACATTCCAAATATCCAATCCAGTTTCACATTGACGCAGACACAGAGTCTTCAAATACTTTGATACCTAGAATGGGACATACCCATATACATCCTTAAGGTCCACTAAGTGTGCTCACACGACAAGGAAATCTTTACAAATTTGATTATATCTCTTTGGTCTATAATCAGAGGGAGTTATCTCAAATAAATTATTCGAGTCACCAAAGGAATCTACTCTCCTGACCCATGCACTTTAAAGCCCTGACAACATAGCTTAGGCACACACCTGAACTACGAGCATGGTTTAATTTCAGCTATTCAGGTGGATACGTAGGCAGTCCTTTCTTACAGATGAAATTACATTCCTATCTTAGGGGAGATGCTAGATCCTTGATCTCCTGGGAGAAGCAAGGAAACCTAAGCCTCAGGGCTCATCCACATCCGTCCCCTTAAAGGAATGAAATTTTTTTTCTTAATTTATTGACTTATCAAACTCAAATTGAAAGATAATCATAGAAGGATACAACCACAACACCCAAATAAAATTAAGCAAACCTCAGAACTACGATCTGGTTTGATTTCACTTCACGTGAATACGTAGGCAGTCCTCATGGACACAACCATCCCAACCATCAACATTTAACCCCATCCCAACTATCAACTTCCAACCCAAATTACCATCCTCAACATAACCATCCATTTTTTACCTCTTTACTGGGGGCTCCTTCTTGTCGCCCAGACTCCTTTTTACCAAAGTCTAGAGTCATATTCTTATCCTGGGGGCTTCTCTTCCGAGATGCCACCTTCCCTTTATTCCTCTCTCATTTGAGTCGAGCTAGTGCTTGGTCCAAACAATGACAAAAGTCTTATATCGATTCTCCAAGTTATCGTGCCTCAAGAGGGGTCTCTTTTATAGCAAGCGGCAACAAAAAGTGTCCAAATAGATAGCTGATACATGGCTCATGCCTTGCCTTTTTATTCCCCCATCCTTTTGCAATTCTTATACCTTCGGAATTGATACGCATTGTCACTTACACTTGGCTAGGGGTTGTGCATACTTAAGCAAAGTCTGTTAGAGTCATCTCTATGTCGCGTCAGTCAGCCTATGTCTATATTGCGCCAGTCCATCCGTCTACGTCAGTATGAGTGGATGTCGTATAAGCCCATTTGATATACATAATGCATTACAAGCAAAAACTTCATCTTTATTTCAAATTTTATACAATTTTATTAAGGAAAGAGCATTCAAAACTTGTATGTTTCCTTTCTCATTTGAGGTCCATGTGCTAGTTGCGTTTCCTCATGGGTTGTGTGCTATTTGCCTATCATATTGCGTTCTTATGTGGCTACTAACCATTCAGGTAAGTATCAGAAGCAGTGCTCGCTCCAACTGGGGGCTTTGTCCAAGTCTTCATTCTCCCCAGCAGTATTTTGCAGTATTGCTCACGACGATCAATATATTCTAGTCGTCGATATATTTCTCCCCAGCAGTATTTTGCAGTATTGCTCATGACGATCAAGATGTTCCTAATTGTCAATATGTTCCCCAACCAGAGTTTACTTGAGACCGACGCAAGCAGATTCCCCATAAGTTTCTACCAACGTCCTGCTATCCTCAATATTATTGTTTCCTCACAGAGTTTAGTAAAGGTGTCGTTCTCTAGAAGTTCCCAAACCAGAGCCTCCTTCCTTAGGTTCGTAAACTCAAAGTTAGGATTCTTACCCCTAGATTCTTAGATCCCAAAATGGCTTCCTTTAGGTTTATAAACCATAAATGCTTTTGGAGTTTTCATACCTAAGAAATCTTAAACGCATGCGTTCAAAACAAGAATCAGCAATCCAGTAGTTTCAAAACTTAACCCTAGGATCCCAATTCCTCTTAGGTTCATAAGCCTTTAAGTTCCCATACTAGCCGTCCTTTTAGGTTCATATAGCCAGGTTCATACACCTAGCTCTTTAGGTTCCCAAACTCCCCCGGGTTCATACACCTAACTCTTTAGGTTCCCAAACTCCCTGGTGTTCATACGCTTCTACCCTTAGGATCATAATCCTTTAGGATCCCCTTTTCTTAGGGTTCCTACACCCAAACCTTGGTTACCCCTTAGGTTGAACTTATATTTGGCCTCCTTCCCATCGATGTTTTCCTTTAGGGCCCACACCCTAGCACAATCCTTATATATCTTTTGGGTCTTACTCTTAGCTCATACGCAACTCCCGAAACATTTCAGGAAAGGTGTCTCAGTTATGGTTTCTTCTTATGGTTGGCGAGCTTCTTTAAGTAGTCCAATGGACTTTAAACGACCCTTCCCGAAAGTCGACAGACTCTTAAATGTTCCTGACAACAGGTCCTTGGCTCAGACTCCTTGAGCCGTCTCGCGTCATCATAGTCTTCAGGTTGTAATCTTCGATTGACTTCAGAGCTATACTTTGACTTTCGCCTTGTCCAAGCCTAAGTCAAAGTGGGGGCTCTGTAGATACCTCATTTCTACACCTCCTGCCAAACACCCAGTGATGATTGGGCCGCTGTGGTCATGGGCCACGTCTCGGTCTGCGGATTCGGGCCGCCTACCGGTCCGTAGTCACGGGCCACCTACAAGCCCAGTCGATCTATGGACATGCAGCGGTCTTTTGAAAGCCACGCTCGGCGGCGTAAAGTTGCTTTCGACCGGATCGTTTTAGATCGGTCGGTTTCGTCTCGGTAAGGGTCTCGAAACGATTAGAGATGTTCGGAGTCGCCACCAAGCATTTGTGGGATGCCTGGAACCCGTTCGAATTCCACTTTATACCTCGGTCAAATCGAAGCACAAAGCAGCGTTTTGACATAGGTACTAAAGATAAGGAAGTCGTCCCTCTTTAGCATCCTATCTCTAGAATGACTCTCGTACGCCCTGGATAAGGTCGTCCACTATCCAAAGTTTCTGAGTAAGAGGTGAAGGTACGTATTGGGAAGCCCTTTAATCAGACACCCAATCCCGCCCGCGTTTAGCGGCCTCTTCTGATCGATCTTGGTTGGTTGAATGCAAAGGTTGATAAAACGGTTTAAATGCGTGAATGTGCATCCAATGATTTAAACCTAACATGTGAGAGCTTTCTAAGTCGGTTGATTTAATCCAAATATCAAGTATAAGATGTCGAGTTGGATTAATGGTTGATTTGCATGCAAGACGGAAATTAAACATCCATTTACCGTATTAGGTTTAGGGTGCATAACATGATCCATTTGTCTTAATAAGGCATTTTGCAAATATGGTTTGAATAGTCATCTGATCCGTCCTATATCCGGGTTAACCGGAGTCGGGATCGTCCTAGACTAGTGCTAGAAGGGAACAGGCCTTGTACCAGACGGCTATAAGAGGCGCGAGCCAGCCGGCGGTTTAAGGGGCCTCCCTCTAGTTTTGAAAATGAAAAAGGGGAGCCTGTTTGAGGCGCGGGGATGTGGGTGATGTCGTCGGGTCTCCCAATCAAACACATTTATAATACTCAACAAACTACTAGTTAGCGGTAAGTCGAGGTCGATCCATAGGACGGTGTGCTTTGGGTTCTAAGTCTATCTATCTCAATTTATGCTAGTGTCACAATTGATGGGGTTTGTAGTTGTATTCTAAACTAATGAAAGTAACAAAGTAAAGCAAACAATGAACTAGGAAATGTAAACAAATGACTAAAAGCACTAGGATGTCATGGGTTCATAAGGGATTCATGGTGTTGATCATACAAACATGTTTATAAAGTTGCAAGCAATTAATGTTGTGGAGGAACCGAGTTGGTTTATGTCTTACGGTTCATAGGAAGGGTTGTGTCCCGGAGCCGAATCGATTAGATTGTACAACACCTACAAGTCGACTTACTTTCCTCCTATTCAACTTCTATGCATGGTCTAACAAGACTCGAGTTGGTTTATATATTACAAGTCAAGTTGAGTAGATAAGAGATGGTAAAAATGCAAGGATTCATAGGCTTAGCATTTCATCAAACATAACATGTGCATAAAGTTGACATCACAACAAGCAAACAATTTAATCATGTGAACATATTAGATTAAGCATTAATCAATCCCATGTTGGTTTCCCTTAATTACCCATTAATCCTAGCTAAATAACTACTCACTCATTATCATGGGAAACATGTCATTAATGGTGTCAATCATCACAACAAGTATAAACATGATAATGGAATGATGAAATGAACAATAAAGAGTAAAGAGTAAAGGAATTATACCAACTTAAGATGATCCAAACAATAAAGCAAAGAATAATAGAAGAACTTGATGATTGATGGAAGGTTGTCAATCTCCCAATAAACCCAATAATCTTCAATTACCCAATAATAAACTTGAATAATAAACTTGAACAATAATTAAGGAGAGATTAATGTGAGATTTGTGGAAAGATTAAAGAGCAATCTATTCTAATCTACTCCTAATCTAATCTGAGAAAGCTTGATTTAATCTAAGGAAACTTTCTACTCTAAAAACTTGATGGTTTGATTATTACAAATGGGGTATATATAGTGGGGATTAGGTACAAGAATTAGGGTTAACTAAGGGCTTAAATAACGATTAAGTCCCTACTTAAGGAAACGCCGGTATTTTTGGAAGGATGGGCATCTTTCTTGAAGCTTGAAGAAACGAAATTTGCTGTAAGGGAATCCGGGCGTCTTTAGCACGGGACGGGCGGATTCTGGGGTCTCTGCCCGGGCGTCTTGGGGTGAAGACGGGCGTCTTCTGGAGCTGCTGCCCGGGCGTCTTCAGCGGAAGACGGGCGTCTTGTGGTTCACGTAGCAAGGGAAGATTTTATGTCCAGGAATACGCTCGTCCCGAGCGAAGTATGGGCGTCCTGGGCTTCAACCCGAGCGGGTTGAATTTGACCCAAGCGGGTTGAGCTGTATCTTGAGCTCGGATTGTAAAACGGACGTCATTTCCTCATCCGGACTCCTATTGGAGTGATTTAAAAGTCTAGATCACTTGATTTTTCGACGCCGTTTCATCTAGCATACTTTCAGATCCAAAGGAGCAACCCTTGGTTTGGTTTTCGAGCAATTTCTTCTTACAATGTCTTCCTTCTCGTCATTCTTACTTTTAACCCTTTGATCCTTCTATATACACTTTATTCCTACATACTTGGCCATCATTCTTGCCTCCTCTTCATACTAGTCCATCTAATATCATCAATAAGCTTCCAAATTTGCACGAAAGACGGGAATTTCCGCCTTATTATCTCCTTTTCTAAAAAACATATGAAATGCGATAGAAAAGCAAATAGGAAGGTTTTGACGGATAAAATGGCCATGGAATGATATAATAGTATGCAAAATAGGCTCAATTAGGGGACTAAATGTGCGCAAATAATGTTCACATCACGCGGGTTAGCCAACGGTTGTATGCCGTGTTCTGACTATTTAGAAAACATTATAAAACGTGTTGTAAATGGGTATTTGAACCCGGTTTGATTTGAAGGGGTCGTTTAGACCGCATTTGTTGATTTGAAGAACTAGACTCGAATAATCATCATTGTTTTGATAATATTCGGTGTCGGGTTCGATTTGACAAACATGACATGAATAGTTTTGAAAAGTGATTATGGACTAATTGTTTTAAGTCCATTTGAATGTAATTAGTCGATACTCATCATCGTACCCGGGTTAAAATCCGGCATGGTATGTAGAACCAAGGATGATTTTGTGTTGGTGACTAATGTGTTTGTTTGAAAATGTAAATAAATGAAATAAAAGGTTTTAAAATACCTTTTAAATGTCATTAACCAAATATTATCACCGAAACACGGATTTAACCGGCATGGTATGAGGAACCAAGGGTGAAAAATGCTTTATGGTTAAAACATGTGAAATTAAACAAAAGGGTTTCGAAAATACTTAAAATGGTAAAAACCGATTACAAATATGAAAAATGGATTAAGGGAAATGACGAGAACAAACACGGTTGATCTCTGGTCTGAGTACCCCATTTAGGCGCGAGCCATTTGGCGACCTAAGGGGCTTCTGCCTCAGACCAAAAATCAGTTTTGGCTCGTTTATTCCATGTTTTGGTTCTTGTTATGCATGTTTTAGCATGTTAAAGTCATGAAACAAATGAAAACATAATAAAAGAGGATTTTTACACCCTCATACTTACATGTTTGGTTATGGCGAGTGACCGACGTAAGTGTAACAACTCGTTTGATCGGAAAAACTCGGTTTAAAACCGTTTTGGTAAGTAAAAAGAGTGTTTTAATGTTTAGTGATGGTGTAGTGGTCAAAGTGGTCGGACAAGTGATTTAATGCACGATGACGGTACCAAACAATGTGTAAGGCTCGTGTTTACGATCGGTAGGTCGTAAATACGCGTCGGATTGTGACTTAAGAAGTCGAGTCGAGAAATTTAAGGGAGAAAAGAGGGGGAGGACACTCGCGTAAGTCTCAAATGGGTGACATTTGAGGGGTGTTTATAGGAGAATGAGTGGTTGTGTGAGTTTTGAGCGACGTGGCCACCTGGGCTGCTCAAAGAGGCGCGAGCCACGTCGCGGCACTTCGAGTTGTGTTGTCACTATCACAATAAACGCAATCATGATTTGTTCTATCCTAGGTTTTGTAGTCACATGTTTGGTACTTGACCAACATGAATCCGGGAAAACTTAAGGTAGGAGGCTTGAGATATTTTTGGTTTTTGTGTTTGACTCGGTTTGACTCGTTGTTGGAGTCGGGATTTGAATTTTCGAGTCGGTTTTTGGTCCGGTGTCGGTTTTGACTCTAGTTAGTGTCATCGCGACCCCGTCGTCGTGCATTAAACAATCCAGGTATTTTTGAAATGTTTTGAAATGTTTTGTTTTCGAAATCGTTTTATGTTTTCCGACGTAAAGTTGTACACAAACTGTCGATCAAACGCTGCGATCCCAAAACATGTTGTAGTCCGATAATCATCGGGTGTTTGTTGGAGTCTCAGCAGATACTGGGTATCTACAGAGCCCCCACTTTGACTGAGACTTGGACAGGGCGAAAGTCAAAGTAGAGTCCCCAGGTCAATCGAAGATTACAACCTGAAGACCCAAGCGACGTCGAGGCGGCTCGAAAGGATTCGGGCCAAGGACCTGCCGTCGGGAAGGGTGACGCCAAGGCGACTCGAGGGTACGAGTCAAGGACCTATCGTCGGGAACATTTTAGAGTCTGTCAACTGTCCGTGCGGGTCGTTTAAAGTCCGTTAGACTACGTACAAAGGCTCGCCAGCCATAAGAAGGAGTCATACTTGAGGCATCTTCGGATATGTCCTTGCATGGTTGTGGATAAATGCTCGCCAGCTGCGGTGCATACGTGAGGAGGGCTCGCCAGCCGCGGTGCGTTGTAAGGCTCGCCAGCCGAGACAAGGAAATGTACCCGAGGTATCTTCGGGGTATGTCCTTGAAAGGGTGCGGACAAAGGCTCGCCAGCCATGGTGCGTATGTGAGGAGGGCTCGCCAGCCGCGATGCGTTGTAAGGCTCGCCAGCCGAGACAAGGAAATGTACCCGAGGCATCTTCGGGATGTATCCTTGAAAGGTTTAGGACAAAGGCTCGCCAGCCATGGTGCGTATGTGAGGAGGGCTCGCCAGCCGCGATGCGTTGTAAGGCTCGCTAGCCGAGACAAGGAAATGTACCCGAGGCATCTTCGGGATGTGTCCTTGAAAGGTTGCGGACAAAGGCTCGCCAGCCATGATGCGTAAGTGAGGAGGGCTCGCCAGCCGCGATGCGTTGTAAGGCTCATCAGCCGAGACAAGGAAATGTACCCGAGGCATCTTCAGGATGTGTCCTTGGAAGGGTGCGGACAAAGGCTCGCCAACCGTGGTGCGGTCGGTTAATGGACCATGAGAGTAGCCGCGTCGAATGGGCTTGTTTTGAAAGTAGCGAAATCGTGATGTCGCTGGGGAAATAGTGAGTATGGATTCTCACTATCACTGTTTTTGGAATGAGCGGGTTCCGCTAGGAAGCCCCCTGCTGGTATTTGAAGGAATAGTGAAATTGGAATCTTCACCATTCGTTTGCTTGAATTTGCGGTGGCGGTTTTGATCGCCGTTTGTTCTAATTTTGAAGGAAAATAGCAAATTTGAGTTTTGCTATAGCGTTTGAAGTGACGGTTTATGTACCGCCGTTGACATTTGTAAGAAATAGTGAATTTGGAATCTTCACTATTGATTGAAGTGACAGTTTATGTGCCGCCGTTGACATGTGTGAGAAATAGTGAATTTGGAATCTTCACTATTGATTGAAGTGACGGTTTATGTGCCGCCATTGACATGTGTGAGAAATAGTGAATTTGGAACCTTCACTATTGATCGAAGTGACGGTTTATGTGCCGCCGTTGCTTGAAATTTGGAGAAATAGCGGTTTTTGAATTTTCGCTATTATTTTTGAAATTGATGGTTTTAATTGCCGTCGTTCGGATAGCGATTTTGAATTTTCGCCATTATTTTTGAAGTTCGCGGTTTTGATCGCCGTTTGCTTGAAGTTTTTGAAAATAGCGAATTTGAATTTTCACTATTTGGTTTTGTTTGTTTTCGAGGAAATGACGACATTCAATATCGTCAACGAAAATTTTGGAATTTGTCATGGGAAATTGGGCCAAAGCCCAAATTTGGCTGAAAAGAAAAGGGGAGGCCTGGTTTAGGCGCGAGCCAACTGGCGATAGAAGCCGGCTTCCCTATTTTCTGTTAAAAAGACGCGAGGTTGAGCTGCGGATGATTATTCATCTTCAACCTCAAAATATCGCAAAATCGCCATTAAAGGACCTTCTAGCTTGCTTTCGTCTGTGCCATTGTCAACAAATGTCATCTCAAGGTAAGTATTTCCTCTTGAATCCTTTCAAATTTGTCGATTTTAGCTTGATTGAATTAGGGCGAAATTTTGCCCTAAAAATCGAATTGGACGTTTTTGATTGAGCCAATTTCGAGTGAAATTGATGTTTGCATTAGGTTAGAAACCTGTTTAGGAGTATAGGGGTTCTTTTAGTTTGCATTTTGGTCCCCGTTCCCGCTCCCTGTGCTCGAAAAACGTGAATGAGGCGAGAAACCGTCTCATTTCACAATGCCAAGTTTATTTGCTTGGGTAGTGGGTCCCACTAGGTTGTATTGTAGTTGGGAAAACCCGTATTTGCCATTTAAGGACCTTCCATACAAGTTTGTGGGCAAAATTGGATTTTTGCCTTTTGCGACGGTCTTATGTCTGACAAAATAAGTGCTTGTTTGGGCTTGAATTGAGTCAGTTTGCCTTGAAATGGACCTTATTGGTATTTTAGGTCACCTTGAGGCGTGATAAAATCACGTTTGCCTCTTTTGCGGTCGTTTTTGAATTTTGACCGGTTTGGGCTCAAATTAGCGTATGAATTGCCTTTTTGAACCGTAGAAAAATCCCCATTGCGTCGGGAATGTATTTAGGGTTGTTAGCGGACCTTGTGTGGGTCTTGAAATGCCGTTTTTGTGGTTTTGACTCGTCTTTTGCTTGAAAAGAGGGGCGAGTCGTTTTTGTGTTTTTTTTTGTGAATGGTTTAGGGCGGGATTGCCCCTTATTTTTTGTATTGCAGGTTGTGTTTTTGTTTTTGGATTTATCCATTTCATGCCGTCGTAATGCCGAAATTTCGGCTGACGTTTTTTTGTTTGTAGGAGAGTGTTCGGAGCAGGCCGAGTTCATGGCTGCGACTCTTGAGGAGTTGTTCGGATCGGGCCCGGTTAGCACTCCGGTTAGCACGCCCGCCGTGGTTGTGGAGGACGTTACTGAGGAGGAGAGACCTCCTGAGCAGACTGCTGGGGCCTTAGGGGCCGTCGAGGAGCGTGCGGAGCCCGTTGTTGGGGTTGTTGGGGTTGTTAGTGCCGGTAGAGCTCAGACTGGGGCTGAGGCGAGTACCTCGGGGAGGAGGGTTTCTTCGAGGGTGCGCCATCCTCGGGCGACTAGGCGGACGTTGCGGGACGTCAACAGGGTTATGGAGTTGGGCCCTATCCACCACGTTGAGTCTCGCGGCCATAAGAGGCGGAGAGCGGAGACGGTCGAGGATGATGCTGACGTCGCGAGCTTCAGAGCCAGGCGAGTTACGGCCCCGCGAGGGTTTCTTTTACGGGCGGCGCCAGAGTGGGCCGAGGGTTTTGACGGTAGCCAGTTGTTGCTTCGACTGGACTGGCATCTTTCCTACCGTGCTCACGAGGGCATGGTGAGTCGCATTCCCCGGTTGAATTTGTCATTTTTGAAGTGTCTGGCCTAAAATAGGCATTCTGACGTTGTCTGTTTTTGATTTCAGGAGATCGGCACCATGAGGACTTTCTCGGGCTATTCTACCTGCTTGGGTCTTTACGACGTTCTCCGAGCCGGGTCGAGGGCGTTGATAGAGAGGTCGGCGTTTGGGCCGTTGGTGGCTGCTTGGCGGGACATTCACAGGTCCTCGATTAGGGCGAACTTGTGTTTGATCCGCGCCTTGTTGGATCGGTACTGGGACACGACGTCGTCGTTCCACATGGAGTTTGGGGAGGTCGGCGTGACTTTAGAGGACTTTGCCATGGTATCCGGCCTTCCCTGTGGTGAGCTGCCCATTGAGTTTACCGTGACACCGGAGAGGGTGTCCTCTCCTGCGGTCACTGCTTTGATCGGTACTGCTTTGCCGGAGCCTTCCGACGTCACCCCGTACCTGATCGCGAGTTCATACATGAAGGACCACTTCACTGAGAGGGTGGCAGGTGTTGCTCCGGCGCCGTTGGCGAGCCCGGAGGCAGAGGCAGTGGCCGACGCGAAGGAGGCGCGGCTGTGGTTGTGGTACTTCTTGGGTGCCACGTACTTTGGCGACAAGGGCGAGCGCTTGTCGACCAAGGTGCTTCCTCTTCTTGCCGACCTTGACGCTTTGGGTCGGTTTGACTGGGTTACGCCGGCTTTGGCGAGTTTCACCCGGTACTTGCACGCGGCGGTGCGTCCGGAGATAGTGGGAGCGGGTAGTGCTCCTGCTCTGGTTGGTCCCGGCCTCATCTTTGAGGTACGAGCAATTTTTGTGGTAGTTTTTTTTTTGTTTGATTTTGATTTTGACTTTGGCAATTTTTGAGAAATTGGCTAATTTGTGTTTGCTGTGTTTGATTACAGGCTTGGTTGTATGCTTACTTCACTCCTCTGCGTCCGAGGACTACAGACGGTATTCCCTCGGCTTACCCTGCTGTTAGGGGTTGGACGGTGGGTCGAAAGAAGTCGACTAAGTCGACTTACGAGGACTGCAGGCATCGCGTGAACAAGCTTCGGATTGCTGATGTAAGTTCTTGCTCTCTTCCCCTTCTCCTTCATAGAGATAGATAGAGATAGGATGATTAGGTAGCTTAAGGAGCCCCCAGTTAACTGAGTAGCTTTGTTCCGAATGCAGTTTGTTGGGCGGCCTTGGGAGCACTATACGGGTGTGCCGGCTGCCGTCACGGAGCGTTTGCGACCTCGCAGCTCCCTGCGCCTGTACTTGGAGACGGCGATTGAGCCGGTTTGGTACCTGGGTGAGCGTTTGGTTCGCCAGTGCCTTACCGAGACTTTCGTCGTGCCGGTTGACCCGCCCGGGGGTGTTGTTCCAGGAGTCGACTCCTGATGAGGTTGAGGAGCACCTTCACGGTCGGGGAGGTGAAGAGTTGTTGCTGCGGGACGCCGACTACGACACCTTCCGGTTGTCGAGGCTTGCTTGGTACCCGATCGAGGTATGTTTTCCTCTTTTCTTTGTTTTCATTGCCTCTCTTGATAGGAGGGTTTGTCATTTTTGATGTGGATCCAAATGGCAGGGAGTCGACCCGCTGATGAGGACTCAGCCCCCAGCTTTCCCGACGGAGACCACTTTTCAGGGGCCGGGTGGCGAGGAGCTTCAGTTGCGCTTACCGGTGCCCGCGATGGCCGAGGTGGCCGATGCTGACATGGAGTGGAGGTTGACTGTTCTGAGGGTGAGTTCCTGACTCGAACATTTCCTCCATTTATACTTTGCCTTACATTGTTTTGAAGGACATTTTTGTTTTGTAGGTGACGACTGTTAGTCACCAGAACTTGTGGCGGATGGCTAACCGCTGGAAGGCGCTTGCTAGTGACCTGGCTACGAGGGAGGCTCGGCTTTCTCAGGTACGTTTTGTGTGTTGTATTTCGTGTATTTGGTGTTGTGTTTCACGTTTTTAGATCTTGAGGATCTGTTATTGTGTTTTGCAGGGTACAGCGGATCCGGCGGAGCTTGCTCGGGTCCGTGCTGAGTTGGAGGCAGCCAGGTCGACGATCGCGGGCCAGGAGCTGGGGATCATCCGTCGGGACCAGGACTTGAGGCGTCACGAGGACGAGCTGCGGAGCCGAGACGCGGAGATTGCCTCTCTGAAGGCTCAGCTGGCTGCAGCGGAGGAGCTTCACGTCGAGATGGAGCGTGAGACGCTAGAGAGTTCCCCGGAGAGGGAGTCTAAGCTGGTGGTGGTGTCTGCGTTGGCGGCGACTCCTAGCGAGACCAGGAATGGTCCGACGGGAGATGTCGAGTAGTTGTTATAGCTTGTCCGTGTCTTGGACTCTTGCCTGTACATATTTACATTTTGCGTGAGGCGGTTTGTATATATGTGTTTTTTTATTGTGGTTTATTTTGTGATTTTTGGCTTTTTTGTGTTGTGTTTCGGAGGAGCGCTTGTCGGCTGTTGATTCTCCATTTGCTTTGCGCCGATTCCTGCATCGTTAGTTGTAGAAAACAGGCAACAGATAGCACATACGCGAAAACGTAAACACGTAGAAGCAATTGATTGAAAACACGTAAAGCATTTGTTTGAAAATCAAAATTAACCAAGATGACTTGAAGTTAAAATTGAAATTTTGAAATGAATTTTGAAAATTCCGTGACAAAATCGTCGCGTTTGGAATTCAAAAGGAATTGTTGAGAATTTGAGCAATTAACTCGTGTCGTGAATTAAATTGCGCCGAATTTTTTGAAAATTGACTCGAAAAAATTCAAACTCAGACCGTCAGGAAAGAATTTTAGAAAAGGATTTTTGCGAGTATATTTGGCTTTTTGAGGTCAAGACTCGAATTTGTGAGTGCTTGAATTTTGGAGGAAAATTGATGTCGTGTTATCAATTTTCGAATTTTTGATTTGCGAAAAAGCGAAAAATTTTCGGAATTTCGACTGACATGGAAACGATCCATCGCGGATCGGGACGAATAGCCCTTCCCCCTTTTTAAAAAAGAAAAAAAAATCCGTATGTTTAAAGCTGTGTCATGGAAACCGTGTCGGATTTCGTAAAACGCGAAAACTAGGAAATGTGAGTATGAAGAAACACAAAATTTCCCGGATCATCCCGAAGAGGCGCGAGGTTCCTCGCAGGAGGTTTGAGGTGTCAGGAGAAAACACATGTTGAAAGAGACAAGTCAACAGCGGGAATCCTGGGGAAGCCTCAAAGAGGCGCGAGCTGCTCGGCGATGGAAGCCGGCTCTCCTCTTTTTCTGAAAAACGCGCTGATCATTTTGTATAAATAAGGACGTTTGCGCTTCATTGTTTCATCATCCGAAACAAAAACATCTCTATAAAACCTCCTCTTCTTCCACAAAAATATTTCATGGATGCTTTTGAGAACGCATTGCGACAATGGTGTCGGGATTTGTCGCCTCCCGAAAAATATCAACTCGATTGCATGGGAGTTGGTCAATTGTTGGTGCTTCGTCAAGTCAAGGTGCAACCCTCGTTTCTTGAAGCATGTTCTCGGTTTTGGGATTCGAAATATCATGTTTTCGTTTTCCCGAAAGGTGAAATTTGTCCTCTTGCCGAAGAAGTTGGAGCCATTGGTGGGTGGCCGGGTTGTGCTCCGGTGCTTCCTCCGACTCGGTTGTGCTACAAGGAGAAATTCCGTTCGATGTTGGGCTTATCAACAAGCCAAGTCAACTTTCTTCTTGCTCCACATGGTGTGGATATGTTGGCTCTTATCAACATCTTCTCGAATCGGTTAGATGCTAATGTCTCGGAGGTGGCTAGGAGAAGGGCTCTTGCATTTTGCCTTGTCCATGTGTACCTCTTTGTTGATGTCTTGAAGAAGGAGGGGCCAAGATGCCATGGTAGCATGACCCTTATCCATGTGATTGAGCAAATGGAGCATGGTAGAGATCCATCATGGTTGGTGCTTGGAGAGATTATCCAAGCTTTGGACAAGGAAGGCTCTTGTGGAGAAGCTCCCTCTTTCGGATCGCCAAGGATCCTCCAAGTGTGGCTATTGGAGAGGCTAAGGTATGTAGAGCCTCCGGTTAATCCTTCTTCTTACTCCTTCCGTCATCTTACCATGAGGAAGAAATTGTACCCGGAAAGTTTTGCTTCCACCGAGGCCCATTGGGCCGCAAGATTGGCGGAGGAGGGTGGTGCTCATATCCGTTGGGTGGTGTCGTGGTGGCACTTGAGGTCCTTCACGGGGTTGCCCGCTTTGGGTGCTAGTCCTCGTTCTTTGATGGTGGTGGGTTTGAAGGTTGTTTCCTTCATTTATCTTGAAAGGCTCATGAGGCAAATGGGGCGTCAACAAAAGGTGCCCGCTCAAGATACTCTTGTCCAAGAGAATGTTTTCCGGAACTCCGAGCTTGTGGAATTCTTTGAAAGGTGGTGGGCCACTCGACCACTTTGGGAGGTGCTGTAGATACCCGTATCCGTCGATATTGGAATTTATAGAGAACCCGACAAACACCCGATGATGATAGGACGCATGTATTCTTTAGTTGTCATTGTCATTATTTGGGCTCGTTTTACGAGGTAGAATGGGTGTCGTCGATGAAGTAATTTATTAATTTGAATGATATTTAAATTAATGTTTTTTAGTGATTTCATTTTGTTATTTTAAATGATATTTAAAATATGGTTTTTTAGGTAAATTCAATTTATTTTATTTTGAATTTATTTTCTTAAGTTTATTTTATTGAAAATAAAATAAGTATTTGATTTGAAAAATCATTTTATGAGTATATTTGATTTGAAAAGTCATTTATTTTAATTTGTTATTTGATTTGAAAAATCGTTTTTTAAAAGCGAGGAACTCGTTTTGCATCGTGTGTTTTGAGCTCGATTTTAGCTCGTTTTTTAAGCCCGTTTCTTTTGCGAATTGGCACGAATCTCGAGTACACTAACCCACCTATACCAACACCCATCAACCCATGTTCGAACCCCCTCACAAGCAGCCCAAAATCTCGTTCAAAACCAACCCCAAGCAGCCCGCATAAAACCGAACAGCTCCCCTGTTTTGCGAGCCAATTCCCGAGCCCAAACCCGCTTCAAACACTACCAAGACCCGTACCCATTAACCCTAACCCATACCCTAGTATCCTACCCATATTATCCTAGCTTGATCACCAAGAAATCCCCCAAAACGAACCCTAGAAACCCCTTCCAAAACCGATGGACAGCAGCTATGTTCATTGAGCCCGATTTGCCTCTCCTCTCTTTTAACCTATTTTAAACCCTTATAAATACCACCCCTTCACCATACATTCATTCCTCTAAGTTCTCCATACATCCAACCATCACATAGAAGCTTTAAACCTCAGAAACAAACCCTAAACATCCTCCAAAAACCCTAAACAAAACCGACACACAAACTGAAACTGTTTGTGTGTCTCCTTCGAAAACCCTTTCGTTCCTCCATCAAAACACCATAAAAATTCGAGTTTCTTGTTCCTAATTAACCATAGAACATCCATACACACATTAGATAAAGAATTACGAGCCAAATTGCCCTTGAGAGTACACGAAATCCCTCGAAAAACAGAGTGAAATAACACTCTGTTTTCGCGGTTTTTCCTTGTCTGTCCAGTTCTGTTTGTGCTCGTTTTTCGTGCCCAATAACCCAAAACGAGCAGGGGTTGCTTTAAGATCCCTGTTCTCCTCTCTTTCTAGTTTCCAAAACATCTTTCGGATTGAATTTTCGTCGTGAAACGAGGGAGATATCACTGTTTTAAAACTGCTGTCCAGAAACTTTCCAAAACGCGCGTGTGCTTTGTTCTTCGTCGACGACGGCCTCTCGAGATAAAATCTACCTTCGATTACGACCCAAGACGGTGTCAACGATACATGTAGGTTGAGGGTGCATCAAATCCCCTTCTCTTTCCTTTTTTATTTCGTTTTTTTATGCTTTTTTTAGTTTGTTTTTTTGTTTGTTTTTGTTTGTTTTTCGATTGTTTTAATTTTAACTATGAAACTAGTTAGTTCGAGTATGAGTTAAAGTACCACTATGAACACCCGCGTTGACTTGAGATGGGAAAAGAAACCGCTCCTTCTGTCGGTCGTACACCCTCGTCTCATTTACATATCCTCGTGTTCAAAGTAGGGCATAAATAAAACAAGTTATTTAACTTCGATCTTCGTTTTCGCCCCCCTTTTGGTTTCGGCCAAATCGATGGACCTTAGGACCCGTTGTATGTTAGTTTAACCTCTGATTGTTAACCTATGACGTAATTAGATGACTTTAATTCAATTCAATAATTTAATTAGACACTTTAGGTGGCTTCGACGTAAGTTATAAAATCAACTAACAATTCTGTAAATAACTGAACGCATCTTTCTTATCACTTGATTTCTCGCTAGCATAGGAGTGCGTGATTAGCACCTCCCTATTAACACTCGACGAGTAAGCATTAATCTTATGATATCTGACCTAATTGGACCCATTAGGCCGTGTAGAATGCACCCTTGCGCGACAATCAATCAACATCGTTTTTTTACTCGTTTTCTAACTTGTTTTCGATTCCTTTTCGCCATCATTCGATCTAATCAATTAATCTAACTTAGGAACTAGGTTGGCTTTGGTTGGGCCGTGTCTTGGCCGTGTGCTTTGGCCGTGTATTTTGGCCTTCTTTGTTCGTCTCCCTCTTTTGTTTATCTTTTGTTCTTTGTCGTTTATAGCTTGTAATTTACGGTTTTGTTTATCGAGTTGTAATCTTTCAATTTTGTTTTACTTCTTTTGAGTCAAAACCTTTTCAAAAACCTTGGTCTTATTTGGTTAGACGGTTGTTCCCAATGCTTGTAAAAGCGTAGTAAACCGCATGTTGTCGAAAGCAACATGGCCCGGTTTATGCTAATACATGCTTTGGTGCATGGCCCTATGTCTAATTCGATGAGATTAAGCGCGAGCACGCAATACGAGGATGACCCAAGGACCGTGGGTCATGTGAGCCGAGGGCCACCCTCAAGTGCACGGTTTTCAAGGCCAATTGGCCGTGGTTTTGCGTCGTGTATTGTTTTGTTTATAGCAATTGTAATTAGATCGAGTTGTAATTTATTTATTGTTGTGTCGGCATGAAATGCCTGGTTTGTAATAGGTAGATCCCAACGGCTCCCCCATTCCCCTTTAAGCCTTGTTTGTTTATTTATATGTTGTTAGATCAATCAACCCACATGCTAAATTACAACTTTGACAAAGTTAGTTTAGTTGCATCTAAAACGACATAGAAATTGTCGTCACATGATAGGGTTAAAACAACGTTTGCATTACATACATCGCAAAGAGCTATGACCTTGTTTGAAATCCGACACTTGACTTAGTAGAGGCCGTTATTGACGGGCGGGGTTGGGTGTCCTTATGGGCTTCCCAACACGTACCCTCACCCCTTACTCAAGATCTATGGTTTGTGGATCCGTCTAAATACCATTGGATTACGAGAGTCATTCAAATCGAGTGATATAGGGTACAAGTCTTTATCTTTAATCACTCGTAGTCGATGGGCTTTATGCTTTTCGATGAAAGGTGTAAAGTTGACTTGAACGGTTCCAAGTTCCCAAAAAACTTGGTGGCGACTCTAATATGTCTTAATTCGATTCGAAAGAACCTCGAGTCGATTATGCGGGTGTGGATCCCTCGGACGCAGCTTCCGAGGGCCTTGTCCACGATTTGGCGACTCCACCGGGGACCGAGAGGACTAGTTACACTGTGTTTTTAGGGTCTTTTCCTCCGAGGTGAAACTTGAAAAGAAAGTGTTGGAAAGTAAAACATTACTCATAGTGCTACGATTCATGCATAAACCCTTAAGGACTTGCCCGGGCCGTCCCAGCGTTTCTTCGTGATGCGTGGGGGGCGACGTCCCACTATGCCAGGAAGCTGCACATTGCTCGCTTCCACTTCGCCTCGCGCGGTTCTTGGGAGTGGGGACGATCTTCTAGGTACTTTACCTTAAGACACCTTGCTCTATAAGACCGCAAAAGGATGGAGGGCATAGACCTTCTTGTAGAAGACTTGCCGAGACTTAGAGATGTCTAGGAGCATACATCCTTATAACATGAGAATGACAATGTGCAATGTGTTTTCCCGAGTCTTGTTTTTTCGAAAATTCCCATGTCCTTTTCAAAACCGAACTTTTGAACAACTTACTTTCAAAATAGCATGGTTTTAAAAACGCGGAATGCTGCCCAAATAGGACTAGAAATTTCGGCCCAAAATGAGCTTTTATAGCCGGCATGCTGCCCATTTCAAATCTCATTTTCAAATCAATCCTTCATCTTTTCAAAATCAATCCAAAATGTTTCTCGAACCTCAACCAAGCATGAAATGCGTCGAGTCGTGTCCGGGTCATGGCCGTGTTAGGCCGGGTGTGTTTTGTTCTAAGAGTCTAGAACACGACCTTGTTGGGTCACCCAAGCTCACCTCTTGGACTTTGAGTCATGTTGGTCGACCTTTTGGTTTAGGATAGTCCAAAAAAAACGTCCAAGCTAGGCCCTTTAGGACGTTTTCACTCGAACCCATGGGCTATGTTAGCCCAATCACGGGTTTAGTCACACCAAGTCCAGTTTAGAATCGAGTTATGACAGTTTGAGTCATGTCGTTTTGTCGAGTCTAAAATGAACCGATGTCTAAATCAAACCGTGAGTCGAATCCTTGTTAATCAATCTCAAGACGAGTCTTTGTTTGAGTCAAGTTGGGGTCGAGTCCTTAAGTGTGCAGGGGCTCTTACTTTAAATATTGACTCAGTACGGGGTTTTCTTGTAGAAAGGCCGCCAAAAACCCGACGTCAAGCAATGGAAGATGCCGTTAACAAGCTTACTGAGGCCGTGAACCTCATGATGACTAGAATGGATGCAATCGAATCTAAGCTGAGTGAAGATTCACCTCCACCCCCTCCACCACTGACTGATCTGGAGAAACGGTTCAAGTTCATCGAAGACCGTTTGAAGCTCTCCCAGGGGAAGAACATCCACTATGAGAATGCTAGGGCCTACGCCCGGTTCGGATAAGCGCCCACGAACATGGTACTCACCGACATCCCAAAGTTTAAGGGCACGAAAGATCCATCCACCATGTTAAGGCCTATAAGGGGTACTTAGCACTAAAGGGAGTACCTGCTGACATGCTCTCTGAAATCTTTGCCCAATCTCTGGATGAACACCCGAAGGCGTGGTTCTATAATCTTGACCTTAAGAACTTCCCTACTTTCGAAGATATCACGGTGGAGTTCTGTAAGCACTATGCTGATAATGTTGAGATTCAAACCAACATAAGAACATTGGAGGTGATGACACAGAAAGACAAAGAAGGCTTTACTGAATTCCTTGCAAGATGGCGCGCTGAAAGCGTGAAATTAGCCAAGAAGCCTGATGAAGTTGAAATGGTAGATAAGTTCGTAAAGAATCTACGACCTATTTACCGCAATGCTCTGAAATACCAGAATTTTGGCTCTTTCAAAGAATTGATAAGAATCGGGATAAAGGTAGAAGATGATGTCATAAGGGCAGAGGCTGAAAGGCCGAAAGGGTACCAAGGGGCCTCATCGTCTAAGGGTAGGACCCCAGCAACGTCCCATACTGATGAAGCCATCAATCTCTTAGAAGGGCAATCGAAGAAGTCGCAACGCCAAACACCTAGGGCATTCACCGATATCGGATGCACTTATACATACGCTCTCCAAAGGCTCATAGCCCAAGGAAAGCTGAAGCCTATTGGTCCAACTCCGGACCCTCCCGCTGATCAACAAGGTAAATGGTATAAACCAAATGCCTACTGTGCCTTTCATCAAGGGAAAGGCCATGATACGGAAAGGTGCTATCGACTGAAGCACGAAATTCAAGACATGATTGAGAACGGAACGCTCCCGATCCCAGCTGTTAAACCCAATAACATCACCAATCCATTTGCCGATCACGCCAACTTTGTTTCTGTCGAAGACAATGTCGATTATTCCCATCTTATCCACCCATGTCACTTGAAAGGGGTGTTTATCGGGGAAATATTTGTGGATTGCTTTGAATTCTTGCCAAACCCGAAGAATGAAATTCAAGTCGGGAGTCTTGCTCTAGAATGTACTCCTCTCGTTAACGAAGTTAATAAAAGACAATTTGATTCACCAACCTTCATCACTAGTGTAGATCCTCAGAGGACTACCTCGGGATGGAGGCAGACCATCAAAGAGATCAAGGACTAGAGCCGAGCATCTAAGCTGACAGCTGAACAAGGGAAAGCTCAAGACCAGATTTGAAAATTATGAGTCGGGATCTGTTTTCTTATCTTAGTCGAGTCGAGTCTAGGACTTTCTTTTCTTGAAGTTTGAGTCGTTTGTTCCACGATGACCTAGGGTGTGTCCTAGGAATCGTTCCTTCGAGTCTGTTAAGCTTTTTGTCATTCCAATAAAAGTTGCAGTTTCGTTTCCAAATATCCCTTGTTTTCAATCCTCAATCATTCCGAAACATGATAAAACGCACAACACACTCAAAGGCATCCCTGGGGTAGAAATATGTCCCGTTTCAAAATGTAAGGTACAATAGGATTCCGTGTTTGATTCCTTTACCTATTCCATGTCTGGTGGTAGAAAACCTCCATCTGAACCAATGTTTGTGACAAGCTTTTAGATGATTTTATGACAAACCCGACTAGCTCCTTGTTTCCCCTATCGATGATGGAAGGCAAGCCTTTTCCCCAACAAAATCATCCCATCTCGAAGAGAGAAAATATCGACCCGTTCTAACAAGGAATTGTTAGTTCCTATCCAAATTAGTTGGCGAAGCCCAGTTTTCAAGGTGTATCCATTTATGACTAAGAGAATGAATAGAAGATCATTTTCAAAGAGAGGAAAAAAAAAAAAGATGAAAAAGAATGAAAAGATGAGAAAAAAAAAGCAAAAGAAAAAAATGAAAAATGAAAAAAGAGAAGAGATGAAAAAGAAGAAGAAAAAGAAAAGAAAAAAGAAAAAGAAATGTCAAAATGTTGATCGAAGTTCAAAGGCGAAGCCCAAAAGCTTAAGTAGTAACCTCTTTACCCTCTAAGTCCTTCCTGAGACAGTTACAAAGGGATAGTCGGGAATTTTGAGAATCATTCCGCTTGTGTTGTTATACCCAGCCTTTAGGGTCCAGACATGGAAATTTGAACCCACATCATTTTTCAACCCATTTGCACTCGTGGTTCATCAAACCCGAGACACCCATTCCAACTACATCAGCAGCCATAGCCCTTGGCCTTAGCACCACAAAACAAACCTTCAGAATGATGGTTAACCATTCCAACTTGTTATTACCAAGCTCCACATCCCAAAAGATCCAAGCCTTTTTGTACCAACCCTAGACACGGGATTTAACAGTACCTTACAGGCTAGAATGGGATACAACATGATACTTTAGGTGAAACCTTCGAGTGTGTACACACAATCAAAATGCCAATTTAATGCACCTTGATCGAACTACGTCGGATTTGATTTCGCTCCACGCGAATACGTAGGCAGTCCTTCAGATTAAAGGATTCAATCCACCCATCATCCAAGTTGCCATATTATCGGTTTCTTACGGGTCTTAACCAAGTCCAAATAAAGCCACCTTTGTTTGAGTTGGTCTTAGTACTCGATGTAAGCTAGGATAAGGATATAGGTTCAGATGAATAGTATCAAGTCTCAGAATGAGCTTTATCGAACGGTTTAGGCAAAGATGCCGAGTCATATAGATGTAGGTTTTTGTTGGGAACAGAAAATATGAAAAACCCGCTGAAAAGAAAGAAGGCGTGGAAGAAAAATAGTAAAAGCCCGCTGAAAAGAAAGAAGGCGGTGGCAAGAAATGATGAATACTCATTTGAAAAAAAGAAAGGAGGCGAGGAGAAGAGTGGCAGAATGTTCCCAACAAGAGTGATGTGTGATGTCCAACTGTTCTCATAAAATCAGTCTGTGTTTAGTGTCTGGGCGAAGCCAACGTTGTTGCTCTGTGAGTTTAATCCACCTTGTCAATGCCAAGTGATCTTGTTTCCCATGTGCCCTCGGGAGCACGCCCATGCCATACGATATCTCCGTCCCAAGTTCGACGACCTTGTGATTCCCATTTGCCATATTTTGGCGCCGGAATGGCCAATTTACATTTCTACCCCCAACAAGTCAATAATTGAATTTAAACTCGTGCACACTTACGGTTTTATTTTCTTTTTTGTTTTGCGGTAGCGGGCTACGCCCACGTTGTTTACCGGTCGTATAGAATGTCTGAGTCGCATTTCATGCTCACCCATCAAGGTTCAAACTTTCAAAATTTCAAAAACTTTTTGGGTCGACGACCCAACATCCAAGTGATTCATTTCAAATTCAAAATTGTCAACATGTTCAAATTTCGGGTCGATGACCCAGTCTTTCAAATTCAATTTTCGGTCGATGACCCAATCATTCAAAATTTTCAAATTCAATTTTCGGGTCGATGGCCCAATTATTCAAAATTATCAAATTCAACTTTCGGTCGATGACCCAAGTACTTCAAAATGATCCAATTCCAAGATCGATGATCCCAATGTGCTTATGTGATGATTATTGCTAGTACATTTTCTATGTTTCAAATGTAGCAGGATATGCTTCAACTGGGGGCTCTAAAGTCTTCGACTTTAGAGCCATTGCAAATCGGGGCTCTGGCCGTTGGCTTCAGAGACCATTATCAAGATGAAATGGATGACATCCACTCGAAATTCAATTCAATTACAAGAGTATGAAATGGAAGAATTCCTTAGCCGAAAGCAAATGATGAAAGCGACGGCAACCTCCTCGGAAAGTCCCGTCCCATTTAGACAAGTGCCAATGCAGATGATAAATCTTGGGCCAATGTCGAGTAGATGATGAATTTTGGACATACGCCAAACAGATGATAAACTTTGGGCATGTGTCGGCGATTGCTTAGAACTACGACGCGGGTTTGATTCCGTCAGAAACGGATACGTAGGCGCCTAAGGATAAAGGCTCAACCCACCATTTATGCAATTTATGGGTCGATGACCAACAATGATAATTTGACACAACAGAAGCAAGAGTCAATCCCCAAAGAAGTTTCAGGTATGATCTCTTCTTATGGCTGGCGAGCTTATATACGCAAGTCTAATGGACTATAAACGACCCGAAGAATCCTCAGGTCGAGAGGGACCTGGGGTGTACTTTGACTTTCGCCTTGTCCAAGCCTCAGTCAAAGTGGGGGCTCTGTAGATACCCGTATCCGTCGATATTGGAATTTATAGAGAACCCGACAAACACCCGATGATGATAGGACGCATGTATTCTTTAGTTGTCATTGTCATTATTTGGGCTCGTTTTACGAGGTAGAATGGGTGTCGTCGATGAAGTAATTTATTAATTTGAATGATATTTAAATTAATGTTTTTTAGTGATTTCATTTTGTTATTTTAAATGATATTTAAAATATGGTTTTTTAGGTAAATTCAATTTATTTTATTTTGAATTTATTTTCTTAAGTTTATTTTATTGAAAATAAAATAAGTATTTGATTTGAAAAATCATTTTATGAGTATATTTGATTTGAAAAGTCATTTATTTTAATTTGTTATTTGATTTGAAAAATCGTTTTTTAAAAGCGAGGAACTCGTTTTGCATCGTGTGTTTTGAGCTCGATTTTAGCTCGTTTTTTAAGCCCGTTTCTTTTGCGAATTGGCACGAATCTCGAGTACACTAACCCACCTATACCAACACCCATCAACCCATGTTCGAACCCCCTCACAAGCAGCCCAAAATCTCGTTCAAAACCAACCCCAAGCAGCCCGCATAAAACCGAACAGCTCCCCTGTTTTGCGAGCCAATTCCCGAGCCCAAACCCGCTTCAAACACTACCAAGACCCGTACCCATTAACCCTAACCCATACCCTAGTATCCTACCCATATTATCCTAGCTTGATCACCAAGAAATCCCCCAAAACGAACCCTAGAAACCCCTTCCAAAACCGATGGACAGCAGCTATGTTCATTGAGCCCGATTTGCCTCTCCTCTCTTTTAACCTATTTTAAACCCTTATAAATACCACCCCTTCACCATACATTCATTCCTCTAAGTTCTCCATACATCCAACCATCACATAGAAGCTTTAAACCTCAGAAACAAACCCTAAACATCCTCCAAAAACCCTAAACAAAACCGACACACAAACTGAAACTGTTTGTGTGTCTCCTTCGAAAACCCTTTCGTTCCTCCATCAAAACACCATAAAAATTCGAGTTTCTTGTTCCTAATTAACCATAGAACATCCATACACACATTAGATAAAGAATTACGAGCCAAATTGCCCTTGAGAGTACACGAAATCCCTCGAAAAACAGAGTGAAATAACACTCTGTTTTCGCGGTTTTTCCTTGTCTGTCCAGTTCTGTTTGTGCTCGTTTTTCGTGCCCAATAACCCAAAACGAGCAGGGGTTGCTTTAAGATCCCTGTTCTCCTCTCTTTCTAGTTTCCAAAACATCTTTCGGATTGAATTTTCGTCGTGAAACGAGGGAGATATCACTGTTTTAAAACTGCTGTCCAGAAACTTTCCAAAACGCGCGTGTGCTTTGTTCTTCGTCGACGACGGCCTCTCGAGATAAAATCTACCTTCGATTACGACCCAAGACGGTGTCAACGATACATGTAGGTTGAGGGTGCATCAAATCCCCTTCTCTTTCCTTTTTTATTTCGTTTTTTTATGCTTTTTTTAGTTTGTTTTTTTGTTTGTTTTTGTTTGTTTTTCGATTGTTTTAATTTTAACTATGAAACTAGTTAGTTCGAGTATGAGTTAAAGTACCACTATGAACACCCGCGTTGACTTGAGATGGGAAAAGAAACCGCTCCTTCTGTCGGTCGTACACCCTCGTCTCATTTACATATCCTCGTGTTCAAAGTAGGGCATAAATAAAACAAGTTATTTAACTTCGATCTTCGTTTTAGCCCCCTTTTGGTTTCGGCCAAATCGATGGACCTTAGGACCCGTTGTATGTTAGTTTAACCTCTGATTGTTAACCTATGACGTAATTAGATGACTTTAATTCAATTCAATAATTTAATTAGACACTTTAGGTGGCTTCGACGTAAGTTATAAAATCAACTAACAATTTCGTAAATAATCGAACGCATCTTTCTTATCACTTGATTTCTCGCTAGCATAGGAGTGCGTGATTAGCACCTCCCTATTAACACTCGACGAGTAAGCATTAATCTTATGATATCTGACCTAATTGGACCCATTAGGCCGTGTAGAATGCACCCTTGCGCGACAATCAATCAACATCGTTTTTTTACTCGTTTTCTAACTTGTTTTCGATTCCTTTTCGCCATCATTCGATCTAATCAATTAATCTAACTTAGGAACTAGGTTGGCTTTGGTTGGGCCGTGTCTTGGCCGTGTGCTTTGGCCGTGTATTTTGGCCTTCTTTGTTCGTCTCCCTCTTTTGTTTATCTTTTGTTCTTTGTCGTTTATAGCTTGTAATTTACGGTTTTGTTTATCGAGTTGTAATCTTTCAATTTTGTTTTACTTCTTTTGAGTCAAAACCTTTTCAAAAACCTTGGTCTTATTTGGTTAGACGGTTGTTCCCAATGCTTGTAAAAGCGTAGTAAACCGCATGTTGTCGAAAGCAACATGGCCCGGTTTATGCTAATACATGCTTTGGTGCATGGCCCTATGTCTAATTCGATGAGATTAAGCGCGAGCACGCAATACGAGGATGACCCAAGGACCGTGGGTCATGTGAGCCGAGGGCCACCCTCAAGTGCACGGTTTTCAAGGCCAATTGGCCGTGGTTTTGCGTCGTGTATTGTTTTGTTTATAGCAATTGTAATTAGATCGAGTTGTAATTTATTTATTGTTGTGTCGGCATGAAATGCCTGGTTTGTAATAGGTAGATCCCAACGGCTCCCCCATTCCCCTTTAAGCCTTGTTTGTTTATTTATATGTTGTTAGATCAATCAACCCACATGCTAAATTACAACTTTGACAAAGTTAGTTTAGTTGCATCTAAAACGACATAGAAATTGTCGTCACATGATAGGGTTAAAACAACGTTTGCATTACATACATCGCAGTAGCTATGACCTTGTTTGAAATCCGACACTTGACTTAGTAGAGGCCGTTATTGACGGGCGGGGTTGGGTGTCCTTATGGGCTTCCCAACACGTACCCTCACCCCTTACTCAAGATCTATGGTTTGTGGATCCGTCTAAATACCATTGGATTACGAGAGTCATTCAAATCGAGTGATATAGGGTACAAGTCTTTATCTTTAATCACTCGTAGTCGATGGGCTTTATGCTTTTCGATGAAAGGTGTAAAGTTGACTTGAACGGTTCCAAGTTCCCAAAAAACTTGGTGGCGACTCTAATATGTCTTAATTCGATTCGAAAGAACCTCGAGTCGATTATGCCGGGTGTGGATCCCTCGGACGCAGTTCCCGAGGGCCTTGTCCACAGGTGCCAAACCCCGTTGCCACGACATGGATGACTCCCGCTTATGTCAAGTGGTCACGAGCTCCGTCCTTGGAAGAGAGGTCCAAATTTCGTAAGGACGAGGTCGTTGACTTGAAGTATCGAGAGGTTGGCAAGGCCAACTGTGCCTTCTTTGAAGAGTATGTTGATGGAGCTACTCCCGATGTGATGAGAACAGCGAAGAGGAGGAGTTCCGGTCCCAAGAGTATGGTGGGCCGTGCATTGGCTCGTCTTGGGTCGAACATGGGGTCTTGTGCTAGACCGGAGGCCGTCCCCATCTTAGATCCGTTTAGGATCCGTTCCGAGGAAGAAGTCCATTCTAGGCGGGCCAACAAGAAGAACAAGGGGAAGATGTACCCCGAAGGAAAAGGCAAGGGTAGAATGGAAGAGTGAATACCTCCATTACCCACTTTATTATTATGTTGTATTATTGTTGTAGGTTTTTATTATGTTGTACTAGCTAGTTATTGTGTGTTTTGTGCTAGTTTTACTATGTGAGGTGTGTTAGTTGACACCTTGGCTCTGACAAGTTGTAGACTCGTCGAGCTTTATTTGTCGTTTAAATTGTAATCCCTCCCATTATTAATTAAATAAGAGGACTGCCCGTGTCGAAAATTGTGAACGCTTGTTTCTTCCATCCGTTTTGTAAAGGCAATCCGATTTGAATTGTCCTAAACAATTGCACTTGGGAAAGTGGTATTTTGTGGAAAGGGAGAAAGGCTCATTTTTGTATTTTGTGGGGAAAGGGAATGGTTTTCCCTTTCTCTTTTTTGGGATGTTTTTTTCGTATGTAGGATTTTTGTCTTTTTGATTGTGGGAATGGTTGTATCCTTCTTGTGTAAGAAAGGACTGCCTACGTATCCACTTGAAGAGGTGAAATCAAACCATGATCGTAGTTCGAAATGTCATGTGAATTTGAATTGGGTTTTGTGGTTGTATCCCTCAGGCATAAGAGGGACTGCCTACGTATTCACCTGAAAAGGTGAAATCAAACCATGCTCGTAGTTCAAGGGTTTGTTTTTGTAGTGCAAATGGACGTTGCCTTTGACGGATCAAAGGACATTCGAAACGGGCAAGGTGCCGCAGCTTAGACTCGATAAAACATGCAATTTCAAATCAGAACATATTGAGGAACTTGACTTGAAAAGGGTTGAGGTCGGTGCTAGTTGCAAAACTAGGCTAGGTTGTTGGTTAATAGGGTTCAAGGGTAGTATTTCTTGAGTTGGTCTAGGTTGGTCGGGTTTGTAAAGTCCTCCCCATCTAGGTCACTCAGTCTCACTGCGCCCCCCCAAAGTATTTTCTTGACCAGGTATGGCCCGGCCCAGTTGGGTTTGAATTTTCCCCTCGGATCGACGGGTAATGGTGCTCGAACTGACTTGAGGACCAAGTCGCCCTCCTAGATGTTTCTGGGTTTGACTTTCTTGTTGAATGCCCGTTGTATACGTCGTTGGTATAGCTGGACGTTGTGCAAGGCGTTGAGTCGCCGTTCGTCTAGAAGAGTGAGCTGTTCATACCTTCGACGGGTCCATTCCGCCTCAGGGACTTGACTCTCTAGTAGGATGCGTAGATATGGGACCTCTAACTCTACCGGTTGAACCGCCTCCATACCGTATGCTAGGTAGGAGGGTGTGGCGCCTGTCGGTGTTCGAATGGAGGTTCGGTATCCCCAGAGTGCGAATGGGAGTTTGCTCGGCCAATCGCGGTAGTTGTCTTGCATTTTCTTGATAATGGTAACAAGAGTTTTGTTCGCTGCCTCCACCGCTCCGTTAGTTTGGGGACGGTAGGGGGATGATCGATGTCGTTTGATCTCGTATTTGTCCAGCAAAGCCTGAGTTTCCGCCCGGAAGTGAAAGCCTTGATCGCTGATGATTTCATGGGGTACCCCATATCGGCAGATGATGTTGCTTTGAATGAACTTGGCCACTTGTTTGGCGGTCAAGACTGCATATGACTACGCTTCCACCCATTTGGTGAAGTAGTCGATGGCGACGAGGACGAAGTAATGCCCCTTGGTGCCTACCGGGTTGACTTTCCCGATGATGTCAATGCCCCAGGTTGAGAAAGGCCAGGGTGACGTCATGGTGTATAAAAGGGATGGTGGTATATGTTGTATATTGGCGAAGATTTGGCAATTGTGGCAATGTTTGACGTAGTTACGGCAATCGGCTTCCATGGTTGTCCAGTAGTAACCTAGCCGCATGATTTTCCGTGTAAGCATCATTGCGCTCATGTGAGGGCCACATTCTCCGTCGTGAACCTCTCCCATGACTTTTTTGGCTTTGTGATGGTCAATGCAAAGGAGGAGAATTCCTTGGGGTGTTCTTTTGTAGAGTTGATTTTGGTTTATCACGAATTGTGATGCAAGTAAACGGATGGCTCTTTGTCCTCTTTGATCAGAGTTGGGAGGGAATTCGTTTATGGTTTTGTAATTGAGGATGGCTTGGTACCAAGGTTCATCATGGCTTTCCTCGTCGTTGATAATGGCGCAAACGTGAGCTGGCTCGCTCCTTCTCTCGACACAAAGGGGCATCGATGTCATGTCGTCAGGTATGTAGACGAGCGCGGAAAGTTTTGCTAGGGCATCAACAAATTGGTTTTCCTCTCGCGGCAAGTGGAAGTAGTCGACTTGGTCGAAGAATTTGACCTATTGATTGATCTTTGCTCGGTAGGGAGCTAAGCTGTCAGATCGGATTTTCCATGATCCGGATACCTGATTGATGATGAGTGAGGAATCGCCATGGACCCTCAATCTCTTGATGCCAAGTGTGATGGCTGCTTGTAGGCCGATGAGACATGCTTCATATTCAGTGACATTGTTGGTGACGGCGAAGTCCAGCTTGACCGAGATCGGAACATGTTCTCCCTCTGGTGATATTAGAAGGATTCCTACACCGAAGCCTCTCAGATTAGATGCACCATCGAAGTATAGGTCCTATGCGTCGGAGTCGGCACAAAGGATGTCTTCGTCAGGAAGTGACCATGTGTCGGTCGTTGGATCCTCGTTGACGGGATTTTCTGCTAGAAAATCAGCGACTGCTCTTCCCTTGATAACCTTGAGAGGTACAAACTTGAGATCAAATTCGGACAGCATGAGTGTCCATCTAGACAGCCTTCCGTTTAATACGGGCTTTTCGAAGATGTATTTAACCGTGTCCATCTTGGAGTAGATGTGGACCGAGTAGCTGAGCATGTAATGCCGCAGCTTCTTTGTTGACCATACTAGGGCAAGGCATGTCTTTTCCAGTTGGGTATACCTCGTCTCGTACTCAATGAACTTTTTGCTGATGTAGTAGATGGCTCGCTCCTCGTTGCCAACTGTTTGTGCTAGAATTGCTCCCATGGCTGTGTCAGTAACAGTTAGGTATAGGGATAGAGGAATCCCCGGTTGAGGTGGCATGAGGACCGGAGGTTTGGATAGGAATTCCTTTATCCTGTCGAATGCCTTCTGACAGTCGTCGTCCCAATCGGTGTGATCAGAGGCACGAAGCTTCTTGAATATTGGTTCGCAAATCATAGTGAGTTTGGCAATGAACCGGCTGATGTACTGGACCTGACCGAGAAATCCCCGAATCTCCTTCTCGTACCTAGGCCGAGGCATTTGTTAAAAAGCTTTGATTTTGGTTCGATCAATCTCAATGCCTCTTTTGCTGACGACATCTCCCAAGAGTTTTCCGGAGGTGACCCCGAATGCACACTTCTGAGGATTTAGTCTCATGTTAAATTTCCGCAGGCGAGCGAAGAATTTCCAGAGGGCATTGATGTGGTCGTCCCGTTATTTTGATTTGACGATCATGTCATCGACATATACCTCTACCTCCTTGTGCATCATATCATGTAGGAGAGTGGTAGCGGTTCTCTGATAGGTTGCTCCGGTGTTGATGAGGCCGAAAGGCATGACCGTGTTGCAATATGTACCCCACTGTGTAGTGAGCGCAGTTTTGTGCATGTCTTCCTCAGCCATTTTAATCTGGTTGTACCCGGCATACCCGTCCATGAATGATAGGAGAGCATGTTCGGCGGTGTTGTCTACCAGAATGTCAACATGTGGCAAAGGGAAGTCGTCCTTTGGACTTGCCTTGTTCAGATCCCTGAAGTCGACGCAAACCCAAATTCTTCCATCTTTCTTTGGTACCGGAACAATGTTGGCCACCCAATCTGAGTATTCGGACACTTTGATGAACCCATCCTTGAACTGTTTGTCCACTTCTTCCTTGATTTTTAGGGCCCACTCAGGACGCATCCGGTGTAGCCTCTGTTTCACAAGTTTAGCTCCGGGTTTGATGGGTATCCGGTGCTCTGCAATTTCTCTGTCAATCCCAGGCATATCTCTGTAAGACCAGGCGAATACGTCCTTGTATTCGTGGAGGAGGTCAATGAACTGTTGTCTCTCCGAGGGGTCCAGGGTTGTCCCTATCCTAAGTTCTTGAGGCATATTGTCGATTCCTACGTTAATAGGCTCGGTTTCCTCAATGATGGGGGTTCTGGTTTCCCGTTTGTCAAGTTCTTTGGCTAAGTGAGGTGGGTAATCACTCAAGTCAAGTTCCTCATAATCATTCAGAATCGCATTGCAGTTAAATTGAGACGAGTCATAAGCAAACTTAGCGTTCATTAAGTTGACACGAGCGAAAAGCTCGGAAAGGACAGACATCTCATGGTCATTCAGAGGCGACACAACAGAGGAAGTGGCCCCTGGAACAGGCTCCAGGTTGTCACCTTTCATAGGAGTGGGGGTGACCCTAGTAGACTCAACCTCTGAATCAGCCACGACTTTGTGATAAAACAGTGGGAAGGGGACCTTGACTGGGACATTCGGAGTGTTAGGAGCTATGACAGACTCTGACTCCGACTCAGACTCAGACTCAGATCCTTCTTCACTTACCTCTTTGAACATAGGGCCTTCTCCGGTTGTGATCTTGAGAATGCGGCCTTGGCGATCGGTCCACTTGATGGTCTTCCTCCAGCCCTGGGTGGCTTTCTCCGGGTCAGTATCGGAGATCAAGGCGGTTGAATCAAACTGATTGTCTTTCAGGGCGATGTTGATAATGTCCTCATAGTCGAGGTGTTTGACGTTATCTTCCCCAAATAGGAGTGTGACAGCTTGTCCATCAAGGCATGGTGACGGCTTGGACTCAGTTGATGCAGCTTCGATGTTGTCGGGAATAAAGTAGCAGTCCTGGAAGACTTCCACTCCCGGGTATCTAGCCCTGGCTATAGAGTCATAGATTGGCTCTGGAAAGCCGTGGTAGAGATCAGACTCTCCCTCGGGGACAAAGTATCCGTTGAGAGTCAGGTGGTAGGGACGGAGGATAACCCCGTGCTTCTTGCGTTTTCGGACTAGGAGGTTCATCTCCTGGATATCTTCATTGGTAGGTTCGTACCCCAGCCCAAAGGGAATGTTGGGGACCTTAGCTTGTTTCAAGGGCGGAAATGGGTCCTTTAGTGGATTGAGCGGCAAACCCGGGAAGTAACCCTGACGCATTATGATACGGTTGACCGTAAGGTTGGTGAACGGGTCACACTCAGAGGTTGCAGGTTCATCAGTTATGGCAATCACGACTTGGAAACCCCACATTTCATTGTCGTCCTCCTCAATGGCTTGGGAGGCTACCCCTCTTCTCATAACTGCTTTGATTGGGGAAGCGGGAATCGTGATCATTTTCCCGTTGACGGGGACCTGATCTTTTGGTGGAGCATTGATGTGACCGCCTTGACGACGTGAATCCAGGGACGTCCCAGGAGCATGTTGAAGGATGCGTCGATGTCGACCACTTGAAAACTGGTTTGCCTTTCCAGTGGCCCGGTTGCGACGGTTAAAGTGACTAGCCCAGCGACCTTGCGACGAGTGCCGTCGTAGGCGCGTACTCCTTAATTCGTTGGTATTAAATCAGATTCCTTGATACCCAGCCTGTGGGCAGTTTTGAGAGGAATGACATTCACGGCGGAACCATCATCCACAAGGACCATTGGTATATTCTTTTGGAGGCATTGTACGGTGATGTACAAGGCCAGGTTGTGATTGGCTCCGAACAGGGCGATATCCTCGTCGGATAAGACGACCGGGTTACTCAGATCAGGGGCGTCTCTCGTCATGTGTGCCACTATTTCTTCTGGGGAAGAGGTGGAGGGCACGGTTAATTTTTCCAACGCCTGCAGTAGGGCCTGTCGGTGCTCAAAAGACGTTGCGATCAATTGCCAAATTGAGATTTCGGCCTTTGCTTTCTGGAGCTGTCTCAGGATTGAGTTCTCGGGAGCCTTTGGTTGAGTGTCCGCTTCCGGGACGATTTGGTCATTCGTTGTTGGAACGACCGCTGGGTTGCTCGGATTCTGATAGGGACGTCCGGACCGGGTGAGATGTCCGATTTCCTTCGTCCGCTTTTCCTTCCCTGGGATGACATAGACATCCTCAACATCATCCCGCCATATGCCGTTAATTTCAGGGTCTCGAGGATACCTTGGAGGGGTATTCCTCGGTGGGTAGTTCTTGTGGGGAATATTTTTGTGAGGGCGATTTTTATGGGGGTAGTTATTTTGAAGGTGTTTTTCGTGAGGTCTATGCCAGAATAGTCGCAGGAGCAATCCATCCTGGGGTGGGTAGTTTTGAATGTTCGGGGAAATCTCCCTCGGACGCGGTATGGGTGGATTGAAGATGAGTCGACGGTAGGCGTCGTCGAGTCGGGGGATTCTCTCAGAAAGGCTGGCAATGGCCTCCTCAACTTGCTGAAACATAGTGAGCATAGTGGCAGCGCTGAACACAAACACTCCGTCTGAAGGATCCTTTTCCAGAACATTCACTTCGTCGTTAATCGGCAAGATGAGATTAGAGCAGTCTAGGGTCGGCTCATCGTCAGAGATGGCGTGAATTCCCAGAGGATTCGTCTTGTTGTTTGGCTTAGTTGGTGGGGGTATAGGCAAATCTCCCTTCTCAATCATGTCTTGAATGAGGTGCTTGAAGCAATTTTCGGTATCATGTCCTTTCCCTCGATGATACTGGCAGTAGGCGTTGGGGTTCCAAAATCGGGACTTCTTGGCGTCGTCCGAGTCCGGGGTGGGCTCGATCGGTTGTAGCTTCCCTTGGTCCATGAGCCTTTTCAGGGCACTTGCATAAGTTGACCCTATGTTGGTGAACACTCACTGGGGGCGTTCAGTTTTCTTGGCATATGGTTCGACGAGGTTAACCTCATAATTCTTGTTTGTCTGACCGTAAGGGCAAGATCCGGTTGAGGTGGATCCTTGATAACCCCTGCCAGTGGTCTTTGCTAAGACGCCCTTTCGGAGGTCGTCCTCAATACGTGTCCCCAGAATCTGCAGATCTTGAAAAGTTTTGATATTTTGATACCTCAGTAGGTTGGCATAAACCGGGCGGAGGTTGTTGACAAATTTTTCCACCAGAGTTGATTCACTCGGCTTACTGACCAACTGAGTACTCACCCTCCTCCAACGGGTTAGGAACTCAGTGAATCCTTCCTTGTCGTTTTGGGTTAGCACCTCGAGAGTACGGGTGTTGGCCTGGATCTCGACATTGTCGGCATACTGTTTGGCAAATTCAACTGCGATCTCATCCCAGGTGGTAAGGTTTTTCGGGTCCAAGGAGTAGTACCACTAGCGAGGAATCGGCTCCAAAGAGGATGGGAAGATCCTGGTAAAAAGCTCATGTTTGACCCCCTTAATGGCCATGTAGTCTTTGAAAGCACGGATGTGGTTGAGTGGGTCCTCCACTCCCTTGAACTTAGGCACATCAGTCAGGGTGAAGTTGTCACGTAACTGGTCCCCAACAGGTTCGAACCTTCGGTTGTTTTCAAGATGGATGTTGTTACCTCGGGCTAGGAGCTGTTCTTCCAAAAGTTTCAGCCTCTTCTCAGTTTCTGTCAGAGGTGGGGTATTATGTTCCCCAATTTCCTTGTTCTCCAGGGCGTCGATACGGGTCTCGACGCGATCCAGGGTGACCTTAAGAGCGGTAAGCAGGCTGGCTAGCTGATCAGTTGTGACATCTCTGTTGTTATCATTGTTGTTGTGGTTGACAGACGAAGTTGAAGACGGGGCCATGGCTCTGAGGCAGAAAAACGGCTCACATTACAACTCAATCCGACACGGTTCCAAGACTGAACGCAGACAACACAGAGGACGAGACCAAGATCGACTCAACAACACGGGGTGACCGTGTGTGGTCCCTCGGTGCTGACTCGATTTATGACGTGACGGTGTTTGACCGAACCTTTGACACGAGTCCAATTATGATGGCGCGACGCCATTGGACGGGTCTCGTGGTGAGACGACTCATAAGTAAAGACCCATAAGTACGTTTGCTTTGACTCGATAGACACGAGGCGGAATTGGAATGGTGGACTGAAGTTTTCGAAAATAGAAATTTCCAAAAATATTCATTTGTTGCTTTAATGGGCGGCTTCCGAAGATAGAAATCTCCGCAAGTCGATCAGTTGAAAAGGGGTTGTCTTAAGTTTATTTGCAAAAGACGGTTTGAGTTTGAGTCGGCTCAGAAAACAGTGTGTTGCTTCCCAAGACGGTTTTGAAATTCAAAATTGTATGTTTTGAAAATCGGGTTTGAAATGTTTGAAAAGGTCTCGGGGACGGTGCATGGTCCTCGGGATCTCGAAAGTGTCTCGAGAAAAGGGTGTGTGCTTTCCTCGGGTTTTGAAAGAGCCATTGTCGGCGCGAAACGGGTTAAAATCCGTGTCTAGACGCGGCGATTATAACGGCGTAAAAAGGTGATTTGAAATGGTTATACAAAACCGGGTTTGAAAATCGTCATTATGACGGCTGATACGTGCATTTTATATAGTCTTTTTAGGCCTTTTTATGCACGTATTTCTATGCTATTATCGTAGTTTATGCTACGAAATGCCCCGAATATGCTACTTTGGTTTGTTTTGTCTTATTTGCAGGAATGAACCAGAAAGTAGTGAAATCAAGCCTTTTACCGTCCATTTAGCATGCATTTGGAGGAAGAGTGAATTTGGAGCAGGAATATAGCTATTTTGAGATGCGCAAAGAAGAAAGATAGCTAGGCGAGCAAAGGAAAAACTTCAAATTGCTAGTGCCTAATTTGACGAGTCATATATCAAGTTCTACAACTGATATTCAGGTGATTCTAATTGCAATGAAAGTTTGTCCTCTTAGCTTTCCAACGCCACCGGAATCGCCCTGTTTGCCCAAGTAACGAAGAAATGGCAGCCGTTTGAAGTTCAGTGCGCAAAGCAGGAAATTGTGCGCTGGAAAGTACTCGATCGAGTACAATTATGCTCGATCGAGTCCTTTTTCTACTCGATCGAGTAGTTGCATTTTAGGATGTACTCGATCGAGTAGATTTTCTACTCGATCGAGTGGTTTAAGCTTTAGTTTACTCAATCGAGTGGTTTTAAATCACTCGATCGAGTGGATTCTCTTATGGGCTTTGATCCCGTGACACTTTAGGTTTAATTTCGTATTAGCTTTAGTATAAATAAGAGATTAGCTTCGCTAATCAGAAAATCGGTCATTATTCGTGGACTGTTACTCATTCATTCACATATTACGACATTCGTTATGGCTTTCTTTCCTCTATTCTCTGGATCTTAAATCTCTGTAACTTCTCCTTCTTCTTCTCTTTTAATTTATGTTATTTCTTGCACCCTTAAATCTCTTTTCCTTTAATTCCTTTTCATGAATAGCTAATTTGCACGCTAGGATTAGGGAATCTATAGCATAGATGGACTAATTTGTTTTAGATCTGGAATTGGTATTAGTAGAATTGCCTCATAGTTGTTTTAATTGTTACATCTAGCGAATCGACCGGCCGGAGACTAGCTAGATAACTTGGGAATTTCTGACCTAGATCGAAACATTGGAAGGGAATAGACCTAATTATGAACAATAGACTACCCTAGTGGACCGAAAGGACCTAGAGTTATTTAGGCATTAGATTACTCTAATGAGGGCGAAAGTTAAGTTAGAAATAATCTAGGGCGAATAGAGACCGAAAGGAGATATTCACTGCCCTTCGATGAGTACCCAGACCGGACCTTAGCTATTTTAGACCGTCATAGCTGTAGTGACCCGAAATCCTAGTATATTTCTCTCTTATTACTCTGCTCTTATTTTCTCGTACTCTTTCTCTCTTTGCTTTAGATTAGTTTTAGATTAATTACAATCAATCAACCCCCGTTACTCATAGACTAAAATTAGACAGATAAATCTCATTTTGCCTCCCTGTGGAGATCGACCCTACTTACCGCTAGCTTCATTAGTTGTACTTAGGTTTATTTTTGATACTGCGACGACCGGTATCAAATTTTGGCACCGTTGCCGGGGAGGCAGCGCAGTTTTATCTGTTTTTTTAGTTTATTTCTTGTCTCAGGGAACTTCAGTTCCTTGAGACCGTTCTTATGTCTTCCGTTCTCAGATTTCCGCAGGATGAGAACGAAAGCTTTGGTGCTTATATAGACAGGTTGGAGGAGTTTCTCGAACCAAGACGAGGAATTCTTTCGGGACTCCAAATATGCCAGTCTATCATCAAAGGAATGAATGTCCCTACGCGAGCATACCTCGAGGCTAAAGGTAAGGGGGATTTTGATGGACTCCCCACAAAAGAGGTATTAGAATTTTTTGATTGGTTTGCTGCTGAAACAGTTAAACCCAATTTCTCTCTTCATGTTGACTCAGACGTGGGGATGGGTGAGACTTTAGAGACCAATCTAGAGGATGCCATAATTTTTTACGGAGACATAGAGTAGACTTCTAGCATGGTTGACAATCCATTCTATAGGGAAAATCTAGAACCCTTTTATGATTCTTTCACAGACAGTGAGGACGACTGGGAGGGTCTCTTTGAGAACTTCCCTACTGACGAGTCTAGCGCTAGGGGGAGTGAGGAGACAATTTTTGACTGTCTTGAGGTTAAATGGGATAGTTACGATGATATAGTAGATGAACCTATTATAGAGGACCCAATTGACCCAATTGCCTTTACCGCCCCTTGCATCTGGGATGAATACCCACCTTCCCCTTTAGCGGACTGCATTCCTCCGCCTCACCGTTTCTACCCGTCTGAGCATCTGAATTCTACTCGCGTTATTTTCGAGTCCAATGCTCCTGAGCTTTTTCCACTTGCGGTTAAGTCCAGCTTTTATATTCCGCCCTTAGCTGGAGGGAGGAATAATTTTGTGGATATTTTTAGGAGCTGTCATAGGAAATTTGTTAGACTTAAATGTTATTACATTTTAATTTCCTATGCTATCACTGTTTTATGGTGCTACTTACAGTTTTGTGTGGCACATGCGCAGTTATTTGATCGGTTGCTGCGCGCTTTGAGTTGTTTTGATTGTGCGCATTCTTTCCCGCTGCTGTTTTGTCGCTTGCTGATGCGACAAGGGCTCGATCGAGTTCTCTATCTACTCGATCGAGCGGTGAAGCTTCCCCTTCTACTCGATCGACTGGGATTTTCGTCGATCGAGCGCCCCGATTCCCTCCCATGTCTGGCTCGGCTTGGGGAGGTCTGTGGTACGCGCGTTCTTGTAAGTTTCTAACTCCCTCTCTTTAGTTTGCATTTCTTTTCCTTTACTTTGTACAATGGGGACATTGTACAGTTTGGTTAGGGGAGGTTATGCATCCATATTTGTGTCTGCATCTTGTTTTTATTGCATTTCTGTTATCACGTTTAATTTCAGTATGCATTGTTGTTTATTTTCATAAAAATCAAAAATCTCATAAAAATTGAAAATTTTCAAAAATTCAAAAAATATTCACGTTTATTTTTGCATATAGGTTGAGTCGAAACGGTAGATTTCCGTGATGATAATGCGCTATAACTTGTCATTTTACTTGAGCCTTGTACTTCTGTTGATAGTTATTAGCTTTGGCATACGCATAGTCTACGAGTTTCTATTCAAATATAGCTGACTGTTTAGACTTGACCTGATAAATTGGCAAACTACTTGATAAATTCTGAGTTTTAGAGCCTTATAACTGGTGACATTCATGACCAGTTCATTAGGAATTGAGAGTAGTACTCCTTGCATAGCATGTTCAACATTTTTGCACTTTTATGACATTCAATTTCTTGTCAAATGCACATATTCGGGATTGTGGTTGGTGTCACATGCAGGGAGGTGCTTGCAAATTTCCCCTTTTCCTTATATTTTTCACCCATTTAGCTCCACTTAAGCCAAATCTTGCCTTTTTGACCCATTAGCTACATCCCAAACTGAGCCTGCCTAGTCAAGCTAGTTAGTATGTCTTTTGTGGTACAATTTTCCGTCTGCAGTTTGGCCCGTATCTTTTGTATGGAGTTGGTGTAAATAGAGAAAGGAGGAAAGAAAAAAAAGGAATTGAAAATGAAAAAAACGTGGAAAGAAAAAGAAAAGAAAAAAAATGAAAAATGAAAAAAAAAAGAATACCACGTGTACAGTGATAGGAAAAGAAAGAATTGAAAAATAAGTTTGATTTGTTTGTTGAAATTCGTATAGACGGTATTAAAAAAGGGAAGTTTGTGGCCGTCTGACTCCTCCATTCTTATTCTATATTTTTGAGGAGATTGTGTTTGAGTTTAGCGAGTTGTGTGCCAATTGAAGGGCACTTGTACTTAGTTTTTCAGTCAGTTGAGATTCAGATGGTTTCATTATGGTCCTGTTAGGAACTAGCTTGACGCTTTTACCTCCACATTACCATAACATGTTTTGCATTTTCTCACCTGAACCTCACTATTCCCATACTATTTGTAAGCCCTCGGCTGTGACGGACATTATTGGTTGGAGTGTGTGCATTAGTACTTGAATTGTCTTTCATTTTTGTTGCATGCATGCTATGTGGGTCGCAGTTAGGTGAGTGACTGTCTTTCCTTCTCTCTTTTACATTTAACATTCACCCTTTGCTTCATGAGAGAATAGTGACCACGAGAGAGTCCGATTTTGTTTGTCTTGCAAGGTCGATAGGTTAGCTATATTTCTGAACAGCTCATATATAACTCGTTTGCGTATTGACTGCTTAGCTTTAACTGTTAGTTTTTGTTGCATTAAATTGGTTCAAGTACACAAGTTAAGCTAGCTCTGAGTTATCATTTCCGTTCCATTAGTTTGCATTTAGTTTACTCGAGGACGAGTAAAGGGTTGGTTTGGGGAGATTTGATACGTGCATTTTATATAGTCTTTTTAGGCCTTTTTATGCACGTATTTCTATGCTATTATCGTAGTTTATGCTACGAAATGCCCCGAATATGCTACTTTAGTTTGTTTTGTCTTATTTGCAGGAATGAACCAGAAAGTAGTGAAATCAAGCCTTTTACCGTCCGTTTAGCATACATTTGGAGGAAGAGTGAATTTGGAGCAGGAATATAGCTATTTTGAGATGCGCAAAGAAGAAAGATAGCTAGGCGAGCAAAGGAAGAACTTCAAATTGCTAGTGCCTACTTTGAAGAGCCATATCTCGAGTTCTACAACTGATATTCAGGTTATTCTAATTTGAGATGAAAGTTTGTCCTCTTAACTTTCCAACGCCACTGGAATCGCCCTGTTTGCCCAAGTAACGAAGAAATGGCAGCCGTTTGAAGTTCAGTGCACAAAGCAGGAAATTGTGCGCTGGAAAGTACTCGATCGAGCACAATTATGCTCGATCGAGTCCTTTTTCTACTCGATCGAGTAGTTGCATTTTAGGATTTACTCGATCGAGTAGATTTTCTACTCGATCGAGTGGTTTAAGCTTTAGTTTACTCGATCGAGTGGTTTTAAATCACTCGATCGAGTGGATTCTCTTATGGGCTTTGATCCCGTGACACTTTAGGTTTAATTTCGTATTAGCTTTAGTATAAATAAGAGATTAGCTTTGCTAATCAGAGGATCGGTCATTATTCGTGGACTGTTATTCATTCATTCACATATTAAGACATTCGTTATGGCTTTCTTTCCTCAATTCTCTGGATCTTAAATCTCTGTAACTTCTCCTTCTCCTTCTCTTTTAATTTATGTTATTTCTTGCACCCTTAAATCTCTTTTCCTTCAATTCCTTTTCATGAATAGCTAATTTGCACGCTAGGATTAGGGAATCTATAGCATAGATGGACTAATATGTTTTAGATCTGGAATTGGTATTAGTAGAATTGCCTCATAGTTGTTTTAATTGTTACATCTAGCGAATCGACCGGCCGGAGACTAGCTAGATAACTTGGGAATTTCTGACCTAGATCGAAACATTGGAAGGGAATAGACCTAATTATGAACAATAGACTACCCTAGTGGACCGAAAGAACCTAGAGTTATTTAGGCATTAGATTACTCTAATGAGGGCGAAAGTTAAGTTATAAGTAATCTAGGGCGAATAGAGACCGAAAGGAGATATTCACTGCCCTTCTTTGAGTACCCACACCGGACGTTAGCTATTTTAGACCGTCATAGCTGTAGTGACCCGAAATCCTAGTATCTTTCTCTCTTATTACTCTGCTCTTATTTTCTCGTACTCTTTCTCTCTTTGCTTTAGATTAGTTTTAGATTAATTACAATCAATCAACCCCCGTTACTCATTGATCGGAGCCATTTGGTGTTCACAATTAAACATATGTGGTCGTTGGTCAATGGTCGATACAAAACACAATTTATACTTCACAAACAACTCTACAATTAGTAAAGAGGCAAGTAAAGGTCGGATCCCAAGGGACGGGTATTGAAATGAAGATTCTAATGTAACTAGTGGTGTCTAGGGGGTGTCACAAATTGGGTTGATGTAGAAGGTTACTAAACTAAAATAACAATGAAAATAAACTAGCAAGGTAAATAAAATAAGGGGTGTAAACAATTGATTAAAAGCACTAGGGTGTCATGGGTTCATAGGGGAATCATGGGATATGATCATACAAACATGTTCTCAAATTATAAGCAAGCAATTATTGTTGTGATGGATCGAGTTGGGTTATATCTTACAATCCTAGGAAAGTTTGGGTCCCGGAGCCGAATCGATTAGATTGTACAACACCTACAAGTCGACTTAATCTTTCCTACTCAACACATGCATGGTCTAACAAGACTCGAGTTGGGTTATGTCTTACAAGTCAAGTTGAAAGGATAGAAGATGATAGTAAATGCAAGGATTCATAGGCTTAGCATTTCATCAAATATAACATGTGCATGTATTAAGATCAAAACAAGCAAGCAAATAAGATATGAAAGCATATTAATTTAAGCATGAATCATTCCCCATGTTGGTTTCCCCTAATCACCCACTAAATCCTAGCTAAGGGACTACTCACTCATTATCATATTGATCATGCTAGAAAGGTTGTCAATCATACTAACATAATGAAACATGATGAATAAATGAAAGTAATTAGCAATAATTAAAAAGGGATTAAGAGATTATACCTACTAATGATTCCAATAATAAAGATGCAAAGAATAATAGAAGAACTTGATGATTGATGGAAGGTTGTCAATCTCCCAATAAACCCAATAATCTTCTAATTACCCAAAATAAATGAAGAACAAGAGAGAAATTAAAGAACTAGAACTTGGATTAAAACTTGATTAATACTTGATTACAATATTGAAGAGAGATTTGATTGATATTAACTACTCTAAATATTGATAAGAAGAACATGCTCCTCTAATTAGACTAATGGGGTATTTATAGTGAAAATTAGGGAGGATGCATTAGGGTTAACTAAGGGCTAAACTAGTAATTACACTTTTTAAGTTGAGCAAGGAGACTCCGGTATTCTCCGAGAGAAGGGCTTCTCTTATTGTGGCTTGAAGAACGAAAACGTGCTGTACTGCAATCCGTGCGGATGGGAGTCGGGACGGCCGGATCTGGGCTGGAGAATCCGAGCGGATTCTTGGTCAAGACGCTCGGATTGGCGAGGTGGAATCCGAGCGGATTCCTTTGAGGGACGCTCGGATTGGCGAGGGCGGACGGACGGATTGTGCACAATCCGTTCGGATTGTCTGACAGCAGCTTTTCTTCTTCTTTTCTTCATGAATTCCTTGGGGATTTCCTTGGGGACTCAAGGATCCTTTCTCAACAATGCTCTTCTACTATGCTATGTACAAAGGCCTTCTAGTCTTGTCTCTCCTTGATGCTTGGTCATTGAATACGATCAATTTAGCCTTGTTTTGCCATGAAAATGCAAGATTCTTACTCCTTTCCTACCAAGGGATCAAAATCTCAAAGAATATGCAAAACAAAGAACTAAAGATAAGAAATGACCCAAATAGGCACTAAAAAGCAAGGAAACAATGGTAATTTGGGGGCTAAATATGCGCCAATTATGGTCACATCAAATATCCCCAAACCGAACCTTTGCTCGTCCCGAGTAAAGAGGTGACAAAGACTAGGACCAATACTAACCTAACCTAATAATAATAGCCGATATGAGACAATTAGCGGGTCTCACTCCGCCCCTTCAACTCACAACAAGACAACCATGAGGTAGGATGCCTTCTTGCAAGGCAAGGTGGGTCTTGCCAAAATGGCGACACATCCAAACATTAAGCACACAAAAACACATAATGGATGCATCTACAAAAAGAATAGCCACTTTCCTCATCTAAGTGGCGGAAATTATCTACAAGGGAAGCAATTCAAGGGTACACAATCCTTCATAGATGCAATTTGTTCAAACTACTAAGCCTAGAAGGATACCAATAAATCACCTCCAAAAGGTGTCAAGCTAGGGTACCTTTTTCCTCAATCGTTAAATGCTTTTGTCAAGAGTAGACTCCGTATGGTGTTAGAAACACTGGAGGATCGCGGAATTCCCCCTCTTGCCTAGACAAGAAGAAGGGTCGTCCCCTCTCTACCATGCACAAAAATGGATATGATGGATAAAGGGATCAATAGATATTCGAGTTTCATTTTGGGAGTTTGCTTTTGTTTTTGTTTTTCCCCCCAATTTCTTGTGGCATATAACATTTGAGAACACTTTCTTCCCATTTCTTTTTGATTTTTGGCTTTTCAATACTTGACAACTTTTTTGCATTTCTTTTTTTGAACATTTTCAAAGTCACCCTAATTAGTAACGAGGGTGCCTTGTATTTGAAGCTTAGGAGTTCTATTTTTGCTCCTCTTTTCATTTGATGCATTTTTTTTGCAAACTTTCTTTCATTTTTCATTTCATTGAACTCAAATTGATTTCTTTTTGTGCCCATTCCCTTTTGTTGACAAAAATGTGGTAGAACATGGATGAATGATAGAAGTATGCATGGTTTCAAGGGTCACCTTGGAATAAACGGTAGCCAAGGAGTTATCACACCACAAGGTACTCTTGACTCGGCCTTAAACCATGGGTCAAAGGATACTAGCATGACACATCCTAGGGTGTTTTACAAGCATTCTAACAAGCAAAGTTTTAAGAACAAAAAGCATCTACTAGGGCCTATATACACTTGTCAAGCTTCCCAAGTAGACGGTTTCGCAAAATTTTTCTAACATGCAAACTACATGCCATGATGCAACTAGCATATAAACATCCTAATGCAAATGATTCTACCAACTAATATGACATATATTCTAAATGCAATCCTAAGTTCACATTGTTTTACCGCATCAATCAAAATAAAGCCACATAGTCATTAACATAAAGAGGAAAAAGGAGATTGGAAAGATCATACCATGCGGTCTTCAATATCCTCATGTCTCGGATGTGGCGTAGTCGATCAAAGTGAACAAGGATAAAACAAACATAATATATACAAGACAATATATACAAAGGAAATGAACTTGTTTTTGGTTTTTCAATTTTTATGATTTTTATGATTTTTTTTTTTTGAAATTTTTCAATTTTTATGGTTTTTGAATAAAAGTTAAGTGTTAGAATTCCCATCCCCACACTAATATGGGCATTGTCCTCAATGGCCAAAATGATGGAAATTATGCAAAATGATGCATGATTTCTATACTAAATGCAATTCTACACTAAGCTATACTACATGATGCATGGTTTTTGTTATGACGGAGAGGATAATTTAGATTACCTCCCGTTGTGTATGCATTAACTTCCCCAAACCAAATAAGACACTATTGCTAATGTCAAAGTATGGGTATAGTTCATGCACACACTATGCTATGCATGAAATTAGATTGTCATTTTGGATTTTCAAAAATGGGAACAATAAAGAACACCTCAATGGAACCGAGGTGTGAGTCCTTTGATGTTGCTAGGACTAAACCAACAATGATCAAAATGAAATAAAATACAAAGAGATATAGACAAACCATGGGAGTGTAGGAGTCTCCAAGGCTAGTCTTCCATCATGCTATCATCATCACCACTTCCCTCATGAGAAGTGGTCACATTGCCACTTTCCTTGGCACTTTCTTCATTGCTTTCTTCATCATCATCTTCACCATCTCCTTCTTCATCTCCACTTGCTTCTTCCTCAATGTTATCATCAAATTCTTCACCATTTCCAACAACCTCATTGTCTTCCACCATGCCCCTAGATGCACCCGGAAATAAGGCTTCTTTATCCGCCCAACTAGGCAAAGGACAAGATGGATCAAGGAGTCCTTGCCTAGCTAGATGTAAGAGGGGAGGATATTGGGCCAAATAAGCATTCTTCCGATCTTCATAAGCTTGCTTGTGCATGGCTTGCATAAGAAGAGTTACATAGTCTTTCCCAATTTCAATTCCTTGCGGTTTGAACTCTTCATATTCAAAGGGGTAAGGCGGTATAACAATGGAAGAGGAGGGAGTTTCATGATCACCCTTTTGTTGTTGAATGATGTACTCGGCTTCCTTGGATAGGGGAAGTAAATAGTTGGTCCGGTGGACACTAAGACGGCAAATCTTTGCGGGTAAAGTGAATGATCGAGCCTCACTAGTAAGCCACCCAAATTTGGTGTCAAGGGGATTGTGAGCAACCCACTTAAACTTGTTTATCATGGTGGACATATCAATAAGATGGCCACCTTCCTTTGCCTTGTACTTGCTATCCTTATTGAAATTAGGATCAAAGTGCTTGGCTAGGACCGTGACAAGGCCGCCATTAACAATAACGGTTTGACCTTTCTTCCCACTATCTACATGGAGCCATCTATCAACCAATAGCCTCAAAGAATTGTAAGGCTTGGTATGAATTCTTCCAATATTCAAAGTTGATTCAAGGAGAATAAAGTCGAGTCCCGTGAAATGATTGGTGTCTTTCCTAGCAATTATGGTATTTCCCACAACTTTGTGCCATACTCTTATGCCCGGATGATGGACCAAAAGAGAACGACAAGCATGAAAATCTTCAAATTTCTTCCCGGAGATTGCCTCCCAAAGAGGCTCGGGGTCATACTTCCCATATTGCTTATAATATTTATGTTCATCGCTAAGACCCAAAATTTTACCCAATTCCGGAAAGGTAATGCGTCTACTAGTGTTAGCTAGACGAAACTCAATATTTTCCCTATTCTCAACTTTTGTCACTTTTAAAGAACTTAAGAATTCCAAGACAAGGGAGGGGTATGTTACTTCCTTCATTTCAAACAATTTCTTCAAACCCATGGCATTGAAAAAGACTCTTGTTTGTTCAAGAACACCTAACTTCTCTAAAGCATCTTGACATATGAATTTGGTGGATTGGATTTGTTTCATAGCAAACTTGACAAATGTATTTCTATGGGTATCGGAGATGAAAGTTACCTCCGGATAATGCAAGAGTTGATCGATTACCGGAGTAGAAGGTGATGCTTCCATAGAAATTTGTTGTTGTTGTGGTTGCACTTCCAAGCTTGGTGTTGCTACCACCATTGCCAAAGCTTTCTTTGTTTGTAGAGCTTTTTGCCTTTGAGAGAGAGCCTTTGCTTTTGGTGCCTTTGTTGCCTTTGTTGCTCCCTTTGTTCTTGCCATTTGATGAGCTAACCAAGTAAAGAGTCAAAAATCTTCAATTTGTAGTATGCCCAAATCGATTTGAAGGTGAAAGGCTTTGCCTTTATGAGAACAAAAATCGACTCAAAGGTGAAGATTTTGTGCTTGGTTTTGATTGTTGATGAAGATGGAGTGATTAATTTGTTGTTTGAAGGATGGTTTGATTTGATTTTGGTGAGTTTTGTTGAGGGTTTTTGTTTTTGAGATGGAGAGGATGAGGGTTTTGATGTTGAGGGTAGTGTTTATGAATGAATGAATGAATGAATGAAGGTGGGATGGGTATTTAAAGAGCTCGACAATTTCAAAACGCAGGGGCAATCCGTGCGGATTGGGCGCAATCCGTGCGGATTCTACAGCTTCAAAATTTCAAAATCCCGCCTAGAGACGGGCGGATTCTAGGAAATCCGCTCGGATTCTTCTGGATGGGACGGGCGGATTTCTCGCAGGACGGACGGATTTCTATCCAGAGATTTTTCCTTGTTTTTTTTTCAGCTTCAAGACGGGCGTCTTTGTCAAAAGACGGACGGATTCTGTGAGACGGGCGTCTTTCCAGGAATCCGCTCGGATTCTTCGACAGACAAGAAATTTGTAATTTCAGCACAGCCCAAGACGGGCGTCTTCTCAGCAGGACGCTCGGATCTTCTTCAGACGGGCGGATTCTCAGGAATCCGCTCGGATTCTTGTCCTTTGTACCCGGATTCACTTCATTCGTGCACAATGCATTTCCCTTATCATTCTTTCTTTCTTTCTTTCAAATCTTGTGTTCTTCATTGTGGGGGCACTACTAAGGCATGAATAGCCTAGGCAATTGCCATCCCCACACTAAGGTGAAGCACTACACATCAATTTAAAATTGTTAATCCCTCCCTCACTTCTCTCTTTTCATGACAATTATTTTGATCAAAGTAAATAAAATCCAAAAATGACAAAAATGCAATACAAAAATTTAAAAGTAGGTTAGGGAGTTAGAAATATTTACAAGTGGTGGTTTAGGGAGGACTCCACCAAACTCTCATTCTTGATGAGATGTCAAGGGGGCATGTTCAAGGTGTTGTTGATGTTGCTTAACACCTTGAAAAAGTAATCAAAAGCTTGTTCATTGTTGTGGTAGAGGTCCTCAATAGACCGTGGCCCTTGTTGTTGATCATGATCGATGGCATGCCCAATGTAGGGATTAAAGATCCCTTCAAATTCGTCGTCCCAAAGACCACAAACTTCATTGAGTTGATCATTGAAAATCTCTTGCTTAGATGGAGACACCTCTCCCAATTTCTTCTCTTGGCCAATGAGGCCATCATCTTCTTCCTTGGTTGATTTTGATGAGCTTTGCAAGCTCTCCTTGTCACAATTCACTTGCTCTTTGAATGGAGCATCTTCAATTTTCTTCCTCCATTGGAGTTCCGATTTCTTCCTTTCATCTTTTCGGCTATAATGATCAATCATGAAACATGGTTCATGCAAACGAGGAGCTCTCATGGTCTTGTCAAGATTAAAAGTTATGCTTTCATCTCCCACTTCTAGAGTGAGCTCTCCATGTTTCACATCAATCACCGCACCCGCGGTGTGTAGGAAAGGTCTTCCTAAGATGATTGGAATGTTGGAATCTTTCTCCATATCAACAATGACAAAGTACACCGGGATGAAAAACTTCCCAATTCGCACGGGGACATCTTCCCATATCCCTAATGGTGTCTTCGTCGATCTATCGGCCATTTGAAGAGTGATATTGGTGCATTTAAGCTCTCCCATTCCCAACCTTTTACTTACCGAGTACGGCATGACACTCACACTAGCCCCTAGATCACATAAGGCTTTGTTGATCGTCGTGTCGCCAATGGTACACGGTATTGAGAAGCATCCCGGATCCTTTAACTTTGGAGGTGAACTCCCTTGAAGTATTGCACTACTCACCTTAGTGAAGGCGATAGTCTCAAGTTTCCGGATCGACTTCTTCTTTGTGAGGATATCTTTCATGTACTTTGCATAGGCCGGAACGTGATTGATTAATTCCGTGAAAGGAATTGAGACTTCTAAATTCTTCACAATTTCCATGAACTTTCCAAGTTGATCATCAAATTTGGGCTTGGCTTGACGACTTGGAAAAGGAAGTCTAACCACAATGGGCTCCTTCTCTTTGGCTTTGTCTTCATTTTTCTTTGAACTTTCTTCTTTCGATGATTCCCCTTCTTTGGGACCTTGCACTACAACTTCATTCTCACTAGCTCTCACAACTTCATTCTCAACTTGCTCCTTCGGTGCTTCATATCTTGTACCACTTCTCAAGTGAATGGCACTAACCATTTCATGTCTAGGGGGATTACCTTGAGGTGGTAATTGCCCCTTTTGTCTTTGTGAGTTTGAAGATGCTAGTTGGGTCAATTGTGTTTCCAACATCTTGGTGTGAGCTAGAATGTTGTTGATGGTGGTGTCTTTTGCTTGGCTATCCTTTTGCATTTGGGTGAAAAATTCTTGTTGATTCTTTTGCATTTGGAGGACCGCTTTTTGGACATCAAAACCTTGGTCATTTTGGTGATTGTATGGATTTTGATTTTGGTAACTTTGGTTTTGATTGAAAAAGGGTCTTTGATTTTGATTTCTCATGGGTGGTGAAGTGTATGTTGTTTGAGGGTTTTGAACATTTTGGCTCTTGTATGAGAGATTTGGATGGAACTTGGTGTTTTCATTGTAAAAATTTGAATAAGGGGTACCGCTTTTGTAAGCTTGGAAAGCATTAACTTGTTCGGTTGTTCCCCTACATTCACTTGAGTCATGACCCAAGGTTCCACAATTCTCACATATCCCGCTTGGGATTGATGAGGATGCCGTCATGGCATTGACATGATGCTTTGATGATTTTGAGTTTTCCTCAAGCCTAGCAATAGCTTGTTCAAACTTCAAGTTGATTGTGTCAATGTGAGCACTAAGTTGAGCACCCAATTGAGTAACGGTGTCCACTTCATACTTTCCTCCTCTAGTAGCCTTGCGAGGTCTACTATATTGTGAATTATGGACCGCCATTTCCTCAATCTTGTTCCATGTTTGATTGTCATCAACTTCGGTGAACATTCCATTTGATCCCATATTGAGAATGTTCCTTGAATCTTCATATAAACCATTCTAAAATTGTTGCACTAAAAACCATTCGCTAAGTCCATGGTGAGGACATGAGCAACAAATACCTTTGAACCGCTCCCAAGCTTCATACAAAGATTCTTCATCCCTTTGCTTAAAACCCGTGATTTGAGCTCTTAGCATGTTAGTCTTTTCCGGTGGGTAGAATTTTTTGTAGAAAGCTAGAGCTAACTTCTTCCAAGAATCTATTCCAAGGGTGGCCTTATCAAGGCCCTTCAACCATTGCTTTGCGGTGCCGATTAACGAAAAAGGAAATAAGACCCATCTTATTTGGTCTTGAGTCACGCCCGTTTGAGAGATAGCTTCACAATAATCACAAAAGGTTTCCATATGAGAATGAGGGTCCTCACTAGGCATTCCCCCGAATTGGCTCCTCTCAACTAGTTGCATGAAGGCGGACTTGGCAATAAAATTACCGGTGAGATGTTGCGGTGTAGGAGTACCATTTGGTAAATCCTCCTCGGTGGGTATAGAGTGTGACGAGAATTTAGGCATTGTAGGTGGATTTTGTGTGGTATTGTTAAATGGGTTCTCTTCTCCTTCTATTGCGAAAGGATTGACAAACTCACTAGTGGGTTGAACAACTTCACCAACACCTCCCAAATTCCTCCTAACAAGTCTCCTATTATTCGTCAAGGTTCTTTCGATTTCACGGTCAAAAGGTAACAAATCTCTTTGTAACCTTCTAGACATGCAAAATATCAAACAACTAGAAAACAATTAGAACAAACCTTGAGGAGTTTTACTTCCCCAAGGTGAAAAAGACACAACTAATAACAATAAAATAAATCTTAAATCAATTAAACACCGTCCCCGGCAACGGCGCCATTTTTGATCGGAGCCATTTGGTGTTCACAATTAAACATATGTGGTCGTTGGTCAATGGTCGATACAAAACACAATTTATACTTCACAAACAACTCTACAATTAGTAAAGAGGCAAGTAAAGGTCGGATCCCAAGGGACGGGTATTGAAATGAAGATTCTAATGTAACTAGTGGTGTCTAGGGGGTGTCACAAATTGGGTTGATGTAGAAGGTTACTAAACTAAAATAACAATGAAAATAAACTAGCAAGGTAAATAAAATAAGGGGTGTAAACAATTGATTAAAAGCACTAGGGTGTCATGGGTTCATAGGGGAATCATGGGATATGATCATACAAACATGTTCTCAAATTATAAGCAAGCAATTATTGTTGTGATGGATCGAGTTGGGTTATATCTTACAATCCTAGGAAAGTTTGGGTCCCGGAGCCGAATCGATTAGATTGTACAACACCTACAAGTCGACTTAATCTTTCCTACTCAACACATGCATGGTCTAACAAGACTCGAGTTGGGTTATGTCTTACAAGTCAAGTTGAAAGGATAGAAGATGATAGTAAATGCAAGGATTCATAGGCTTAGCATTTCATCAAATATAACATGTGCATGTATTAAGATCAAAACAAGCAAGCAAATAAGATATGAAAGCATATTAATTTAAGCATGAATCATTCCCCATGTTGGTTTCCCCTAATCACCCACTAAACCCTAGCTAAGAGACTACTCACTCATTATCATATTGATCATGCTAGAAAGGTTGTCAATCATACTAACATAATGAAACATGATGAATAAATGAAAGTAATTAGCAATAATTAAAAAGGGATTAAGAGATTATACCTACTAATGATTCCAATAATAAAGATGCAAAGAATAATAGAAGAACTTGATGATTGATGGAAGGTTGTCAATCTCCCAATAAACCCAATAATCTTCTAATTACCCAAAATAAATGAAGAACAAGAGAGAAATTAAAGAACTAGAACTTGGATTAAAACTTGATTAATACTTGATTACAATATTGAAGAGAGATTTGATTGATATTAACTACTCTAAATATTGATAAGAAGAACATGCTCCTCTAATTAGACTAATGGGGTATTTATAGTGAAAATTAGGGAGGATGCATTAGGGTTAACTAAGGGCTAAACTAGTAATTACACTTTTTAAGTTGAGCAAGGAGACTCCGGTATTCTCCGAGAGAAGGGCTTCTCTTATCGTGGCTTGAAGAACGAAAACGTCTTTGCATCGCAATCCGTGCGGATGGGAGTCGGGACGGCCGGATCTGGGCTGGAGAATCCGAGCGGATTCTTGGTCAAGACGCTCGGATTGGCGAGGTGGAATCCGAGCGGATTCCTTTGAGGGACGCTCGGATTGGCGAGGGCGGACGGACGGATTGTGCACAATCCGTTCGGATTGTCTGACAGCAGCTTTTCTTCTTCTTTTCTTCATGAATTCCTTGGGGATTTCCTTGGGGACTCAAGGATCCTTTCTCAACAATGCTCTTCTACTATGCTATGTACAAAGGCCTTCTAGTCTTGTCTCTCCTTGATGCTTGGTCATTGAATACGATCAATTTAGCCTTGTTTTGCCATGAAAATGCAAGATTCTTACTCCTTTCCTACCAAGGGATCAAAATCTCAAAGAATATGCAAAACAAAGAACTAAAGATAAGAAATGACCCAAATAGGCACTAAAAAGCATGGAAACAATGGTAATTTGGGGGCTAAATATGCGCCAATTATGGTCACATCACTCATAGACTAAAATTAGACAGATAAATCTCATTTTGCCTCCCTGCGGAGATCGACCCTACTTACCGCTAGCTTCTGTTAGTTGTACTTAGGTTTATTTTTGATACTGCGACGACTGGTATCAACGGCCTAGAAAGGCGTGTTGAAATGGTTATACAAAAGCGGGTTTGAAAATCGTCATTACGACGGCCTAGAAAGGCGTGTTGAAATGGTTATACAAAACCGAGTTTGAAAATCGTCATTACGACGGCCTAGAAAGGCGTGTTGAAATGGTTATACAAAACCGGGTTTGAAAATCGTCATTACGACGGCCTAGAAAGGCGTTTTGAAATAGTTATACAAAACCGAGTTTGAAAATCGTCATTACGACGGTCTAGAAAGGCGTGTTGAAATGGTATACAAAACCGAGTTTGAAAATCGTCATTACGACGGCCTAGAAAGGCGTGCATCGGTCGGCGAAAGACCGAGGTTTGAAATGGCCATTATAACGGCGCAAAAAAGTCTTTTGAAAGTTTAAAATGACACGGAAGGACTTATGATCAAGTAGCACAGAAGCACTCACAGTTTCAATATATTATGCATTATGCTGACACGGGTTTTGGTTTAAAAGGGTGGGTTACACACCAAGCAATCAAACCCCGATTTGCGAGAGGGATACCAATCCAAACAAAATGTGTAAGGAGGGTGCCCTAGCCTCGTGCTCGAAAGTGATGAAAGCTCTATGACGAAACAGAAATGTGTAACGTCAATGGTATGCTTGACTCAATCGGGATTCGAAACGCGGGGATGAGAAAACTCACGCCGACGAAACGAGCCAATTGGTCGAAAGGGGTTAGGTTGTGGGCCCGGACAAGGAACCCGACCGTGACCGTAATATCATTCAATGCATTCCAACCAAGACCTCGTTCGAGTCTCACCATCTAGGGATCACAAAGACGTAAGTGTCCTAGTTTTCCACAGTGGAGTCGCCAATCTGTGGTCATGGGCCACGTCTCGGTCTACGTATTCGGGCCGCCTACCCGTCTGTAGTCGCAGGCCACCTGCAAGCCCAGTCGATCTGTGGACATGCAGCGGTCTTTTGAAAGCCACGCTCGGCGGCGTAAAGTTGCTTTCGACCGGATCGTTTTAGATCGGTCGGTTTCGTCTCGGTAAGGGTCTCAAAACGATTAGAGATGTTCGGAGTCGCGACCAAGCATTTGTGGGATGCCTGGAACCCGTTCGAATTCCACTTTATACCTCGGTCAAATCGAAGCACAAAGCAGCGTTTTGACATAGGTACTAAATATAAGGAAGTCGTCCCTCTTTAGCATCCTATCTCTAGAATGACTCTCGTACGCCCTGGATAAGGTCGTCCACTATCCAAAGTTTCTGAGTAAGAGGTGAAGGTACGTATTGGGAAGCCCTTTAATCAGACACCCAATCCCGCCCGCGTTTAGCGGCCTCTACTGATCGATCTTGGTTGGTTAAATGCAAAGGTTGATAAAACGGTTTAAATGCATGAATGCGCATCCAATGATTTAAACCTAACATGTGAGAGCTTTCTAAGTCGGTTGATTTAATCCAAATATCAAGTATAAGATGTCGAGTTGGATTAATGGTTGATTTGCATGCAAGACGGAAATTAAACATCCATTTACCGTATTAGGTTTAGGGTGCATAACATGATCCATTTGTCTTAATAAGGCATTTTGCAAATATGGTTTGAATAGTCATCTGATCCGTCCTATATCCGGGTTAACCGGAGTCGGGATCGTCCTAGACTAGTGCTGGAAGGGAACATGCCCTGTACCAGACGGCTATAAGAGGCGCGAGCCAGCCGGCGGTGTAAGAGGCCTCCCTCTGGTTTTGAAAATGAAAAAGGGGAGCCTGTTTGAGGCGCGGGTTAGCCAACGGTTGTATGCCGTGTTCTGACTATTTAGAAAACGTTATAAAACGTGTTGAAAATGGGTATTTGAACCCGGTTTGATTTGAAGGGGTCGTTTAGACCGCATTTGTTGATTTGAAGAACTAGACTCGAATAATCATCATTGTTTTGATAATATTCGGTGTCGGGTTCGATTTGAGAAACTTGACATGAATAGTTTTGAAAAGTGATTATGGACTAATTGTTTTAAGTCCATTTGAATGTAATTAGTCGATACTCATCATCGTACCCGGGTTAAAGTCCGGCATGGTATGTAGAACCAAGGATGATTTTGTGTTGGTGACTAATGTGTTTGTTTGAAAATGTAAATAAATGAAATAAAAGGTTTTAAAATACCTTTTAAATGTCATTAACCAAATATTATCACCGAAACACGGATTTAACCGTCATGGTATGAGGAACCAAGGGTGAAAAATGCTTTATGGTTAAAACATGTGAAATGAAACAAAAGGGTTTCGAAAATACTTGAAATGGTAAAAACCGATTACAAATATGAAAAATGGATTAAGGGAAATGACGAGAACAAACACGGTTGACCTCTAGTCTGAGTACCCCATTTAGGCGCGAGCCATTTGGCGACCTAAGGGGCTTTTGCCTCAGACCAAACATCAGTTTTGGCTCGTTTATTCCATGTTTTGGTTCATGTTATGCATGTTTTAGCATGTTAAAGTCATGAAACTAATGAAAACATAATAAAAGAGGATTTTTACACCCTCATACTTACATGTTTGGTTATGGCGAGTGACCGACGTAAGTGTAACAACTCGTTTGATCGGAAAAACTCGGTTTAAAACCGTTTTGGTAAGTAAAAAGAGTGTTTTAATGTTTAGTGATGGTGTAGTGGTCAAAGTGGTTGAACAAGTGATTTAATGCACGATGACGGTACCAAACAATGTGTAAGGCTCGTGTTTACGATCGGTAGGTCGTAAATACGCGTCGGATTGTGCCTTAAGAAGTCGAGTCGAGAATTTTAAGGGAGAAAAGAGGGGGCGGACACTCGCGTAAGTCTCAAATGGGTGGCATTTGAGGGGTATTTATAGGAGAATGAGTGGTTGTGTGAGTTTTGAGCGACGTGGCCACCTGGGCTGCTCAAAGAGGCGCGAGCCACGTCGCGGCACTTCGAGTTGTGTTGTCACTATCACAACAAACGCAATCATGATTTGTTCTATCCTAGGTTTTGTAGTCACATGTTTGGTACTTGACCACCATGAATCCGGGAAAACTTAAGGTAGAAGGCTTGAGATATTTTATGTTTTTGTGTTTGACTCGGTTTGACTCATTGTTGGAGTCGGGATTTGAATTTTCGAGTCGGTTTTTGGTCCGGTGTCGGTTTTGACTCTAGTTAGTGTCATCGCGACCCCGTCGTCGTGCATTAAACACTCCAGGTATTTTTGAAATGTTTTGAAATGTTTTGTTTTCGAAATCGTTTTAAGTTTTCCGACGTAAAGTTGTACACAAACTGTCGATCAAACGCTGCGATCCCAAAACATGTTGTAGTCCGATAATCATCGGGTGTTTGTTGGAGTCTCAGCAGATACTGGGTATCTACAGCCGCGTGTTTAGTATATGTCGCGATTTTATGACGTTTCATAAATCGGTTATTAAAAGGTAACTCATACACTTGTGTCTACCCCTTGGTTGTCATCTAGGTGTCATTACGGTCGTTTTGACAGTAATTAGAGTACATTTGGAGTTCGGGTCAAAAATCGTCTTCATTTCCTAAAACCGTCAAATCCCGAGTCAAAGCAATGTGCTTGTCTACCTAAGGTTAGGATGTCATAAAATTTTATGAGTATATCTCATTTTGAGTCCCATGTCACTTATTTGGACTAAACTTAAAGTTTACATTACAAAATGTGCATTTCATTTAGCTAAAATGACAACCCGACATTTAGACCAGTTTTACGAGGTGATAACGACTTTTTTGGGTCAGGCCTATTTCACAGAAAGTTCTAGATCTTTCTCTTAGCTTTCCAACGCCACCAAAATCACCTTATCCCGATTCTTTTAGAGAAAGTTATGCATAAAATACGCCATGATCTTTCTCGCGCAGAAGAACCCTACCCGAGAAAGGACGCAGTAAGAGCTGCGCCTCTTCCAAGGGCCGCAGCACCTGCTGCGCCGAAAAGGCTTTCTTTTTGTCCAAGTTTACGTGTTCAGTTATTTCTGGACCTTTCTTTCCTATTCTTTTCCAAATTCTACTCTTACCATAATTCCTCAGTGTGTTTAGTATAAATAGAGGCCTTTGCCTCACATATTTTTCACGCGAGTGTCCGCCCTTCTCTTCTCTCTTTGCATTCTAGACCTTGCTCTAAGCTTTCGACGCCTACGTGCTTGATTAATCGACCACGTAAGCTCAGATCATTCTGAGTACCAGTCATGTTTACATGACCGATCAATTTGACCACTACACTATCAATCTTTTAATTCCTTTTTCCAGGGCACTTTCATATTTACATAGATCGAGTCGAGTTACCACTAAAAACCGATTTAGTTAAATCTCGTGACGCTAACATGTAAGTCTGAGGGTGTAAAATCCCAATTTTATTTATTTATTTTCAATATTTAGTTTATGTACGGATTTATATCATAAATATGCTCAAACCGTTTTCAAAAGTCAAGTTTCAAACCGTTTTGCTAAAAACAGCAGCGATATGACATCGAGAAGAAATGTATCAGTTGATGCGCCTTTTGGAATAGTCGCAGCATCTACTGTGTCTCTTCCAGGGGCTGCTTATCAGTTGTTGCTCTTCTTCTTCTTCCTCGTGCTTCTGTTTGTTTTCATCTTTTCATCTTTTTGTCTTTTCATTTTTCCTTCTTTATTTCTCCAAATCTTTTATGTTTCAGATTCCAAATTATTTTATAAAATCCTTTTCAATAATTTTCCGACTTAAATTCTTTATACTCAATATTTGCGGGTTTTCGTCGTAAATTCAAACCCATATTGTTGAGACTCGATTTAATCATATCAAGTCCCTGGAATTCGCCTTTTGTATATATTTCTCCCTTATTTTTCAGACATTGTTCTATTTTGCTTTCAACTGTCTTGAATCCGAGTTTTGTATATAAATTGATTTCGACATCACGTCTTTGTAAATCACCGTAATAACTCTTTCAGTTTGTTTTAATCTGATCTATGACGATATTTGTATGCATAAACATGCTCAATCACTTCCACTCGAGTCATACACCAATCAACGAACAATAACTAACCGCGGGTCTGACTTTCACTGTAACACCCCCATTTATTTAGGAGCCTTTAGCTAGACATTCCCAAATAAAAAGGACCGTTATCATCTCGGTTTCCCGAGGTAGTGAATAACGAAGACCAACTCACCAAAGTACTTTAAATTAAAAACTTTAATGATTACATGTTTATTACAAATTAACCAATTAAAACTTAATATAAAATATTTACAACTCGCATCGGAAAATAAATAAGTGATATAACTATATATGTGATCTAGACTTCATCTAAGGTTCCAAGTTTGGCTCTCATCCCAATGATCCCAAGTCAACTAATCTTTGGTACCTGTCAAATCTGCTTCCCATAAAACGGTTGACCGCAGGTGTTCACGAATACACAGTCAACCGCAAGGTTGAGTAGGAATAAAACTAAACAACAAGAACATACAATTATCAATCCAATTCAATTCACTTTCATTGCACAACCCCCTGACAACGTGCTCCTTTCCTTTACTTAGCACAACTCCCTTAACAATGTGCTCACATTACTTTGGTACCCCTCCCTTAACAACGTACCACAATATGTACTAGTACCCCTCCCTCACAAATTACATATTTATCTCCCAGTGTACAAACTCCCTCAACAACGTACACTGACTGTCGCACAGCTTTACACATTAGTCACAATCACAACCAACATAATTCATCCCGTCAACATTATCAATATAAACAATTCCAATTCCATCCACCTTGTCAATATTATTAAATACAACCAACACAAGACAAAATAATTCTCCCTTTTCAACATATGGACAATTTCACTTTAACGTAAGTAATCCACCATACCAAACATAGATAATTAAAAGACGAGTTGAGTGGGATTATCCCTACCTGGCAAGCAAGCACTCCAATTACGCAATCCAATAATTAAAGCGAACAAATCCAATTATAAACTCTTCACAATTTCCGTGACCTATATAATAATAACAATTACAACAATTAAAATTACTAGCTTTATTTATTTATTTATTTATTTATTCTTATTATTATATAAATTATTCAAACCGACTCATTGATTTAATTATTACGATATTAAAGACCCGTTTATAAACTAACCCGAGTCACCTGACAAACCAAACCAAAACCCGCTTACAAACACCAAACTACACCCATAAAACCCGTCACAAACATCCCTCCTAAACCCCTCCTTCCACGCCACCACAGGCCACAACTCACACCACCCAAGCCCGACACCAGAAGCCTGCAGCACCCCGACTCCCGACAACCACCAACCTCCAGCTCCACCACCACCAACAACCCAAAACACGCACGCCCAAATTCCCACGACACCAACAACACTCACCTGACACCCCCATAAAACCCGCCCATAACCACCACCTTCACTGCCACCTACAACCACTACTCAACTCCCCTATCCGCCCTCGACAAGAACCACCCAAAAACCCCCTAACCCAGACCACCAACAACCACCAAAATCCCCCCGAAAACCGCCTTCCCAGAACACGACTTCCTCCCATGTTTTCCGTTACCACCGCACAAACCACCATCCATGACCTCCCTAACACCACCACTACAACCGCCCCCTGTCGACAATACCAACCACCCAAACCCCAGATCAGGCCGTGTCCAATTAGTGGGTTAAATAGCCACCCCAAAGCCACGACACCAACCCGAAATCCCTTCTGACCAGCCATCTTTCAACCGCCCAAAAAGCCACCCTAACAAGGTCAACGGCGATCAACAATGGTCAAGCCAGAAACTTTGCAGTCCAATGTCGCTATAGGTCCAATTTTCGTGTCCCATGGTGGTCTATAGAAGTCATACTATCGATCTAAAGATGCTTGCATGAAAAGAATATAAACCGTTTTAAGCTAAGTAATTACCTCGAGTTGATTAATTGATTTATGTTAATTCCTTCTTCTTCCGTCTCCTAAAGCTTCTTCTTTTAATTTGTGACTTATTTATCAGATTTAAGGTGGTATTTATAGTGTAGGATTATAGAGAATACGAGGTCAATTAAGAAACTATATAACTTACCTTATTCTAATTATTATAGGAATTGCCATTACTATTATATTATTATTATTATTATTATTATTATTATTATTATTATTATTATTATTATTATTATTATTATTATTATTATTAATCTTACCATAACTAGGATTTCCTCATATAATATTTACTAATTTATTATTGCCATAACTTTATTATTATTATTATTATTATTATTATTATTATTATTATTATTATTACCTTTATATATTATTATTTCCATATTATATTATTATTAATTTCCCGATATAAATCCCGATTACACTCATACTAGATGAACCATAAATTCGGCCCAAATAACAATGGCACACGGCCCAATGCTAAATATTAGCTAAACCCAATTCCCGACTTGTATACTTATTTTATTATTTACTTAACGTCTTATTATAATTACTATTAGAAATGTCTTTAATCAATTATTAAATTACAGAAATTACCTTCACAAAATATTATCAAAATACGGAGTATTACATTCACAGTCAGAACCCAACTCAAGAACAGACCCATGAAATGTTGCGCCTCTTCCAGAGGACGCGGCAGATGCTGCGATTGTTCTGTGGTGGTTTCTGCCTCTGAACTCGTCTTGTTTTGACGTAGGCACTCTAATTAGGTTTTAATCGACTATTATTCTTATTATCACCGTAATTTGACATATTTTCCATAATTCGACATATTTTCCATATAATTCATATTTTCCATATGTTCTATTTTATTCCTTTATTTTTATTTTCCTAATTTATTTTATTTCCCATTTTATTTTATTTTTCTTATTTAAATCAATTTACAATTTCCTTATTTTTTCCAATTTTCTAAATTTCCTTATTTCATTTATTCTTTTCTTTTATTTCTAAAATTATTTTGAGCATGTTTATGACGTAAATTCAAGTTTATCAGTTGTAATTTATTTCTTTATTTCATATTTATTTTGTATGATTTATTTACTTGGTTTTCACGTGTAATTTAATCTAACATTTACTTCGACCCAATTAAGTGCTAAATTACGTGTTCACCGACATAGTCTATTTCACATGCTAGGATCAAAACATTGTTTGTTGCATTGCATGCATATAATGGACGACATATCAAAGATGAACGATTTCCCTAATCATTAGTAGGGGCCGCTATCGAGGCGGGCGGGATTAGGTGTTCAAATAAAGAGCTTCCTAATACGTACCCTCACCCCTTACTCCAGATCTCTGTGAACATCCGTGTTCATTGGCATCCACGAGAGTCATTCTAGACATAGAATGCTAAGGGTAACGAGTTCTTAGTGTTCATATCATTACTTTGTGTCTTGACATGATATGAGGTATTCAAACGGTTCCAATTTCCCATAAAAATTGGTGGCAACTCCACATATGCAGGCTTATTCAACCTTCCACCGGTTTCAATGCCTCACAAATCGGTAACGGCCCATGACGTGCCTTGGAATTCCAAGGTTCCGTGGGAGAAGTACCGCCGCCTCAACCATCACAACGCGCGGGTGCGCGCGGCGCGGGTGGCCCATGTCCACACCTTACCGACCAATTTTGTTTCTTCCCCTACTTTTGAGGCCCCCGAGGTCATGGACCATGGGCGTCGTAATGCTCTTTTATTGGACTTGTGCAGGAGAGTGACTCGTATAGAGCGGGATCAGGCACTTGCCTTATTCCCTCTGAGTACCATATGATGAGGAGACGTCCTATTCCTGAGGGCTGGCCACACCCTTCTTTCTACCGATTCTCGGCGGAGGGGTACCCACAGCATGAGATCGAGGAGGACACTGCTGTGAGGGAGGAGAGGTACAGAGCTGACCTTGCAGCTGGAGGTCGCTAGAAGAAAGGAGAGGAGGAGTCAGACTCCACCTTTACGGTGGCTGACGAGTAGCTACTGGTCTACTCACTTCCCCAGTTTTCTGGCTGGTTTGGGGAACTTCGTATATATTGTGAGTATTTTCTGCTTTTATTTATTTTCCATCTCCTTTTATTTTATTTATTTCATTTATTTATATATCGGTTGTATTTTTCCCGTTCCCCATTTATTCTGCTAGTGTATGCTGGAAGACAACGAGGGAATTGTCTGTTTTGGTTTGGGGGAGGGGGTAATGTATCATTTGAGTCTGCATTTGCATTTGTTTTGCATTCACGTTTACATAATTTATGCTTGCATTGTATTTAATTTTAAAAAAAACCAAAAAAAAAAAAATAATTCAAAAATTCAAAAAAAATATTTCACGTTTATTTTTGCATTTAGGCCAAGTCGGAACGGTGGATTTCAATGATGAAATTGCACTATAATTTGTCATTTCACTTAAGCCTTGCAACAAAATTGATATTTTATTAGCTTTGTCATTTGTATAGTCTACGAGTTAATCTTTCAATACAGCTGAACATATAGACTTGACCTGATAAATTAGGCAAACTACTTTGAATTTCTAAGTTTTAGAGCCTTATAACTGGTGTCATTTACGACCAGTTCATGTAGGAATTGAGAGTAGTATTCTCCTTGCATAACATGTTCATTAAATTGCACGTATATGAAATTCAATTTCTTTTTTGCCTACATACATTCGGGTTTGTGGTTGGTGTCATATGCATGGAGGTGCTTACAATTTCCTTTCTTTCATTCTTAATTACCCAATTAATTCCACTATTAGCCAAATTAGCCTTTTTGACCCTTTACTACACCCAAATTTAGCCTGCCTGTCAAGCTAGTTTAGTGTGTTTATACAATATTTTGTATATTGATCCGATTTGGCTCATTTTGTTTTGTTTTGGAGTTGGTAATTCATGAAAGAAAGAAGCGAGGGTGTGTTGAAAAAAATAATTGAAAAGAAGAGAAAAAAAAAAAAACGTGAAGACAAAAAAAACAGAAAAAGAAAAAGAAAAAGAAAGAAAAAAAACCGTGGGAAATGATGAAAAAAAAAGTGTTTGTATTGATGAGACGGTTTCACTCCTATGCTTTATTTATATCTTATGAGGAATATTTTTGGTTTGGTTAGTGAGTTTGTGTGCCAAAGTAAGGGAGACATGTGCTTAATTTTGAGATGGTTAAGAATCGGATTTGATTTGTATGGTTTTGTTAGGTTGCTAGCTTGACTATTACCTCACAATCCCATAAATGTTTTGCCTTTTCTTACCCATTGCCTCACTAAACCATATTTTTGTAAGCCCTCGGCTGTGACAGACGTTGCTTGGTTGGAATGCATGTATTGTGATTAGAATTGTCTATCATTTTAGCTGCAAGCATGTTTATGTGGGTTGTAGTTTAGGTGAGCGACTATTTTTCTTCTTCGCTTACACTCATATGCTTACCCTTTGCTTCATAAAAGAACAGTACCTGTGAGAGTCCATTTTTAAAGGTCTTGCAAGGTCGACAGTTCGGCTTATTTATAAACATCATACAACTCGTTTGCACTTGACTATTGTAGCTATAAGTGTCAGTTTTGTTTGCATTAAACTGGTTTAAGTGAACAACTTATAGATAGCTCTGAGTTTTCTATTCCGTTCCTTTAGTTTGCATTTAGTTTACTCGAGGACGAGTAAAGGTTCGGTTTGGGGAGATTTGATACGTGCATTTCATGTAGACCTTTTTAACCTTTATTGCACGCATTTCCATGTAATTCTCATGGTTTTATATTGCGAAATGCCACGAATAGGCTACTTTGATTTGGTTTGCCTTATTTACAGGAACGGGCCCGAAAGTAGCGGAATTGTACCTTTTTCAGTCCCCTTAGCATGCATTTATGAAGATGGAAGTTTTGAAGCGGAATTACTATGCCTCGGAAAGTGTGAAGTGATCTCGGAAGCTAACCAACAAAGAAAACGAGTTGTTTCAGTGGCTGAGTATTCGATCGAAGGCTTCTGTGTTCGATCGAGTGGATTTGGTGGTCAAGACTGTTCGATCGAGTCTCTACTGTACTCGATCGAAAGGTGGGATTTTAAGGTTCCTCGATCGAACATGTTAACTGTTCGATGGAGAGGTTTTGCTGGGAAGTGTTCGATCAAGGAGATTCATTCTACTCGATCGAGAGCTTCTGTCTTTAGTAGTAAGATTTATTTATCTTAAGTTAAGTTTAGGTTAATAAAATATCTTCTCAATATAAAGAGAAGACGTCATTAGGTCTAAACATTTCTTAATCTGATACTTTGCTCTTAATTACTGAGTAGACAATTTCTCTCTTTTGCTACGTTGCTTTCGCTCTTTCTTGCCGGATCTCTAAACTTTGTAATCTCTCTTACTCTTTACACTTAATTTGTTCTTTTGCATTCTTAATTATTAGTCTCTTAATTACTGTTTTTAATTGATGTTATAGGTTTATGCAATTTTATTCTCTTAATCTCCATATCATGTCTTTGATTAATTCTTCAATCATTGTTATTAGTTTCGTTATAAACATGAGTAGCTAATTCCCTTTATGTTGGGATTAGGGGAGCCATGGTAGTGAATAAATGATTTTGTAAATAGAATAGATGGTTTGATTGTGAGAACTGTTTTATAACAATTTAATTGTAATCGTTTAGTTGAGTGCACGCTTCTAAGCTAGTTAATCAGGTTAAATTCAGACCTAAATCGAGATATTGGAATGAACAGACCTGTTATGAACAGTAGACTACACTAATGAGGGCGAGAGCTAAGTTAGTTGTATTTTAGGGTAGAAACTGGACCGAGAGGACCTTTCCTTTACCCTTCTCACATTAGACCGACTGAGCTATTTATGACTGATTTGGCTAATTATTATGGTGAACTGACATCCTAGCATTCTTCTCCTTATTTGATCACATCCCTATTTCTCTTTACTGTCTTTATTGCTCTTTTCTCTCTGTCTTAATCTCATTTAGTAGTTAGAAATCAAATCAAAACATCCAGTTTGTTACCCGACGGACTATAATAACAAGTAAGTATAATGGCCTCCCTCTGGAGTACGATACCCAACTTACCTCTACTATATATTAGTTTAGGCCAGTTGATTTATTTTTGATAGGGTTACGACAGCCGTGTCACTTCTCATTAAGAACAAAAATATAGCTGCATCTTATTAGTCTTGGTGCAAGATAACCAAAAGATTGATCTCGTTTTTATCTACAAACCAAGTTGTTGCATGAGAGTTTCAGGTCGAACTAGAGTGCCTTCGACCCTTATTACTTTGTTCCTTTGGAGCCACACGTACTCCATCATAAATAGCTTGAATGTATGCATTAGTAACCCGTTTCTTCACTTTTGACCATGGCTTAGCCTGTATCCAAGCCAGAGTGTTATTAGTAGGCAATCTGAGTGATAAACTGGTGCTCAGCCTTGCAATTATGATGTTAATATACTGACAGTGTTGAAAAAGATGGGCACGAGTTTCAGCGGATATTCCACAAACCAGGCAGGTATCATCAGAGCTTATACCCAGCTAACATAGCCTGTCCTTTAATTGTAGTGCTTCCCCGGCAATGAGCCAATTGATGAATGTATGTCTAGGTACACTCCAACTATTCCATACGTATTTATGCCAAGTAACCAAATTGTGCTTTTTCCTACACCATTGATAACCACTTAAGATAGTGTAACCAACAGGATTAGGAGTCCATTGGCCAGCAGTATAAGCCATGGAAAAATTTGTCTTTGACTTTACATACAACCTTCCAATCCCAAGAAGTATCATTCTTTAGACAATAAGTTGCCCAATCAGCACCTTTCATATAGAATTGGGTAACCCACTTAACCCACAGATTACGAGATTTAGTGTAAATCCACCAAACCAACTTTCCAATAGCAACTAATTCCAGGAGGAGCTCTCTTTAATCCCCAAGCTCCTTCAGCTTTAGGAGCACAAGTCTTTTCCCAGCTTACCGTAGGTGCTTTAATGTACTCATCACTTCCATCTCAAAGATAGTTTCTACATAAGGCATCAACTCTCCTTAAAACTCCTTTAAGGATAACAAAGATGATTGCCCAATAATTGTATAAGGAAATTTGACAACATATTATTCCCAACATCAAATATTACATTGTTATACTTTAACAATTTATAACTGTTACACATAACATTAAGATATTAAAACGTGAGAACTTATAATTGTCGTACAAAATATCCGAGACATGATAAAAACATCTTTTATCATGTCAAGCGTCTAAACATGATAAACATTCTTATCATATTCAATAGGGTTGTGATTGTAAATAGTATTCGGATCTTACAATCCTTCAACCAAGAAAGCCAACAGACTTGTCTTTTTTAACATCTCTGTAGCCACAGGTCTAGGACCCATATAGGTCGTGATAATCAACCCGTTTGAAGTCCATTTAACTCCCCATGAAAATTGTCGCTTGTACTCCTTCTTCAAGCTTCCAGGACCGGATGACAACAATAAAAAAAACCCATGCACGACATACCATGATCATACAGTGTCTTGTACGACTATCCGCACACACCAAGACCTTTCCCGTTACATATAGCTTGTAACGGCCGACTCTTATCCAATGGTGATTGAAGAGTTAAGAACGATTAACACCTAAGAGGGGGAGGGGGTGAATTAGGTGTACCTTTTAAAAATTTTATCCTTAACTTGGTTAATTAATTAACTTAAGTAAAGAATATTGAAGTACAAAACTTGAGAAACTTAATTGAATGTAAGTTCACAAGAAGGTACAGCAGTTCTATGTCACAGTATAGGTGATGTGACACAGAACTTGATTAGGTACATGCGAGAAATAGCAAAGTGGAAGAACGTAAAAGTAAATGAACAAACAAATGACATTTTAAAAATTGGTTCAGCCTTTACTCCGAGGCCTACGTCCAACCGTTATTTTATTACTTGTTTAGAAATTTACTCAAACTTACTAAACCCCTTACAATGAAAATAACTCGTCAACCTACTCCGGTTGCACTCAAACTTAAAGCTACTCCGCTTCAAGAGTTTATGGGTTCTATCTCAAGGTGTTACAGAATCTTGAATCTCAAGAGTTCACTAAATGAACATGGAGATCACAATTAAGATCTAACACGAGAATCATGGAACAAACTCATTATGTCACAGTACAGCGAACTGATACTTGGAGGTTTTACAGCTTTTTCGAAAACAATTTGAAGACTTTAAAATCTGAAAAACGTTTTGCAAACACTTGAAGAAAAAAGCTTTAAATGCACAAATGATTTGCAAAGTTTTACAATAAATGTTTTGGAAGTCTTGAGAAATAAATGTGACTAAGACACTCTATTTATAGTGGATTTAGTCTTAGGTAAGTACAACATAGGAAAATTAAATCCAATATTAAAATAGTAGCCTTGAGTGATGGTAAGTGTTAGACTATAAGCTTGGGGCTTAAGAAATCAGAAAACTTAAGCTACTACACCCAACATGTGACCTTTTACCAAAATGGCAAAAAGCTTTTCTTACTTTAGAAGTTTGACAAGTCTTCCTTACCATTTTAGTAAAAGGTGTTTGCACAAATCTAGGGGTTTAGTCAAGTGGATTTGTGACTCCAAAATTTCAGATTGTTTTCAAGCTTTTGAAAATTCAAATGTTTAAGGTTTGAAATTTGCAAAGTTTTAACACTTAAAACATTTTGGTCGAAAGACCTCCTCCATACGGTAGTACCAGAAACCACAGTACAGCGTACTGTTGCATGGTTTTGCCATAACTTGACTTAAATGAGAATGTTGCACTTACTCTTACATTTTTCGACCAAGGCTTAGAAAATATCATTGTCTTGACTTTCTTGATTATCTTGATCATCATGAATCATTGTTGAAAGTCCATTTGATTGCTTCAATCACTAATCATTTCAACTAAGAGCTCTTAAGAAAGAGGTAAAGTGAACAATATATCTTAGGTTCGTACTCCCCAGTCCCCACCCCCGATAATATACCGCTTTTGCGGCTTAATTGGAAAAAAAAAAAACATAACCTGATAATCTCAATTCTTCCCCATTGAAGTGGACATTTAGGATTGTAAGTATGCTAAAATCATAAACGGTCGTCACTGAAATCGATGTATTACAAATAGTACGTAGATGATAATTCAAAAGAATAATCCATAAGGCAACAATAAGAACTGACTACGATGAGAGCAATTGATGAGTTATGAACATGGACTAAATAGGAGAAGGGTGAGTAAATACTAAATAGTCTACATTTGCTTTATTTCATCTCACAAAATAAAGTAAACGTAAATTTTTTATCGGAACAGAAAAAGTATATACGTACTCTACTTTAGAGTAAAATATGTGAATAACCTATATGAAAGCAAAATGATCACTAAATCCATGTATAACTTATGCAATTAAATGTGACATTTCAATGGTCTCGCACAAAAAACGGTATTAAAGTAAAATTGCTCTAAAAATTGACATCTAGGAAGTACATGTCTACAATTACTCTACATGTATGCCTTAGGTATGGCTTTGTAGTGCTAGATTTGGTTGTCGATGTTCTGGTGCTACTTAGTCGAGTAGCTTGCATTGTAGTTGGTAGTACTTTGTAAGTTATTCTCCTTATCGTTGTCAAAAAAAAAAAAAATTACTCTACATGTACATTACCCCAGTGCGTCTACAATTCCGTCTAACCAGAAACCGGTCTTGAACTCATAATCTTCAACCACAGCTCGTAGCCGATCAATAGCGAAACCAACCACAAATTACTCCTATATATATATATTTTTTTTTTGGTGAACATCACCAAATATAGGTCAATTTTCATCAAAACAATGCAAAATTACAACACCACATTTGTCTAATCAAGTGTTTAATTAATAATTAATATAATATATTCGTCTCATTCATTTGTTTACACTTTACCTTTGTTGTTCTTTGAAAGAGTTCTACACTTAAATGTAAATAAAAGACGGAATAGATATGTCTGGGGGAAATTGATGGAGAAGACAATAATACATTGAGTAAGACGGAGATTAGACATAAAAACTACATTGAGTAAGACGGAGATTAGACATAAAAACTTATGGGAAATAGATATACCTAGTAGGAATAATAAAATTAGTTACTCCGTATATGAATTAGAAATTAAGAAAAACATTACCCTTCAAAATCGAAATTCGTCATTGTAAATACAAAAGAATGCGTAAAATAACTCAGATATGGCGATATGGTATCATACTTATGGGAACTACAAACACATAGGAAGGAATTAATTAAAGTGAAATTATGAAAAATCAACTGAGTTTGGGCAAATTACCTACTCCTATATAATAACCTTGATCATTCAATGCTTCGTAGTGATCCATGGAATCTCAAAGGAAATTGTATTAATGCATGAACTGAAATCAAATGAGGAAGTCCGTAAAGGAGAAGACTGCGTTAATAATTTAGGGTTAAGATAATAGCAGAATAATTGAATTTTTTGGCAAATTGGTGTTTATAAGCAAAATAATTAGAGAATTGGGGTTGGTTTGAAACTATTTAGGGGGTGTTTGGTTCACCCAATATAGGTATGAGGTATGGGTTTGGAATGAACCAAACCCATACCATGTGTTTGTTTGACGGAAATGAAGGTTTCATACCCATACCTCAAACCCATGAGGTATGGGTTTCTCATACCCATGGAGGGGGGTGGGTATGAGATTGATACCTATGGTATCAAATTAGAAATATTAAAAAGTGATAAAAAAAGTTGTAAAAAAATCTTTTTATATTTTTATTTGATTAAATTTTATCTACATGATTTAATAATATAAAATTATTATTAAAAAAAATTGTATTTTGAAGATTTTTTTAGCTTTGATTGATTTCTAACCCCATACCCCCAAAATTGAACCAAACACAAGGTATGAGGTATCAAGTTCCAACCCGATACCACCCAGGTATGATTCCCGATTCCAAACCCATACCAATGCGTGAACCAAACAGCCCCTTAGACTTATGGTGTCCACGTCATCAGTTTCATTTTTTTTCCAATTTTTAGGCAAAGCCGCTAAGTTTCTTAGCGGCTTTGTCTCTTTGTCATTTTTTAGATAATAAATGTCATAAGCTTATGAAAAATAGGGAAATAGGGAAGCCGCTAACTTTCTTAGCGGCTTTGGTGGTTATTCATTTTCTAGAATAGGCTATCATCAGTGTTAGAAGGTAACGGTTTTTGAAAAAAAAAATGAATAGTAAAGCCGCTAGGGTTCTTAGCGGCTTTACTATTCACTTTTTTTTTTTTTTTTTTTAAAAAAAAAAAAAAAAAAAAAAAATTAAAAAAAAAAAAGCCGCTAAGAAACTTAGCGGCTTACCATAAAAACTGGAAAAAAAAATAAAAACTGATGACGTGGACACCATAAATCAAAATAGTTTCAAAACAACCCCAATTCCCTAATTATTTTGCTAATAAACACCAATTTGTCAAAAAATTCAGAATAATTTGTGTTGCCTTTTTTTGGTTTTGTTTCCCTGTTTAGTCAATTAGATTAGGTTGGGCGGGAAAATTTCTCTTGTGTGAATGTCGGGCTGGAGCCCCAGGGAGAGCATAATATAACTGCTAAAAGATTAATCGAATGAACACAATCCACAACTAGTCGCTGAAATTTTCACTTATAGCAATAGAAAACACAAATACAGCAAGAGCCGGGTGTAAGATTAACTTTACGATTTCGATAATGAAATCAGTCCCAAGATACAATATAGACTTGAATTAATTCAACCCTAATCTATATAATATAATAAAAGTATAATAGAAGAACCACTATACATTAGACTGGACACGTGTCGCTTTTCTATGCATTTTTTTCCCGCCCACCTATCTAACCCTAATAAACTAATCTACTCAAGCATATACTGCCTCAACCGTCTATCTCTACAGCCCTCCTAATTTCGCTTAAGAGTGCTTAATTGACTTAACCCTAAATAATACAAAGCTCTCGAAGTCTCGCTATTCTGGCATCATACTCAGATCGATTGTCGCTGCTCCTCTTTCTTTTCATTTTCGCTGCCTACTTCTTGAATAATGAAGCAAGCAACAGGTATATCATGGTGCTATTGATTATAAAATTCATTATTAAAGAGGTAATTAGTTTTCCGCTATTCGCTAGGATCAATATTTTCAATTAATTACAGAGTACTAATTATTACTTTGTGAATACTTTAGATTGATTAGGCATGTACAAGTTGTATAAGCTTTAATCGGTCTTGCGAGGGTATGTAACTTTTTTACCTCTTCTTCTTCCATTTACCACTTTCGTTTGAATCAACAAATCTGTTGTGTTGATTTTTGCTTAAATTCATTGTCCACTTCAATTCATGTGATTTTATTCTTTACATATATTACGCAAACAATTAAATTTGGTAGAATATATAATATGTGATTTTATTTATTCATTGTCCACTTTAATTAACAAATTTATTGTGTTTATTTTTTACATTTATTACACAAACAATTAAATTTGGCTCTTTGATCTTTATTATTATATGCAATCAAATTTTTCTCTACCACCCTGAAATATAAATGTATTTTAGATTACGTTTATTGCTTTCAACTATGCCAATAGAAACTACATTTAAAAGATAAACTTATGTTAATATGCAAATGTTTTAACATAAAATAACAATTACTAAGATACGGAATTTTGGCAACTACAATTGGTAACATTACATAGAGTTATAGGTGAAAAAACTAAATAAGGCTGATTGTTTAAAACAAATTTGCAAATTACTCACATTTATGCAATTCTTTTTCTTCGTTGCAGTAGTAAATTTAAATTTCTCATTGAATGATTTTATGGATATAATTTGAAGTGATTTTGTACAAACGACAATAGGAGTATAGGAGTATATTGTTGGTGAATGAAAAAATTGTCGATGGTAAATCAATGTGTTACAGAGTGACTTTCGACGCTGCCTTATTAAGTTATTAGTGAACATTATTCTTTAGTCTTTTTTGGTGAACATTATTTCTTTACTTTGACGATGCTTCTAATAAGCCATTTTGAGGGATTAGTCACAACTTTGTATAAGTGGAGAACGATGACCCCAACCCAGTCTTTGATTTTCTTACGGTGTGGGTGCTGCTTCCACTAAGTATTATGTTGTCGAGGGCAAGATTATATTCACTATAATCTTCTAGGTTTATTGATGGTTTTGGACTCCTTAATTGACTTGCGACGTATGTTAAACGGTCATTCAAGACACAAGCAAATTTGTCAAATTTCATTTTCTTAATAGGATCCATCAATTGTACTCCGTATGAAATTTTAGTTTGTTATGCTTAAGACCGTCTTAACTTAAAACCCATCATAACCTTCTCTAATTTCCACCTCTCTCAAACTTTTCCGTGGTATTCCTACCTAAATTTTTTTAAGTTAAGACGGTTTTAATGAAAATTTTAAATCATATTCCCTGCCTTTATTCTCCCTCTCATCTCTCAAACTTTTCCATGGTATTGCTACCTAAAAAATCCCAACCTATCCTTTTTTCGCTGCAATGTTCTAACTATGGTTCTATCGTATCTATCCCTATTAACCTCTTCTCACACTTTCGTATTATTAAGTGTAGGTATATAGCCATATAGGGTTGGGTTGAAGAAAGGTGGATGTTTTGGTAAAAATTTACCGACTAATTGATTTGAATTGTGGGTTAAAGCGATCGATCTAAGGCCAACAAACTAAACAAATGCAACAATATGAACGAATAAAAAAGTAACGAAATAAGAGATTGACACGAGGAATTTTGGTGACGCGGAAAACCCGATGTGGGAACAACCGCGGGGGGAAACGGAATCCCACCAACTTTGCACTAGAATCGAGACGGAGTTATGCTAGCAAGGAAATACAAGACTTATTTGCTAGCTAATTATTGCTAAGAGTAGACGGAATATTGAGTAGTAAAGTGTGTTGAAGTATTGTGTATGGAATGAGATGATCCTTTTGCTTTGCTCTTCCCTCGCTTTATATAGTTGTAGAGGCTAGGTTTAGAGTCCAAAAAACTTCTTCCCTGCTTTTGCTCCTATACTCTTGGTCAACCCCACAAGAATAGGAAGTGGTTATTGACTTGGTTAATAGCCCCTCTCTTTTGCACGTGTGTTTTCTTATTTGCCAAGTTGTGTTTGTTTACTTTTGATCTTGTGGCTCTCCTTGCGCCATGTCACCGGTCCTTTCCCCTTTTCATTTACCAATGATCCCTTGCCACGTCACCCATAAAAATAGGTGGTATTTTTATCCCTAACAGTGGACAAAAGTGACAATTACAAATGAGACTGAAAACTACACGGTTGTTAGATACTCCCCATTCATCTGTACAAAAATAATACTCATCGACGGGACTCTGTTGGCGGCTCCAAGTTATAGGGAGAGAGAAGGTTTAAGTTAATCATAACGCATGATTAAGTGGAGAATTAATTGTGGTGATGACATTGTTTGGTGTGTGTTATCTGTCGTCACCTCTAACTGATGTGCAGTCAAGTAGTTACAATGAATTTGAATATTCAGTTTGTGTTGTTTTATTTTATTTTAGAAATGACATTGTTTGTGCGTACCAAAAACGAAATGACATTGTTTGTTATAATCTTTTTTATGGTGAACACTAAAACTTTGGAAGGACAGTCTCTTATTAAGTTATTGAATCTATATAAAAGTATAATAGAAGAACCACTATACATTAGACTGGACACGTGAACATGGATTGTCGGACAATTGTACCGTGAACTGCCTCCCAAAAGTATAATAGAAGAACCACTAAACAATCTACTGTACACGTGTCGAAATTATAGAGCTTTGTTTCCCGCTAAACGTCATGCAATAATAGAAGAGTAATCTAAACATAATAATATCCCAACATAAAAAACCCTAAAATTATCTTCTTAAATCTTAGCTTATGCCGTCAATTCCTCTGTAAGAAAAAAATCAACCTAACAACTCTACCTTTCCCATTCGCTACTATGCTCGACTAATTTTTTCCTTCAAAGTGATGACTGATAGTTGTATATAACCATGTAATGGGCAATTTCTAAAATATTTTATACATTCTTCTTTACACACAACATTCTCAATATATACAGGATTCTTGAAGTGGTGAAACTTTAGATACTGATGATAAACTCGATTTTGTACAAGTACAATCGTTAATATTTCATACATATCCTGATTATTGTATGTTTTTTTTTAATATGCTGTAAGGATTTGGGCATTTAATATCAAATATCCATCAAATGTTAGTTTATATAGTGTACAAGTTTACAATTCTTAATTGTTCTTTTAGATTCAATTATTATAAATATATCACAAAATAATTACTTATGTCTTGATACTATTTGATGTTGGTTTATATTATCCTTATTTCTTGAATCGAGAAGATGTATTTTTCATCAATGATAGGAAGTACAAGTTTTAAGGCTGTTGTTTTAAGGTCAAATTTGTTGTTGATCGGACGCACTAACGATCACGTAATTTGCTAAGACTGATTGTCGTCATTCCCTTTATACTACGCGAAAGTGGTAATTTAGCCTTATTACTTTGACTAATCGTGAGATCAAACCCCTTAAGTTTAGATTGTAGCAATTAGGCTCCATAAGTTGTGCAAAAGGTGAAATTAAGTCCCTTACCCCCAAAAACTCATGAGAAATTCATATTCTCATACAGGAAGACTCAATTAGGTTATATTTTGTTTGAAGAAAAGTGTAAAATTCTTTTTTTTTTTTAAATGTAAACAAAGACAAATTTAAAATTCTTGAAAAATAGAAACTTTAATTTTATTTTAGTTTTTCCGAAATAATCGTCATTTTTGTAAAAAAATATATACCTATTACCAAAAAAAAAAAATCTAAGCACGTATATCTTTTGTATTTCTCATCTTTTCACATTTTTTTTTAAAAATATATATATATATATATATATATATATATATATATATATATATATATATATAGAGAAGAGATCAACTAAGGTCCCAATATATATTGAGTCCATAAGTTCTATTGTGAGCCATTGGATGGAGGGAGATGGATGACCAAGATCAACCTCCAAAAATGTGTTTATGTACTAATATCACTCATTCTCTCCTCCTTCACTAATCTTTCTAATTAATCACTAATTCACTATAACTTCTTTTCCTCTCATCCATTTTTCTCACATATCACACAACTCATCTTCTCTCTAAAACCCCAAAAAATAAAAATCCAAATAAATAAAAAACCCAAAACCCAAATAAATAAATAAAACCCAAAAAATCCAATTAAATCAAAAAACCCAAAAAATCCAATTAAATCAAAAAACCCAAATAAATCATTCATTCTTCTCTTCCTCATTCACTACCACCCACCACTATCCCACCCGACACCAACTCACCGCCCACCACCGCCGCCACCACACCGCCGCCACCGCACGGCCCCCAACTTTTTTTTTTTTTTTTTTTTTTTATTTTCGTTTGGTCTTTATTTTCATGTTTTGAGTTGTTTTTTCAATTCATTTTTTGTTGTTGTCTTTTATTTTCTTTTATTTTGTTACATCTCCTTTTTTATTCATTTTCTCAAATCTCTTCTTGTTATACTTTTTTTTAAGATTTCGGGTTTTAAATCTTGTTATTTGGTTTATTTTAGATTTCGGGTTTGGTTGGGTTGTTGGTTTTTTGGTTTTATTATTGTTATTTGGTTTTTTGTTTTTGTTATTATGAGTTTTTTTGGTTTTTGTTATTATTTTTTTTTTTCATATTTTTCATATTTATTATTTGATTTTTTTACTATTTACGACTAAAGTTATACATTTTATGACCAAAGTTATACAAAAAAAGACTAAAGTTATAGAAAAATTGGACTAAAGTTACACAAAAAATTGGACTAAAGTTATACAAAAATGAACCAGAGTTATACAAAAATGAACCAAAGTTATACAAAAATGAACCAAAGTTATACAAGAATGGACCAAAGTTATACAAAAATGGACTAAAGTTATACAAATATGGACTAAAGTTATACAAAAAAAGACTGAAGTTATACAAAAATAGACCAAAGTTATACAAATATGGACTAACTTTGGTTCATTTTTGTATAACTTTGGTTCATTTTTGTATAACTTTAGTCCAATTTTTTGTATAACTTTAGTCCATTTTTTGTATAACTTTAGTCTATTTTTGTATAACTTTGGTCTATTTTTGTATAACTTTGGTTCATTTTTGTAAAACTTTGGTTCATTTTTGACTAACTTTAGTCCATTTTTTTTATAACTTTGGTCAATTTTTGTATAACTTTGGTTCATTTTTGTATAACTTTGGTTCATTTTTGTATAACTTTAGTCCAATTTTTGTATAACTTTAGTCCATTTTTTGTATAACTTTAGTCTTTTTTTGTATAACTTTGGTCTATTTTTGTATAACTTTGGTCTATTTTTGTATAACTTTGGTTCATTTTTGTACAACTTTGGTATATTTTTGTATACCTTTAGTCCATAGTTGTATCACTTTAGTCCATAATTGTATAACTTTAGTCCATTTTTGTATAACTCTAGTCCTTCATATGTATAACTTTAGTCCATATTTGTAAAACTTTAGTCCAAAATTGTATAACTTTAGTCATATAATGTATAACTCTATGCATATGATGTATAACTCTAGGCATATAATGTATAACTCTAGGCATTTCATGTATAACTCTAGTCACAATATTTATAATTCTAGTCAAAAGATGTAAAACTCTAGTCACAATCTGTATAACTCTAGACATACAATGTATAACTCTAGGCATTTGATGTATAACTCTAGTCAAAAAAAAAAATAACAACAAAAAAACAAAAAAAATAATATGAAAAATCTAAAACAAATCTAAAAATCTAAGGTCCATTATATATTTGAGTCCATATTTTTGTATAACTTTAGTCCATAGTTGTATAACTTTAGTCCATTTTTGTATAACTCTAGTCCTTCATATGTATAACTTTAGTCCATATTTGTAAAACTTTAGTCCAAAATTGTATAACTTTAGTCATATAATGTATAACTCTATGCATATGATGTATAACTCTAGGCATATAATGTATAACTCTAGGCATTTAATGTATAACTTTAGTCACAGTATTTATAATTCTAGTCAAAAGATGTAAAACTCTAGTCACAATCTGTATAACTCTAGACATACAATGTATAACTCTAGGCATTTGATGTATAACTCTAGTCAAAAAAAAAAATAACAACAAAAAAACAAAAAAAATAATATGAAAAATCTAAAACAAATCTAAAAATCTAAAAACTAGATCTAAATAAATAACAACATAATAAGTAAATAACAAAAAAAAAAAAAAAAAAAACCAACAACCCAACCCAACCCGAAATCTGAAATAAACCAAATAACAATAAAAAAAAACCAAATAACAAAACCAAATTTAAATATCGTGTGTATAACTCTAATGCACATAGTGTATAACTTTAATAGACAAGAAGTATAACTTTAGTCCAAAAAATCAAATAACAATAACAACCAAATAAAAAAATAACAACCAAAAAATACCAACAATAATAAATAACATTAAAATACCAAATCAAAAAAAAAAAAAAAAAAAAAAAAAAAAAAAAACCAAACGAAACAATGATAACAATGAAACAAACCAAAAAATTTAACAATGAAAAAAAACCCACAGGAAAACAATGAAAACCAAAAACAACAAATAACACATATAACAAGACATATTTAAAAAAAAAAAAAAAAAAAAAAAAAAAAAACAACAAACAAACAACACAACAAAACCAAAAACAACAAACAAACAAGAAAACCAAAAACAACAAATAACAATACAAATCCAACAAAAAAAAAAATGAGAGAAGGAGGGTTGAGGAAGGAGGGTGACGGGCTGAGGAAGGAGGAGGAAGGAGGGTGACGGGTTGAGGAAGGAGGGTGGCCAGTTGAGCCGTCGTGGGGGCTGGAGTTGGCGGTGGTGGGGCTGGAAGTGGGCGGTGTGAGGAGGTGGAGGCAGTGATAGGGTGGTGGTGGGGTCGGGTAGTGGTGGGGTGGTGGTGGGTCGGGTGTGGTGGAGTTATTTTTGTGGTTTTTTTTTTGAATTATTTTAGTTTGGTTTTTTTTTATCAACTTGGTTTTTTTTTTGTTTAGAGAGGGTGGGAGAAAATGAGAGAGAAAGAGTGAATGTGAGAAATGAGAGGGGATGAGTGAATGAGGAAGTGAGTTGGGAGATTAGAATGGTGGAAGAGTTGTACAAAATTAGGTAGAGTTATACACAATTAGGGAAGGAGATTAGGGAGGAAGAATTGTGACCCTTGAATGAGATGTAATCTCATCCCTTCATCCCTTCCATCCAAAGGCCCTTATAAGGACTTAGGGCCTTATATATATATATATATATATATATATATATATATATATATATATATATATATATATATATATATATATATATATATATATAGGGGGGTCGGTGCGAACTAAAGTACGGTGCGAACCGTACGAACTAAATCTTAGCCGTTAAATCTAATTCAGATTAGCACTGCTACTATTAAAACCAAATATATCCTCACAATCACACGTCACTTTCTCACTCCAAACTCAACCCCAGCAGACCTCCCTTCATACTTCGTAGTTATCTACCATCGTCATCCCGTCGCTGCCTCCGACGACGCAAACATCAACCACCCTGCGACCACCGGCAAAGTCGTCATCCTCAGTATCCCCAATTCATCACATGCCTCTCCCATTTTTTTTCTTTTTTAGCAAATTTATCACAACATTGAATTGAGTATACTAGATCTATTCATTTATAGCCAAAATTTGAAAAAACTAATTCCATTTGATGCTTCTGCTGATTATTCGGAGTCGGAAATGTACATCGTGAGTCCATAAAGTCGCCAGTGACAGGAAAGCGAAAGCCACCGACATCCAAAAGAGTGCAATGGCGAATGTCCATGATGATTGGTGTTGTCGGCGTCGCAATTCGTCCCATAAAACAGAGGCGTCATCAACGTTGGACACAGTTTCAAGAATAGAGGAATCAATTGTATTACGGATCCACTGCACAATTGTACCGTGAACTGCCTCCCAATTTTCGAGATCAAACGCATTTGTGGGTTTCTTAATAGAGCCATTGACGAAGCCAAACTTTCTCCTTGATTTGAGCGACATCGTCATGGATTGTTTCCAGTCGGCATAATTATCCCGACGAAGCATGATGTTTGAAATTTTTTGACCCGGACCATCGTTGGACCCGAGATAATAAGGACTTGAAGGATCGATTTTTGGAAAATCAGTCGACGTTGTGGTAGTTCCGCCAGTCGACATGATTAGGGTTTTAATTATTTTCGTGTTTGTGGTTTATGGAGAACGTGGAAAAGGAAGTAATTGACCTGACGATGATACCATGTAAGGAGAGTAGAAGGGAAAGCGATGATTTCATTGATTTGTGAATATCGGCTTATATAGTTACAATGTATATGTGAACGTAATCGGTAAAATATCGCATAAAATAACAACCGAATATAAAATCTTTGACTTATGGAATATCGTATATCGAATAATATACGATATTCCTAATAAAGCCAATTTGAATGAAATTAGTAGTGTACAACTGTACACTGTACCCACTCAACTTAGACAAGACTGGGAGGCGAGATTTTAGTTGTAACAAAATATCCCTTGATTTTTTTTTCCAAACATTCATCCGTTACAAATCATATGGAATAATTATCAGGGCATTAAGTACCAAATCTCTGGCTAGTCAATGATCTTATTCCCTCTTTTGAATACCGACGATGATCAGTATTTATACACCATGCTGCTAACAATTTCCACACGTACAATCTCACTCTTCTTTTTCAAGCAAAATCCGAAAACGAAATCACATAGACATACCAAATCGTCGTCCTGCAGTACATAAACAAAGGTATGCTTTCGAAATTCCGACTTCCTTTCCTTTTTCTTTGTTTCGATGCTCTCTATCCTTTTCTCTGAGATTGACATCCATTTCCCATCTTCATTTCCACAATAAATTGGCGTTTCTATTTTTCACTTTTGAACAACTAGGAATTTAGGATGAGATTTGATGCTAATTACATGATTTCTATATTGATAGAAGATTATTAGCAAATAAGTAGGCCTCAATGATATTTCCATAAATCAAATAAGTATTATATTAATATTTAATTAAGTTATTTTATGTAAATTAAGTTGATTCATTGTATGATGAAATTTACCTAGGATTCTATTTCCACTATTATCTCCCACCACTCACAATTTAGGAAACTCTTCAGTTGACTCTTTGATGGCAATAGTCTATATAAGGGGAACATATTTATTCTGATTAAGGTTCACCAAGCCTACCTTATTAAGAAAATACAACATCTAAATTGTGAGGCTGAGGGTTTGGAAGCCAAGTCAGATTTAGTGCATAAGAAATTGGGTTATTCAATAAGATGGATCAATTATTTCCAATTATTTCAAGCAATGGCTGGAGGTAAGTAATTGATCTCTTTTATCGCTTCCACATTCAGTTTATACATGTTCATTATGAGACTAGAACATGTTATTTTAGATTATAAAACTTACAGTTGGTATCAGAGCGAATAATCGCCTCTGCCTTACTTAATTAAAAAAGATTTCATTATTGTATAGAATAGTTCGTGTTCTATATATTTGGCCTTGTTTTGAGTTTTTGTTTATATGACCTCTGGCTACCCAATATTTATATATGGATTTGATTTTGGATACTTTTTTGTTGAAGTATATATATATATATATATATATATATATATATATATATATATATATATATATATATATATATATATATATATATATATATATATATATATATATATATAAAAGGCAAGATCCGGTGAGTCCACCTATATTTTTGAGTCCATGAGTCCACTTATGTATCACACGCTGTACACAAGAATATCACTTGTTAATTTTAGTATCATGTATCACAGTAAAATTAAGAGCACGAATGTCGGAAATATGGAGCCTCTTCCTGAAATTCCAGCGAGATTTCCATGCACAGTCTCTTAGGAAAATGAGAAAATAAAAGCGTATTATTAAACTCAGAAACTACTTTCGTCTTTTTAAGCTAATAAAGAAAGCTACTTCTGACATTTCTCGTTAATCTGAATGTACAATCCAACCGTCGGAACATAAATTATCATCCACACAGTACACAACTACACAAGTACTTCGTAATAAGCAGCTGAAAGATTACGAAAGTGTGTGCAAGGAAAGACATGTCTAGGCAAAACCATTTGAGACAGGTAACTTCATACCCGTTCAATATCTTCAAGAAGTACTTTTCAAGATTCAGATGAAAGCAAGCTTGGCCTAACTTCTACCTCCAGCAATATCCACTAACATATAGATACAACATGAACACAAACCACATTTGAGTTGTAGAAAGTACACCAACGGAACAAGCAACTTATAAGAATATGAACTAAGAACGTGAACCTATACTACGAAGGTGATGTTGAAGCATTTTTCTACAAGTTGATACTAATTACTCCCTCTGTCCCGGTCATTTGTTGTCATTTTCCATATTGGGGTGTTTCAGTCATTTGTTGTCCTTTCTATTTTAAAAATGAACTTAATGAGTAATTTGATCATTCTCATTCAATTTGTTCCACTTGTCATTTAGTTATTGGCCTTTTCCTCATTCCTTGGTCTTTGTGCCAAAACCAAAGGACAACAATTGACCGGGACGGAGGGAGTATTAGACAAGAAATTTTCAGGTTAATAACGTGAAAGTTATTACAGCAATAGATGTGGTTCCATGGCCAAGAAGAGTCAGTATCGTGGTCACAACTCACAAATGCTAAATGCAATTGCCAAGCAACGAACCGAAGGCAGATGTGCAGGGAACTTAAAAGCCTGCGAAACACATAGGCTAATTGTTGATACCACACTACCTCATTGGCTAAATGCAATTGTCAGTATCGTGGTCACAAGTCACCCGTGATATTGTTTAGTACAACCAGTGATATTGTTTATTGTAAGGTGTGATACTGTTTTGTATAACTCGTGATACTCTTTTACTGGACTCACAGACTCAGATACAATATCACAGGTTATACTAAACAATATCCATTTTTTTTTTGTAAAAAAAAAACGTGATATTTTTGTGTAGAGCGTGTGATACATAAGTGGACTCACGGGACTCAAAAAGATAGGATGGACTCATGTGATCCTAATTATATATATATATATATATATATATATATATATATATATATATATATATATATATATATATATATATATAAATGAGATCTAATGAGTCCACCCCTTTTTCATTGAGTCCATAAATCCTCTTTAGGACCCTTAAAAAGATGGGATGAAGGGTTGAGATTGAAAGAGAAAAAGGGAGGATTAGTGTAAAAATTAGAGGATCAATCATAATTAAATACTTTCCCTCTCTACTATCACTAATCAAACCCTAATTTCACTATAAAACCATTCTTTTTCCACTCACTTCTCTCTCCTATCACACAAATATCATCCCTCCATCTCTCTAAAAACCAAAAAAAATCCAAAAATCCAAAAAATTCAAAAAACCAAAAAAAAAAAATTCCTTCCTCTCATCCTCACCACCACCGACCACCCCACCCTACTACCCCGACCTTTCAGCCACCACCATCACCACCACGAAATTCAAAAAGCCCAAAAAAATTGCCTCCTCTCATCCTCACCACCACCACCAACATCCTACAACCACCACCACCATCAGAAAACAAAAAAAATAAAAAAAACTTCACCCTCTCGTCCCAACTTCCCGGATCCATCCTCGCCTCCAACCACGGCACCGCACCACGGCCACCTGCCCTTCACCACGCCTCCACCACCACCACTACCCCACACCTCCCTCCCTTCCCTGCCTTCTCCCTCTTGTCCGCCGCGGCCCCACCAACCACACCACCACCACCGTCATATCTACAACCATGACCACATCCCACCACGTACACCACCACCTTCTCCACGATGAAACCAACCACCACACACCACCAAACAACACACACGACCGAACGCCACCACCACGCACTATCCCTCCTTCCTCTCCAACCCGAACCGCCACCACCACCATCACCTACAAAAAAAATCTCCGACGGCCTCCACTCCAGATCTGAGCCAACGTCGCACTGCCATCACAACTTTCAGATCTGAATGTTGTTGTTGTCTTCGATGTGTAGTTGTCGCCTTTTCCTTTTCTTTTTTTTTTTCTATTGAATTTGTTTGTCCAGTGTGATGTGTGTGTTTGTTTGATATATTTTTTTTCCTCTATTTCGTCATATTATAGTTGTCGTCCATGTGTGTTTGATTGTTATTTTTTTCTATTTAATTATATTTTTTTTATTGTTATGGTTATTGTCATCACTTTCAGAGTTTCAAATCTCCTCTTTTTTTTTATTTTTTTAGATCTATAAAGTTACACTATTGTGGCTTTAGATCTTTTTGTTTTTTTTGTGTTATTTTACAGTTACACCTGTGTTTCTTTAAACTTACACTTGTATTTCGTCACATTTACACCAAAGTTTCTGTTTTTAAATGTTTTTACCTTTTTTTTTTTTAAGTTTACACTCATACTTCTTTACATTTACACTCGTATATCCTCACTTTTACACTCGTATTTCCTCACATTTACACTCGTATTTATTTAAATTTACACTTATATGTCCTCACATTTACACTCGTATTTTTTTAAATTTACACTTATTTCTTTACATTTACACACTTTTTTATTGTTGTCGTTGTTGTTGATGGTGATTCATATTGTTTTTTGTTTTCATTGTTGTCCTGCATTTCATGTTTGTGTCGTTTTTTTTTTTTTTTTTTTTTTTTTTTTTTTTTTTTTTTTAAAGTAGTGTTTTAATAATATAAAAAGTTGGTGTTTTGTATTTGTGTACATTTACACTCATATTTCTTAACATTTACACTCATATTTCTTTACATTTACACTCGTATATCTGAACATTTACACTCGTTAAATCTATATATATATTTGCACTCATATTTTCGTGGATATGAGTTGGTGGTGGAGGACGGCGTTGGTGGTGTTTGTTGGGAGTCGGACAAAAGTTTTAATCGTAAAAGGACCAAAGTTACACTTATAAAGGACCAAAGTCACACTCAAAGGACCAAATTCATACTCTTAAACTTTCAAATTCACACTTAAAATACTACATTTACACTCGGAAAACATCACATTTACACTTGTAAAATGTTAAAATTATATAAATTCAAAATTTCCGTCACAAAAAATCAAATTTACACTCTTAAAATGTTACATTTACACTCGGAAAACATCACATTTACACTTGTAAAATGTTAAAATTATATAAATTCAAAATTTCCGTCACAAAAAATCAAATGTACCCTCTTAAAATGTTACATTTACACTCGTTAAACATCAAATTTACACTTGTAATATGTTAAAATTATATAAATTCAAAATTTCCGTCACACAAAATCAAATTTACACTCTTAAAATGTTACATTTACACTCGTAAAACATCACATTTACACTTGTAAAATGTTAAAATTATATAAATTCAAAATTTCCGTCACAAAAAATCAAATTTACACTCTTAAAATGTTACATTTACACTCGTAAAACATCACATTTACACTTGTAAAACTCATACAACATTACATTTACACTTCTTAAATCTGAAACTCAAAACTGATTAATTAGGGGCTAGAGAGAGAAAGAAAAATTAATTAGTGTATAGATATTTGATTATTGGTAATTTTTTTTGGTAATTTTCAATCTCAACCACCCATCCACATTTTTTTCCTTTTCTTTTTAATAGCCCTTAATCAAACTCATCTCAACCATCCAATGAGTCCATCCAATGACCCTTAGAAGGACTTATGGACTCAATTGGGAAGGATGACTCATTAGAACTCATCTCTCTCTATATATATATATATATATATATATAGAGAGAGAGAGAGAGAGAGAGAGAGAGAGAGAGAGAGAGAGAGAGAGAGAGAGAGAGAGAGATTGGATTTGGTGATTTTGGTTCTTATGGTGAGTTGTGAGTTGGGGGAATCTCAACCATTAGATTAAATTAGAGATGAGTGGCCAACATTAATCTTAGTTGTCATATAAAAGCATTGTTATTTAGTTTATTTTCTCTTTTTTCTAGCACTACTTTTTTTTTTTTACTTTAATTTTTTTCTCTCTTTTTTTTACGTCGTGTTATTATGCTTTTTTTTTACAACTTTGATTTTTTTTTTCTTATGTTTTTCTCTAATTTTCTCATTATGTTACCTTTTTTTTCTTTTTCTTTTTGTACCAAATTTTTTTTTGCTTGAATTTTTTTTCAGTCTTATTTTTTTTATCTCGTGTTATTATGCTGTTATTGTGCTTTTTTTTTTAACTTGATTTTTTAACGACTTTGACTGATTTTTTTTTCTTTTTTTTTTTACCACATGTTATTGTGCTGTTATTGTGATGTTATTCTGCTGTTACTTTGATTTTTTTTACGACTTTGATTTTTTGTTTCTTTTTTTACCACGTGTTATTGTGCTGTTATTCTACTGTTATTCTGCTGTTATTGTGATGTTATTCCGGTGTCTTTATTTTTTTACTACTTTGATATTTTTTACTACTTTGATTTTTGTACTCTTTTTTTTACCTATTGTTATTGTGATGTTATTTTGGTGTTATTGTGATGTTATTCCGCTGCCACTTTGATTTTTTTTACGACGTTGATTTTTTTTTTAACCACGTGTTATTGTGATGTTATTCTTCTGTTATTCCGATGTTATTGTGATGTTATTCCAAGTCTCACTTTGATTTTTTTTACTACTTTGATTTTTTTACTCTTTTTTTACCGCATGTTATTGTGCTGTTATTCTGGTGTTAATGTGATGTTATTCCGGTGCCACTTTGATTTTTTTTACGACTTTGATTTGGTTTCTTTTTTTTACCACGTGTTATTGTCTTTGTTATTCTCTTTTATTCTCATTATTGTGATGTTATTCCGGTGTCACTTTAATTTTTTTTCTTTTTTTTCCCGTGTTATTGTGCTGTTATTGTTTTTCTAGTGTTATTTTACTGTTATTCTGGTGTTAAAGCGGGAATAAAACGGGTTGAGCCGAGTCTCACACAAAAGTCTCTCGTAACTCTAAATGTAGCACAAGTGTCAATTCTTGACTTGAAGCAATGGCAAATGTGTACACGAAGTCCCGCTGCCATAAGCCCAATTACCACTATATCATATCTATCCCATTTAATCCCATTAATCACCATACATCTACACCATTAAAAGCACCACCATCATTACCATTCTATCATCATCATCGTACCATATTTGAGTGAAAGTTTGTTGAACACAAAATGATCAGGAAAAAGGATCTTTCCCAAAGCCAATCAAAACATGGTAGCTAGCATTGAACCTCTACGACTCATCTCTAGTATTCTTCCCAATACTGGCAAATTCTCCCTGTTTCGTAAAGGTTTCTTCTCCCATCTGCACGCACATTACCCATTTTGAGCACACTTGCATTTTAGTCCAGCAAAAACAAGTCACAAGCAAGGTTATTACAATTTCTGGAAAGAAAACAGACAGCAAACTCACGAGATCCCGCCTCTATATTTTTCAATCGAATTTAACAAACAGACAGCAGGTGAATCATTGGATACGGTTTCGGGTTTTGAAGTTGACGGTGCTTGTGTTTGTCTCATAAGACCGTATAAAACCTCGGCGACTTCAATTTCAATCTCGTCTTGTATCGACGGTGATGATTTTGACGCCGGCTTCGGTGGTCTGTGTTTCTGTCCGTTTGGCTTCTACACCTGAACAAAACTTAGTCAATCAATAATCAGAACATCAAATTCAAGTATATAGAACTGAAGTTGATGAAATTGAGATTTTTTGTAGAGACTGGCGGTTTTCTTCTTCATTGAAACATTTGAAGACGACGGCGACATCGGAGCTGATGACGGTGATGGTACTATCGTTGTCGCTCCCGCCTGCGTGTCTGACCGCATCAGTGACGACGATGATTCCAATAATCCGCCGGAATTCCAATACTCCTGATGCGGTCGTTTCTACACCAAAAATAAAATACCTAGATTACTGCTAACAGAAGTCAGCGGTAAGTAGGGTCGATCTCCACAGGGAGGCGGTGTACTATCTATTTGCCTGTTTATCTGTCTAAATGTCACAATTGGGGGTTTTGATTGATTCAACTAAACTAGAGATTAAGGCAAGGGAAATGAATAAGAGAATTAACAGTAGGAGAAGGGAGTATGCTAGGAGTCGGTCCACCGTGGCAGCTATCAGATCTTGAACTATCAGGAATACTAAGACGATTAGACTATTGATAAGAAGAGCTATGGTCGTCACCTTTCGGTCCTTAAACCGCCCTAGAGTGTAAACAGCTTAACTTTCGCCCTCACTGCAATACCCTATTGTAATTAAGCAAGCCTTCCCTTCCAATCTTTCGATCTAGGTCGGGGTTAACTAGATTTATGGTCTCCTGCATGCATTCATTCGACCGGATAACAGTTAAATTGCCTAATACAATTCTTATCGCAGGGCTAATCTATTTAGTACAATTAAAGCATTGCTACCACGGCTTCCCTAATCCTAACATACTAGGGGGAATTAGCTAGACATGGAAATAAGGGGAACATAAATAAAAGAAATAAAAACAATAAACATTAAATTAAAGAGAGAAGGGAAGAAAGAATTACTAAATTAATGGATCCTAAATGAAAGAACAAAAGTAATGTGATGTCCTCGAACCGGAGAGAAAAGAAACGAAGTAGTCTGTGTGTGAGAGAGTTTACATCGACATACTGACTCCTTATTTATAAGAAAATAAGGTTTATTAAACCTAATGACGGAATTAAACCTAAAAAGCCCACCAGCAAAATCCACTCGATCGAGCACTTAAGGCTCTCGATCGAGTGATATTCCTTAGCATTCCTCTCGATCGAGAACAATTCCTCTCGATCCAGAACTTCTTTCCCTTTAATCACTCGATCGAGTAGAAGTAGCTCTCGATCGAGCAAATGGGCTCTCGATCGAACAAGTAGTCCTCGATCGAGCACTTCTCGACGCGTAATTCCTGCTTCGCGCACCAAACTTCAAACGGCTGCCATTTCTTCGTTACTTAGGCAAACAGGGCGTGGTTGGTGGCGTTGGAAAGCTAAAAAGACAAACTTTCATCTCCAATTGGAATCACCTGAATATCTGTTGTAGAACTCGAGATATGGCTCTTACAAGCAGGAACTAGCAAATTGAAGCACTCTCTTGGCTCGCCTAACTTCCTTACTCCAATGCGCATCTCAAAATAGCTTCATTCCCGCTCCAAATTCACTCTTCCTCCAAATGCATGCTAAAAGGATGGTAAAAGGCTTGATTTCACTACTTTTGGGTTCATTCCTGCAAATAAGACAAAACAACCCAAAGTAGCATATTCGGGGCATTTCGTAGCATAAAACCACGATAAAAGCATATAAATACGTGCATAAAATAGACCAATAAGACTATATAAAATGCACGTATCAAATCTCCCCAAACCAAACCTTTACTCGTCCCCGAGTAAACTAAAATGCAACTAAAGGAACGGAAAAAGATAACTCAGAGCTAGCTACAAATGCCCACTTAAGCCAATTTAATGCAAGGAAACTAACACCTATAGCAAATAGTCAAATGCAAACGAGTTGTAAGATGTTTATAAATAAAGCTGAACCGTCGACCTTGCAAGACCTTTAATAATGGACTCTCACGGGTCACTCTTCTCTCATGAAGCAAAGGGTGAACATATATATGTAAGAGAGAAAGAAAAATAGTCGCTCACCTAGACTACGACTCACATAAACATGCATGCAACTGATATGATAGACAATTCTAGCTACCGTATATACATTCCAACCAAACAAGGTCCTGTCACAGCCGAGGGCTTACAAAAATATGGTAAAGTGAGGCAATGGGTAAGAAAAGGCAAAACAATTATGGGAATGTGGAGGTATAGGCGGCCAAGCTAGTACCTAAACAAAACCATATATCAACATCCGTTTCCAACTCAATTATGGACGAAGCACAATGTCCTTCATTTGGCATAAAATCTCACCAAACCAAAACAAACATACTCCTCATATGATATAAGATAGAACATAGGAGCAGAAACCGTCAACAAACAACATCTTTTTTTTTTCCATTTTTTTTTCTATTTTTTTTCTTTACTCACGGTTTCTTGTTTTCTTCTTTTTCGAATTCTTTTTTTTTCTTTTTTCACGTCATTTTTTTTTCATCATCCTCCTTTTTTTCATAAAATACCAACTCCGATTCAATAGAATATGCGCCAATATTTGATACAATGAAATATATACCGCAAAACAACAATCTAAACTAGCTTGACAAGGCAGGCTAAATTTGGATGTAGCTAAAGGGTCAACTGGCAAATTTGGCTAATGTGGAGTTAAATGGGTAAAAATGAAAAAAAGGGAAATGTAAGCACCTCCCTGCATGTGACACCAACCACTAACCCGAATGTATGACGGCAAAAAGCAATTGAATTTCATATATGTGCAAATTGATGATACATGTTATGCAAGGAGTAACTACTCACAATCCTACATGAAACTGGTCATAAATGACACCAGTTTATAAGGCTCTAAATCTTAGAAATTATAAGTAGATTGCCAAAATTTCAGGTCAAGTCTATTCGTTCAGCTAAATTTAAACATAAACTCGTAGATTATGCAAAGAGACAAAGCTAATAAGATAATAGTTTAATGCAAGGCTTAAGCAAAAAGACAGTTAATAGTGCAATTTCATCATGGAAATCTACCGTTCCGACTCAACCTATATGCTAAAAATAAACGTGAAATTTTTGAAATTTTCAACAATTTTTCAAATTTTTATTGAATTTTAAATTTTTATGAAATAGATAACAATGCAAACAGAAAATTAAACGTGATAACAGAAATGCAAATAAAAACAATATGCAGACACAGATATGGATGCATAACCTCCCCAAACCAAACCGTACAATGCCCCCATTGTACCAAAACATGGAAAGGAAATGCAAACTGAAGGAGAAGAGAGAGTAAATGCGGAAAAACTCACAAAATGCGCGAATAAGGGGACCTCCCCAAACCGACCATGAAATGGGAGGTTGCTAAGGGCCCGAAAAACCGTCTCAGGAAGCTGATACAAGTCAAAAACACTCGATATCCGTCCAACAGTGGTCGATCGAGTGAGTGGGCATCCAAGAACAGCTCGATCGAAAAGAAACTAGGTCGATCGAGTGCTTTCGTATTTTGCAGGTACTCGATCGAGTAGATATTAGCTCGATCGAGAGGATTGGCAGCACAAGTGCTCGATCGAGTACAAAAAGTACTCGATCGAGTACTTCTCATCGTATCTCCTGCAAAAACGCAATAAGAACGGCCCGCAAACTGACAAGACAAGCATACTGAGATAGTCTATGGTATAAAACCATTTATTATAACTTAAAGTAAAAAAAAATGCAGAAATAAATCGCCGGGTTGCCTCCCGGGTAGCGCTAGCTTCAGTCAGGTCCCAGCTCGACCTTCTTTTTCTTCGAGCCTCTCTAATTAGTCACAATCAAAACAGCTCAAAGCGCGCAGCAACCTGTCAAATAGCTGCGCATGTGCTACACAAAAGCATAAGTAACACAAAAGTGGAATGCAGAAATAGGAAAAGAAACTAAACAACCGTTTGAGTTTAACAAATTTCCTATGGGCGCTCCTAAATTTATCCACAAAATAAAGGAGCGCGGGAGCAATCGTCAATATATGGGGGTCCCGATTCAGATTAACAGTTTTGAAATGATGAGGACGGTGAAAAATCTTTAAATTAATCGACCACATGAGAGGAGGTATAACTTTAAAAGGAACAAATATGCGAGTCAAACGAGGCAAAATACTATTAGAACAAACAATAATAAAATTATCGTTTACTACCTCAGATCGGTCGCTCTCAATGACGGAATCATAGGTAAAAGAGTTTATTACCTCTTCCGTGCTAGGAGCAATTACCGTCTCAATCGCTTCTTCATCAACCTCCTTAGTGGAATCGCCCGTAGATCGCAGCTTCAAGTGTATCCGACTTACCGTGAATAGGGGAGGTTCACCGTAATCATCGTCAGACTCGTCATCCAAATCAAACCAAAATGACGAACCAAAGCTCCCAATGGCCATTTCAGTCGATCGAGCAGAATAGTCACTCGATCGACCAACTTCCTCCTGAATCCCACTCGATCGAGCAGTGGGATCACTCGATTGAGCAAGTTCTTCTGGGAAATCACTCGATCGACTAGTATAAGTCACTCGATCGAGTGATTCCTCCTGTACAGCGCTGAAATCCTCGTGTGGGGCAATGAAATGTGATAGAAACTCGTCGTCCGAGTCATAAAAGTCATCCTCAGCATTGGGCAACATGGTTTTTTCATGGGAAAAACCGTTCTCAGCGAGGTATACCTCTTCTGGTTGCCAATTATCCGACTCAGCTGTTAACTGAGCAATTTTAGACTCCAGCTCAATGATTTGAGCATCCGCACGTCTATCACTCTCTTGCCTCACTCGATCATAATTCTGTATTTGAGATGCAAGTATCTCCATTAAAGACCTCGGTTCGCAACCTCTTCTTCTTGTATCTCACCGCTAACCGAGCAATATCGATTCGAGCTTTTCAAGTCGCGAAGAAGTGCGTCTATCATGATCTTGCCTCTCTCGGTCACGATCTTGCAATTGAGATGCAAGTGTCTGCAGTAAGGATTTCAGCCCCGCAATCTCTTCTTCTTGTATATCAGGAGGATCTTGTTGCGGCGGCCATTGATAGGGCGGATGTGGCGGCACAACTACAGCTGCATTGTGCTCGCAGACCACATCTCCGTCAGCGGATCACCTACTGTTCCATATAATGGGACATCGGTGATGGGTCAAAGGTACTCAAGCCTTCCCTTTGATCGTCTTTCACCTAGAACTGTCTAGGTAGTACTGTAAGGCCTATCAAAACAAAGACTAAACAAAAGATTAAAACGGCCTCAAGGGAAAAATCCCCTGAGGCTAAAAAAAGATAAAATTAAACAAATAAATAAATAGATTGCCTCCCCGGCAACGGCGCCAAAATTTGATGCGGTCGTTTCTACACCAAAAATAAAATACCTAGATTACTGCTAACAGAAGTCAGCGGTAAGTAGGGTCGATCTCCACAGGGAGGCGGTGTACTATCTATTTGCCTGTTTATCTGTCTAAATGTCACAATTGGGGGTTTTGATTGATTCAACTAAACTAGAGATTAAGGCAAGGGAAATGAATAAGAGAATTAACAGTAGGAGAAGGGAGTATGCTAGGAGTCGGTCCACCGTGGCAGCTATCAGATCTTGAACTATCAGGAATACTAAGACGATTAGACTATTGATAAGAAGAGCTATGGTCGTCACCTTTCGGTCCTTAAACCGCCCTAGAGTGTAAACAGCTTAACTTTCGCCCTCACTGCAATACCCTATTGTAATTAAGCAAGCCTTCCCTTCCAATCTTTCGATCTAGGTCGGGGTTAACTAGATTTATGGTCTCCTGCATGCATTCATTCGACCGGATAACAGTTAAATTGCCTAATACAATTCTTATCGCAGGGCTAATCTATTTAGTACAATTAAAGCATTGCTACCACGGCTTCCCTAATCCTAACATACTAGGGGGAATTAGCTAGACATGGAAATAAGGGGAACATAAATAAAAGAAATAAAAACAATAAACATTAAATTAAAGAGAGAAGGGAAGAAAGAATTACTAAATTAATGGATCCGGAAATGAAAGAACAAAAGTAACAGTGTCCTCGAACCAGAGAGAAAAGAAACGAAGTAGTCTGTGTGTGAGAGAGTTTACATCGACATACTGACTCCTTATTTATAAGAAAATAAGGTTTATTAAACCTAATGACGGAATTAAACCTAAAAAGCCCAGCCCGTAGCAAAATCCACTCGATCGAGCACTTAAGGCTCTCGATCGAGTGATATTCCTTAGCATTCCTCTCGATCGAGAACAATTCCTCTCGATCCAGAAATTCTTTCCCTTTAATCACTCGATCGAGTAGAAGTAGCTCTCGATCGAGCAAATGGGCTCTCGATCGAACAGAAGTAGTCCTCGATCGAGCACTTCTCAGCGCGTAATTCCTGCTTCGCGCACCAAACTTCAAACGGCTGCCATTTCTTCGTTACTTAGGCAAACAGGGCGTGGTTGGTGGCGTTGGAAAGCTAAAAAGACAAACTTTCATCTCCAATTGGAATCACCTGAATATCTGTTGTAGAACTCGAGATATGGCTCTTACAAGCAGGAACTAGCAAATTGAAGCACTCTCTTGGCTCGCCTAACTTCCTTACTCCAATGCGCATCTCAAAATAGCTTCATTCCCGCTCCAAATTCACTCTTCCTCCAAATGCATGCTAAAAGGATGGTAAAAGGCTTGATTTCACTACTTTTGGGTTCATTCCTGCAAATAAGACAAAACAACCCAAAGTAGCATATTCGGGGCATTTCGTAGCATAAAACCACGATAAAAGCATATAAATACGTGCATAAAATAGACCAATAAGACTATATAAAATGCACGTATCAACTCCTGCGACCGCTTCGTCGATGCTGTACAGAATCAAAACAATCCGTCATAAAAATCAAAATCAAAATAACTGATTTAAAAATCTAATTGAGAAATTAATTCATTTTCGGATGAGCTTCCAGAACGAGCTTTTCTAGGGATTGAAACTCAAAATCAAAATCAAAATAACTGATTTAAAAACATTCCGCCGCCATCATCGTAATCTTCATCATCCGTCATGATTCGACGTCGTCACATGAACATGATTTGACTTGGCTGTTTGTTAAATTCGATTGTTGAATTCGATCGTATAGAAAAGTTAGATGCTAGAATTTTTCATTCTTTCTAGGAAGAAGAGACTTGGCTGACTTTGTTTTCTTTTGTTTTGTTTTGATGTTCAATCTCAGCCGTGGATCTATCTTATCCAATGGTTTAGATTTTCCAAACTCACAACTCACCATAAGAACCAAACTCACGAGATCCCGCCTCTATATATATATATATATATATATATATATATATATATATATATATATATATATATATATATATATATATATATATATATATATATATATATATATATAGGGTCGGGGTCAGGTGCGAACTAAAGTACGGTGCGAACCGTACGAACTAGCTTCAACCCAGTTTATTTATTTATTTATTTATTTATTTATTTATTTATTTATTTTAGATACACTTTATTTCTTTACTAGATACACCTCTTATTCAGATACATTTTATAACATATGTAGATACACTTTTCCCACCCTAAAATTCTAAATGCACTTTTACACTTTTTTTAACACTAATTTTTTTGGGAGTTTTAAGACTAACTCCGAGATACATTTTATATTATTTGCGGATACATTTTATATTATTAGCGGATACACTTTGTGGAAATTGCTACAAATTTTAACACTAACTCTCGGATACGTTTTATATTTTTTACGGATACATTTTATATTTTTGGCGGATACACATGACATTAAAGCTAGATACACATCTTTTCAAACCCAGATACACATGTCATTAAAAGTAGATACTTCCAGATACACATGATATAACTACTAGATACACATGTATCCCGCAGTAATACTATGTGTATCCGGGCCGATATTATGTGTATCTAGGTGGTATTTTGCGTATCCACCGCCACCGCTGCCCTACCACCGCCACAACACTAGCCTCCCTGGACAACTCCAATCGACTGCCACCACCACAACAGCCACCACATAGAAACACCAATGCCGCCAACACCACCGCTGCTGTCAGCCCACCACTACCAGCCTACCACCGCTATACTACCACCACCACCACCACCATCGACAAACACCACACCCACTAGCGACATCACCATCCCCGCCATCAGACACACACACCAGCGACATCACCATCACTCACCCCACCTATAACCTATAACCCAGATCTGGGTATATAACGAGGAAATGGGAACTCTCGGCGACCCCAACACACCCACCAGCGACATCACCATCACTCACCACACCTTCACCTCGACGGACACCATATCACGTCCTCCACATCACCACCACTCCCTATCACCACCTCAACCACCAGGACCCCAAGCTATCGCTTAATAATCCGACGGAATTGATCTATATGACCAACACTTTAACGCCCAAGACAACCACCACATTAACTACATACAACCACCACAACCAATATCAACACTGACCCCACTACCAGCAACCCAACGCCCCTTACCGTCGATGGCCCATCACCACAACGACCACACAGTTCGACACTCTCTTCGTTATTGCTCCCATCGCTTCCTCGACGCGACACACCTCCACACAAGACACCTCATCCGCACTCACATGACACGTCTGGTGACCGATTCCACTCACTAATGACAACCACAGAGTCGATTTGATTTAAGTTTTTGGGTTTTTCATCTCAGAGTTCGATCTAAATGTTAGATCTGCCAAAAACGAACTAAAATTTCAAAAATCCAACTGAGCTAGCGACTTCATCGAGGATTTTGGAGCCGGAAAATAGAATTTGCTTTGTTTTTGTCACCGGCAAAGACGACGAAGAGAGGGTGGTTCGCCTGTGAAGTGGCTGGGTGGTGTCGTGTTTATAAAAGCACGGTCGCCGACGAATTGGTGGGCCTCTTGCCGGAGTTGGTTCACCGGTGAAAGGTCCGACCACCAGCAACTGACATCGGGATATAGGTGGGTGATGAATGATTGCTAAGTGAAAATGAGAGGATATAGGAGATAAGGAATGTTATCTTTGTTTTGTTTTATACGGGTATGCGAGTATGTGTGATAAGGTCAATCTGGGTTGGTTCGTAAGTTCGCACCGAACATTAAGTTCGTACAGGATCCTATTTCTATATATATATATATATATATATATATATATATATATATATATATATATATATATATATATATATATATTAATCAATCCCACGAAGCTTTAGCTACGTGTTCCATGTATATGAGTACAACAAATTTTGTTGCAAAGTTAAAGTGTGCAACTTTGTCTGGGAATATGTTACTACATAACCTCTGTTTATTGCTTTCATGTGCTTAACTCGCCTATGTCATTCATGGAACATCTGAATATTAACAATTAATTAGTTATCGTGCTATAAGACATATAAGTACGAGACAATGACTTAGCATCCTTCTTTCGTTTTGTTGGACATTCGGTTAATGTTCTTTTATGAGTGGTATACCTCTATTGCATATTTTCTTGATTGAGTTATACATGGAAAACAGAGTATGCTATATGGATGTCGTAATTATTTTCTTGTACAATTATATTTATATATATGGTATTGTCACCTTGTATTAAGTTAGACCAATTTTGCTTTCTGGTCAAATGATTTTTCTATATACATTAAGTTGAGTATATAGACTAAATTTTAATGTCGAGTGATTCAAAATTTTATTAGTTAGAGATTAGCCACAGCATATCTAATTAATTGAAATTTTATTTTGGAATCACATGTGGAACTAGACATTATTTGTAATTAGTCGTATGTAATATAACGAGACTTACCCACAGAAATCTTATTGTATGTATTTGTATGACTAATTAGGATGATATATTGAATCTTATTTCTTAATCTACCCACAGGAGTTAAGAGATGTATATATTTTGATAGTATCGTCATTAAGTTAAAAATTTATATGTATCTAATTGAGTAGAGCTTTAACCCACATGCAAGTTTTATGTCACTAGATTTCATATTTAAGCATGATTTATATTGGTAAAACATGATAAATTTTAAGTCTCAATTTTTTGTAATAAGCATGTTATTTATTATATTTGCAGCAATTTTACCTGGGAGTACTACTGATGTCAAATTTGACATTCCTGAATTGAATGGTGATAACTATAAGGTCTGGAAAGAGAGAATGCTACTGCAGTTAGGATGGTTAGATATTGATTATGCTATTCGGAAAGACGAACCACCTAAAGTAACTAAAGAAAGCACTAAAGAATCAATTGATCTTTATAAAAAGTGGGAGAAATCTAATCGTCTCTCCATTATGTTCATAAAGACCAGAATGTGTGCTAGTATTCGTGGTTCTGTCGATCAGCATACTAAAGTTAAAGATCTAATTAAGGCCATCGATGAACAGTTTGCAACTTCTGATAAAGCTCTTGCTAGTACCTTAATAATGTAGTTTTCATCTTTGAGGCTCACCGAGACTAAAGGTGTGCATGATTATATCATGCGCATGAGGGATATTGCAGCCCAACTTAACACTTTGGAAGTTACCATGTCTGACTCTTTCCTTGTGCACTTCATTTTATGCACTCTTCCTCCAAAATATGCTCCTTTTTAAGATCTCTTACAACACACATAAGGATAAATGGTCAATTAATGAACATATGGCCATGTGTGTTCAAAAGGAGGGTAGATTGTTGATGGAGGAAGGTGAGAAGGTGAACCTTACTGTTGCTTCTTCTTCAAAGAAGCAAAAGGGTCACACTAAAGATATGGGAAAGGGAAAGATTTCAAATTTGAGCCACCATTAAGAAGGAGTCTATGTGTTTCTTCTGTAAAAAGAAGGGACACATGAAGATAGACTGCATTAAGTTTAAGGCTTGGCTAAAGAAAAAAGGTAATTTTAATGCGTTTGTTTGTTATGAATATAATATGGTTAATGTTAATCATAATACATGGTGGATTGATTCTGGTGTTGGAGCTTGTGTCCTCCACAAATTAGTGTGATAACATTTGTAAATCTCTTACAGGTTCACAAGGGTATACTTCGTATATTTAATCAGTTGATTAACGTTTACCTAATAACGGTTGGTTTGCTAGAAAGTTTGACGTTATTATCATACAGATGGTGGTGATCAACTGGTCCCTAAAGGTCACACCTATAGGATGTGTTTGAGAAATGTGGTTATAGAAATATAATCACATTGATGCCCAATATGACTAAATAGTTAGTCAATGTGTTGATGAGATAATTATTTAATGAAAATTAAATAATATTAGTTGAGACGAATTAATCACAATTCGTAAATTAAATATAATAAGTTATATTTAATTAAATATATGTAATGTTAGCTTGGACGAATTAATCTGTTAATTCGTAATTAAATATAATCAGTTATATTTAATATCAACAAGATGAATGTGTCATAGTGGTAATAGTGAGGGTACACATACCAAGAGGTCATGGGTTCGATCCTCACTAGATGACAATTCAACACATTTTATATATTTTTGGAAAGACCAAAAATAAGGAGATATACTCCTTATTTCGGTCAGTTGGGACGAGATTAGGAAAGATATTATTCTTTCCTAATTGACTCCAAATTTTGGTCAGTATAAGAAAGAAAGGGAGAGAATTATTCTACTCTAATTCTTTTTCTTGACCTAGCCTCCTCTCTCATCAGAAAAAACACAATAACAACTAAAATTTACAGAAAATTTTAGATCGATTCTAGCACAATCAATAGGGCATATGTCATATCGTCTTGGGTGCAACTGATAGGCGAATATCAATTTTGATATTGTTCTTAGGCCAATTTTGCTAGGACCGAAGGTTGATTCTGAATCCTTTATACTTTGTTTATGTATTTTGTTTATGACTATTGATCATCACTGTTAAATTCGTTATAATCCTTCAATTTAAAGGGAAGTATACAGATTATTTCCCACAAGTGGTATCAGAGCACTAGGCCACGAATTTTGATTTTGATGATTTTCATAAATTTTGTATGTAAACATTGCAATATTTCCGAAAAAAAAAATTTTTCGGCTGAATTTTTTTTTTGGCCGTGAGTTTTCTTAATTCGGCCTGTTTTTTTTTCTTTCGTTTTTCTTTTGCTTGATGATTTATTTCCAATTTCCTTATATCATATCATTGTTTTAATCAGTTAAAATCATCATATGAAGAATTGGTAGATTTTGATTTAAGTTAAAATACAAATATAATCGTCATGTTGATGATACAAGAACTTGTTTTTGCTATATAGTTTTAGCATATAAGATTAATCATGTTTGTTAATTCATTTGCTAAACCATGTTCTATTAGCAACTGTAAACTTTGTTCTTCATCAATCTTTGTATTAGGGCTTTATGCCGCAAAAGGAAAATAATTTTGACTGCTCAATTTTTTCAGGGTTGCCGTGAAAAAAAAACAGGTTTTAGGTTATTTTTTTTAAAATTGCCGAATCAGAAAAAAAGGGGAAAGTTTTTTTTGTTTTTTGCCCAAATGCCGTATAATTTTTTTTAAGGCAGTTTTTATTTTTCCAGCCGTGAGCTGGGTTTTAATAAAAAAAAAAAAAATTTTTTTTACCTTGTTCGCTTGGTTTTGCCGAGACCAAACAAAGAAAATAAAAGTTTTATTTTTGTTTTTGGCCAATTAGTTATTGCGAAACGGTTCACAATTTAAAGATACCGAGTTATTTTAAAGCAGTTTAAAATTTTGACGGATAGAATTCATATTACAAGTTTAATATGGATTAAGAATGAAATTAATGTGATTAATTGCGGAATTGTCACTTAATTTAATTTAAATAGGTGGTTTGGATAAATTAATCAACATAATTAAGGAATTGTGTCATGTATATTTAATTTATTTTAGTTGATGCTTTTTAATTTTGTTGAATGAATCGAATGAATGAATTTTATTTACGTATTTAATTTTGCAATCGGTTGTAAATTGTAATACTTAGTGTGGCCTTAGTCAAATTATGTTTTCGTAATGAAGGAAACATGATTTTTTATGTAATTATGAGATCTCGAATCTCCTTATTTTAGTTTTGGGTTTTGAAATTAGAATGTAATAAATAGGTCAATTATGTAATTTTATTTATTGTAATTTCAAAGAAGACTAAAGATGGAGATTGGAGCTCACTCCCGCTACATGGATCAAGATGGAACATCAAGACAAGCTTCTCGGGTCCAAGGATGGATTCCAAACTTGTATTTATTGTTCATTTTGATAGGATAGGCCACACTAGGACTTTTACTGTTTTTACGTTTTCATTCTTATTGCCTTTCATTCACATGTTAGTTTTATGCATCAAATTCCGCCTAAAACCAAACCACCTACTACTACTAAAATGCATGAAAATTGACTCATATAAGTAGTATGTTAGTTTTCATGGACATGCAGATGTCACAGTCTATAAGCCATCACCTTAGTTTATTCATTCTCGCATGCTAGATTATAGTTCACTCAAAATGAATTAAAATAAAGTTGATGGGATCTTCCTCTAAAACGGAAATTGAGATTAGTCTTTATAAGGGCAAACATATATGAATCCCTTCTTCGTCGGTAGGCCTAATATGACCCCTTCTACGTTGGGTAAGTAGTTGTGTTGACTTAGTTTACCTCAACATCATAGTCCGAAGAGTTTCTCGTGATTATGATGGACTAAAGATAGTATTTACCGAAATTTATCGACCAAGAATTCTAACGGTAGAATTAGCTAAAAGGTTAGCTTATCAATTTACAGAGAATTGAGTCTTGGGATCATTTATATAATTCTTGAGGGAGGTCAATTGTATAAATGTTTTGAGTCTTCGCGTTATGACATTAATTCATTAGACTTAAAATCAAAACGATGCACATGCTTATTATTTTTATTCTTCTTTCGCAGTGTAAAACACGATTATTTTCGATAATACTTGTTAAACAAATGGCTGGGAATAACGCAATCCCAATGCCTAGTTTCACACTAGATCGTTCATCTTGGCTAAAAGTATTCATGGACCAAATGAATCACCCACGCGATCAAGAATGATGGGTCCAACTTTGCGGACCGGGAGGCGGCACTACGGAATGCCGCCATTGCCGACGGTAAGTCAAGTATTTAATCGAGCCAATACCGGTCAACCCAGGCCCAAATGCGGGAGCCAACGAGTCACTCGCTTATAGTGATTTCGTTATGGAAGCGGGTGCGATAAAGAACGTACTCATTTTTGCAATGGAAACCAATTTGCAGAGATGCTTCATTGCCCAAGGTGCAAACAAGATTTTCACCACGCTCACTAATGAGTTCTCAAAGGCACCGAGAATCATTACATATGAGCATACCTGTCGCTTCTTTGATGCGAAACTCCAGAAAGGGCCAACCGGTTAGCCCACACATTCTTCACATGATCGAGAATGTCGAGAAGTCGGAGGCACCGAATTGTAAAATCAGTGAGAGAGCATTGTCATTGACCGAATGCTTCATTCTCTTCACGATGGTTTTGCCCTTTTCGGGGCGAACTACTACATGAATGACTTGAAAAAGAGTCCTCATGAGCTACACTCCTTCTCGTACGCACCGAGAAGGATATGAAATTGAGCGAGAGCATGAAGCAGGATGTTCTCACGATTTACAACAAAGGTAAAGGTAAGGGCAAGGCTCATGACGACCTAGCTGTAGGTAAGCGAATGTTTAAGAAGCCACGAAACGGTAAGAGTGCGCCTGGTGAGACTAGTGGCTCACAGGGCAAGGCAAAGAGCAAGGGCGGTGACATAGAGTGCCACCATTGTCACAAGACCGGACATTGGAGGAGGAACTGTCCCGTCTACCGTGAGGACATCAAGGCAGCCGCGCGTTCTGTTGGTATGTCATCTTATATTCATATGATTGAGATTAACCATGCAAGTTTCGAACTTGGGTACTAGATACTCGGTTGTGGTTCTCATCTCAGTAATCATTTGCGGGGGGCCTAAAGAACATCATACCTCTCAAAAAAGGTGATGTGGACTGCGAGTCGAAATGGAGCACGAGTTGTCACGCCGCCTCGAAGGAACATATGTAATCCAACTCCCTAGTGGTTTTGAGTTATCTTTAAATAACTCTTACTATGTACCCAGTTTATCTAAGAACATTATTTCTGTTTCCGTACTTGCTAAAGACGGTTTTGCATTTTCAATAAAGTATAATAGTTGTATTTTCTCTTTTAATGAAATGATTTATGGCAAAGCAGTTTCCATGAATGGAATTTACATCTTAGATCAAACCACGGAAGTATTACACATGAATAATAAGAAATTAAAGGTTGGTGACAAAGATCAAACCTATCTATGACATTGTCGAATGGGACACATAAATGAGAAACGCGTGAAGAAACTCGTCGATAATGGGAATATTCCCGCATTCGATTTTTCTACATATGGCACGTGTGAATCATGTCTCATTGGCAAGATGACTCGAATTTCCTTCAAAGGTGTTGGAATGCGCTCTAGTGACCTATTAGGACACATACATACGGACGTATGTGGACCTATGTCTATTACCGCTAGAGATGGCTATAGATATTTTATCACTTTCACGGACGATTTGAGTAGATACGGATATGTCTACTTTATGAAGCATAAAAGTGAGTCCTTTGAGAAATTCAAGGAATACCAGAATAGGGTACAGAACCAACTGGGTAGAAAGATTAAAGCACTCCGTTCAGATCGGGGTGGCGAATATCTTTCAAATGAGTTTGATCAACACCGAAAGACTCGTGGAATCGTTTTGCGCTTAACTCCACCTGAACACCTCAATTGAATGGTGTGTCCGAACGGAGAAATCGAACCTTACTTGATATGGTTCGATCCATGATGAGTCACACCGTAGTGCCGATTCATTATGGGGTTATGCTCTTTTGTCACCGCTCTTATACTTAACCGATGTCCGTCTAAAGTCACGACAAGACTCCATATGAAATGTGGAAGGGAACGGTACCTAACTTGTCCTTTATTCGGGTTTGGGGCTGTGAGGCTTATGTCAATTGGAGACACGAGGATAAGCTCGGCCCGCGATCGGTCAAGACATACTTTATAGGTTATCCAAAAGGAACATTTGGTCATTACTTCTATTCACCTACCGAACATCGCGTTTTTGTTGCGGCTAGTGTGACGTTCTTAGAGAAAGAATTTCTCGAGAACAAGTCGAGTAATAGAACCTTCGAGCTGTCGGAGATTCCAGAACCAACAACCGAGGAACAGATGGAGGAAGCTGTACCTTCAACTGAGGATACGGTTAATATTCCTGAGGAACCTAGGAGGTCGGGTAGAGACTCTCATCCTCCGGACAGATACATTGGTATGGTCGAGGAGAATGACGTTTTACTTCTGGAAAGTAATGAACCCGCAACCTATAAAGGTGCTATGGCCTGTTCCGACTCAAAGCTATGGCTTGAAGCCATACAATCCGAGATGGCTCCATGATGAGAATAACGTATGGGATCTAGTTGATTTACCTAATAAGGTAAAACCTCTACAGTGCAAATGGCTTTACAAAATAAAGCGTTCTATAGACGCGCAACCAGATATCTATAAGGCACGACTTGTGGCAAAAGGTTTCACTCAAGTGCACGGATTGCATTATGATGTGATTTTTGCACCTGTAGTCATGCTACGTTCCATTCAGATAATCTTAGCTATTGCCGCATTTCATGATTATGAAATTTGGCAAATGGGTGTGAAAACCGCCTTCTTAAACGGTTATTTGGAGGAAGAGTTGTACATGGTGCAACCCGAAGTTTTCATAGATCCTGAGCATCCTAAGAAAGTATGCAATCTTAAGCGTTCCATTTATGGACTTAAGCAAGCTTCTCGGAGTTGGAATCATCGTTTCGACCAAGTGATAAAAGAGTATGGCTTCACTCGATCGGTCGAGGAACCATGCTTATATATCAAGTCGAGTGGGATCAAGATTGTATTCTTGATATTGTATGTCGATGACATACTCTTGATTGGGAATGACATTCCTCTCCTATCTTCGGTTAAAGAATGGTTGAAGAACCATTTTCAGATGAAATATCTGGGTGAGGCACAGCGCATTTTGGGAATCCGTATCTACCGAGATAGATCACGACGGACGTTATCACTTAGTCAGTAGTCTTATTTGGATAAGGTTCTTGAGAGGTTTAGCATGACCAACTCCAAGAAGGGGAACCTTCCTATGACGACTGGGATGCAGTTGAGCAAGTCTCGACCCACGACGCCCGAAGGGATTGAGCGCATGAGTCGTGTTCCTTATGCATCTTCAATAGGATCGATCATGTATGTCATGATATGCACACGTCCAGACGTGGCATATGCATTGAGTATGACGAGTCGGTACCAAAAGACTCCAGGTGAAACACAGTGGATAGCAGTCAAAAATATCCTCAAGTACCTACGGAGGACTAAGGATTGGGTATTGACTTATGGAGGCGATACTAAGCTATGCGCAAACGGTTACGCAGATGCTAGCTTCCAAACGGATCGAGATGATTCAAAATCTCAGTCCGGGTTCGTCTTCACTCTTAATGGTGCTGCGGTCACCGGAAAAGTTCCATACAGAGTGTTGTAGCAGATTCTACTATCAATCCGAGTACTATGCCGCTCGGAGGCAAAGAAAGGAAGCGATATGGATGCGTCAATTCTTACAAGGGCTTTCGGTAGTTCCTAGTTCGAATGACCCGATCACCATCTATTGTGACAATAGAGGTGCCATCTTCCAGGCTAAGGAGCCAAAGTCTAGCAACAAATCTAGACATGTACTTCGGAAAGCTCACCTAATCCGTGATTACGTGGAGCAAGAAGAGATAGTGATTGACAAGATTGCGACGGATGATAACATCGCGGATCCTCTCACCAAACCGTTGAATTATGATAAGCATGTAGGGCATGTTAATTCCATGGGAATTAAACATGTTCCCGAGTTGTAGTACTTGATTATGGATTTGATACATTATCTTTTCATATACTATTTATAACTACAATCCAAATTTCAATACCTTGCAGAGTATGACAAATCTATGGAAACCAAAGTGGATGTTGAACTTTCAATCTATTCAGGAAACCAGATTAGTTCACATGTGGAGGCCATTGGGACATGCAACTTAATATTAAGTAGTGGTTTTATTTTGCATTTGGAAAAGACATTTTATGTTCCAAATTTCTCTAGAAATTTGATTTCATTATCAAGACTTGTACCTTTGGGTTTTACCTTTAATTTTTCAAACTCTGGATTCAGTATTCTCAGAAATTCTGAAATTATTGGTTATGGTATTTTGTCTGATAATTTATATCGTCTTGAACTGCAAAATAATATTACTCATAATTCTATGCATGTCAATGCTGGTTTAAAACGTTGTATTATGAATGAGAATTCCTCTATTTTTTGGCACCGGAGATTGGGACATATCTCCATTGAGAGGGTAAAAAGATTAGTAAAAGATGGGGTACTTGATACTTTAGACTTTACTGATTTTGATACTTATGTTAGTTGCATTAAGGGTAAGCAAACTAACGTGTCTAAGAAAGGTGCAAAGAGAAGTTCTAGCCTATTAGAAATCATACATACGGATATTTGTTGTCCGGACATGAACGCTAATGATCCAAAATATTTTATCACCTTTATTGATGATTACTCACGTTATATGTATCTTTACTTACTTCGTTCTAAGGATGAAGCTTTTGATGCCTTTAAATTGTTTAAGGCTGAAGTAGAGAACCTATGCGGTAAAGCGCATTAAGATTGTGAGATCTGATAGAGGTAGTGAATACTATGGTAGATACACTGAGAACAGACAAGCACCGAGTCCAATTGCTAAATTTCTTCAAGAGCATGGGATTGTTGCCCAATACACTATGCCTTGTTCTCCAGATCAGAATGGTGTAGCAAAAAGAAGAAATAGGACATTAATTGAGATGGTGCGTTGTATGAAAAGTAGTGTTAAACTTCCTTCTTTTTTATGGGTTGATACTCTTATGACGGCAGCGTATATATTAAATCGGGTTCCTTCCAAGGCTGTGTCTAAGACACCTTTTGAGTTATTTAAAGGATGGAAACAGAGTTTGAGGCATATACGCATTTGGGGATGCCCGTCGGAGGTGAGAGTTTATAATCCACAAGAAAAGAAACTTGATCCAAGGACTATTAGTGGGTATTTCATTGGATATGCCGAAAAGTCTAAGGGTGATAGATTCTATTGTCCATCTCATAGTACAAGGATTCTGGAATCAAGGAATGCTAAATTTCTTGAGAATGACTTGATCGATGGGAGTGACCTAATTCAGACTTTGTCCCGGAGAGGGATCATTATGCGCCCCACCCTCTCGATTCAAGTGACAGATTGGTTGTCATTCACACTCCTCAAGTTCAATCGAGTGTTACCCAACCAAAGTGATAGAAATTCCGAAAAATGCCGATCAAAATATGGTAGATCATAATGAGGAAGAGGTTCACCATGAGGATGAATAAGTTTCATTAAGAAGATCTATTCGTGAAAGGAGATCGGCTATTCTTGATGACTGTGAAGTATATCTACAAGAATTGGATTATAATGTTGGAGCAGATAATGATCCTTTGTCGTTTTCACAAGCCGTAAGTTCTACAGATTGAAACTTATGGATGAATGATATGAAAGATGAGATAAATTCTATGGCATCTAATGGAGTTTGGGATCTCGTTGTATTGCCAGATGGTGTAAAACCTATTGGGTGCAAGTGGGTCTATAAGACTAAAAGAGATTCACTTGGAAACATCGAGAGACATAAGGCAAGAATCGTTGCTAAAGGATTCACTCAAAAGGAAGGAATCGACTACACGGAGACTTTTTCTCCTGTATTAAAGAAAGATTCTTTTCGAATTGTCATGGCATTAGTAGCTCATTTTGATTACGAGTTACGTCAGATGGACGTGAAAACATCATTTCTCAATGGTGATTTAGAGGAAGAGGTTTATATGAAACAACCGGAAGGATTCTTCTCTAAAGATGGTGAGCATTTGGTTTGTAAGCTAAATAAGTCCATATACGCTTTAAAACAAGCTTCCCGCTAATGGTATAAGAAATTCAATGAATTTATTTCTTCATTTGGTTTCGAAGAAAATATAATGGATCAATGTATATATCTTAAGGTCAGTGGGAGTAAAGTTTGTTTTGTAGTGTTGTATGTGGATGATATTTTGCTAGCAACCAATGATAAAGGGTTGTTACATGAGGTGAAACAATTCCTTTCAAGTAAGTTTGATATGAAGGATATGGGTGAGGCATCTTATGTCATTGGCATTAAGATCCATAGAGATAGATCTCGAGGCATTTTGGGGTTGTCTCAAGAGGCCTATATCAATAAAGTACTTGAAAGATTCAGGATGAAAGATTGTTCACCAAGTGTAGTACCAATTGTGAAAGGTGACCGTTTCTGCTTAAACCAGTGCCCTAGGAATAACATTGAAAAAGAAAAAATGAAGAATATTCCATATGCTTCAGCTGTTGGTAGCATTATGTATGCTCAGGTATGTAGTAGACCCAACATTGCATATGCGGTTGGAGTGTTAGGAAGATATCGAGTAACCCAGGACTTGATCACCGGAAGGTTGCAAAGAAAGTGTTGAGATACCTTCAAGGTACTAAGAATTACATGCTTTTGTTTAGACGGACTAAGAATCTTGAAGTAGTAGGTTATTCGACTCCGACTACACCGGTTGCATAGATTCACGTAAATCCACATCGAATATGTGTTTATGCTAGCGATGAAGTCGTGTCATGGAGGAGTGTGAAGCAAACTTTGACGGCTACTTCTACTATGGAGGCTGAGTTCATATCTTGTTTTGAGGCTACCTCACATGGTGTTTGGTTGAAAAGTTTCATATCTGGGCTTAGAGTTATTGACTCTATTTGTAGGCCGCTAAGAATGTATTGTGATAACTTAGTCTGCTTTGTATTTATGGCTAAGAATAATAAAAGCGGAAGTCGAAGTAAACACATCGACATAAAGTATCTAGCCATAAAGTAGCGTATTCAGGAAAAGAAAGTGATCATTGAACACATTAGCACAGAGTTGATGATTGCAGATCCCTTAACTAAAGGCATGCCAATTAAGACTTTCAAGGATCATGTAGTGAGAATGGGACCTGAGGATATATAATGTATTACATTCATTAAGTTTTTGTAAGAAACTTTTATTAAGTTGGATATTTTCTCTTTTGGATTTATATGCGCATATTTATAAAGTAATGTTGAGAACTCATTAAGTTAAATGTGTGTGGTGTGAGTGACTTGATATATTGTGATACATGGAAGATTAATTATTGCTCTAAGAGAATTCGTCGCCATGATACATATGTTGTGCTCTTGTTAAATGGACCAAGTGGGAGAATGTAAGATATTTCCATAAATCCAATTAGTATTATATTAATATTTAATTAAGTTATTTTATGAAAATTAAGTTGGTCCACTGTATGGTGGAATTTACCTAGGATTCTGTTTCCAATATTATCTCCCATAAGTTACCACTCACAATTTAGGAAACTGTTTAGTTGACTCTTTGATGGCAAGAGTCTATATAAGGGGAACATATTTATTCTGATTAAGGTTCACCAAGCCTACTTCATTAAGAAAATACACCATCTAAATTGTGAGGCTGAGGGTTTGGAAGCCAAGTCAGATTTAGGGCATAAGAAATTGGGTTATTCAATAAGACGGATCAATTATTTCCAACTATTTCAAGCAATGGCTGGAGGGAAGTAATCGATCTCTTTTATCGCTTCCGCATTCAGTTTATACATGTTCGTTATGAGACTAGAACATGTTATTTTAGATTGTAAAACTTACACTCAATTTGTTCATAATTTGCCCAGAAATTTCCCCAAAATTTGCACGTTAAAGGCTTAAGGCCAATGTTTTCGACCAATATCGAACCATTCTGACCAAAATTCGTACTTTGATTTTGACCCGCAAAATTTTGAAATACTGTCTTTCCAAGTTTCCCTTCTTGATATATGACTAATTGGATTTTATTGTTGTTAACTAGGCAGTGATCTAGACAACGATCCGAAATCATGAATGGCGAGGGCCGAGGAGCGCTTCAGTGAGAATTCTGATTCCGCGACGAACCAACAGTTTGAGATGACGTGAAAATAGCTGCCAAGGGAGTGGTTGCGAATGCCAGAGCAATGACGTCGCATTATCAAATAACATGGCGACAAAAGGCAGAACGACTGACAGTGGAGCCTGGTGCTATACCGCTATAGGATTATTTTCATTTTATACTTGATTTTGATCCACGCTTTTACGCATAAACTCCATAGATTGTTTGCTTGTGTGTTTATTGAAGATGCAGCTGCACAAGTCCAACATTTCCTTTATTCATTCATAATGGCTATTTCTCCTTTTCATTTCCCGTTTGTCTTTTGTTTTTCACCTTGAGCACAACATTTGTATTCTCGCAGGAGTCGAAGCTGTTACACTATATTTCCCCATTAGGGGAGTAATAATTACTTGAGGGGAGGTAACAATTACTCCTCTAATAGAGGAACTATTACACTATATTTCCCCATTTCTATCCATTTCTATCTATCATCCTCATCACTCCCCTCCATTTTTTAGTTCATTTTAGTTCTATTACTCCCTTAATAATTACTCACATTCCAAGCGAGCCCTAAATGTTTGTGAACAATTTCTGACCGGTACGACTTCTAGTAACATTTTGCACTTTGCACTTTGTTCTTTGTTGTTTGATTTCCAAGTGCTGTATGTCCATATATTTCCCTTCCTCTTCTTGGTCTATTTTTTAAGACTTGCTGGGTATACTGATAGTGTGTGCAGGTATGGTATGGTACATGCCAGTTTGGTTCGATCATGACATTCCGAGCGAGTCGTTTCGATTCTGTTTTGAGCGAGCAAGCAACGAACTTGTCCCGTTGACCGCCGAAGAATTTGAAGATTTTTGGATGGTTCATTTTGATTTCCATCAAGGAACATACTTGTCTTGCCAGGCACAAGAGGATTTCAAGGCACTTCGAGTTGGGTCATTTTATTTCTCTTTCAAGCTATGAAGTAAGCACCATGCCCCGTTGGCCACTGAAGCATTTAAGGCATCCTGGGTGGATCATTTCAAGACTTGACGGTAGATCGATTGGATACTTCAAGTGACTGCAAGAAATTTTAAATTTGGAGCATGAGTTCGACCCTCCATTCAACTCCACACGGCCTTATTCTATTTTACAATTTGGAGCAATGAACCCGCCCGATGATGGTTCGAGGGTTTGAAACATTCCGTGCGAATTATTTCGATTTCTTATTTGACCATCATGCAAAGAATGAACTTGTCCGTCGATCGATAAAGATCGTGCGAGACTTTGAGCTACTCCGAGCCAGACCATTATGCTACTTTATGGAGCTGTCACACAATGTACTAGACCTACTGATCATGCGTGGCGAGGAGGAATCCGAGGTAGATCATTTCGATACTTCGAAGTTGTGACTTTTTTTACTGTGAGATGCCGAGGAATTCGAGGCGGAAAACTTCGGTACTCTCTTGACCAATCCATTGCATAAGGAATTCAAGCTACTCCCATCAATCTTCCATGCAGTGCGAGATTTGTTCGAAGGTCTTTGCAAGGCTCTCTATGCGAGGAAGAAGGAGTGCGATGACTCATCCGAAGCAGAGCTTGGAAGATTTGGATATCAAAAAGAGCATGAACGATGTTCCCTGAAGCTTTCTTGATCGACAACCATGGATAACTGAAGAATCACAGTCAAGTACTAATAGGCTAGTCGCACACCTAACAAAGATAATTACCTTTGGACACAAATTAATGTAGTACGAGGGGTCGAACACAAGGAGACGGGAATTGTGTTGTGAAATGCTATGTGTATACTTCTACCAAGGTCGATTACGATTGGTTTGGTTTGTTAACTAGAAAATAAAACGTTGTAAACTATATGATTGGAGGTGTATAGGGGAGTCGGGTCACACATGCAATTGTAAATATATATTTATGTTAAACTCGGAAATAATAACATTGTCAATTGTTTAGGCTTAATGACACCCACCTATCGGTATTATTGTAACCATAGACCGGGTCCTAGAGAAACTCTCGTTTATGACTAGGTCGTCCTACTATACATGCTTAGTCTAATTCAATTTCGTGCCTCTCGACTTATAAAACGAATTAACAAACTTAATCGATGAAACGGCCTCTAAACAAAGATTAATCGTGGCGATACAAACATGTGATAGAAACAATTAGACAATATTATATCAACCTGATTTATCATTTTACATATATTAGTTATTGCATGGCTTCCCTAGTCTCTAAACTAAGGGAATTTACACTCGTTAAACATCAAATTTACACTTGTAATATGTTAAAATTATATAAATTCAAAATTTCCGTCACAAAAAATCAAATTTACACTCTTAAAATGTTACATTTACACTCGTAAAACAGCACATTTACACTTGTAGAATGTTAAAATTATATAAATTCAAAATTTCCGTCACAAAAAATCAAATTTACACTCTTAAAATGTTACATTTACACTCGTAAAACATCACATTTACACTTGTAAAACTCATACAACATTACATTTACACTTCTTAAATCTGAAACTCAAAACTGATTAATTAGGGGCTAGAGAGAGAAAGAAAAATTAATTAGTGTATAGATATTTGATTATTGGTAATTTTTTTTGGTAATTTTCAATCTCAACCACCCATCCACATTTTTTTCCTTTTTTTTAATAGCCCTTAATCAAACTCATCTCAACCATCCAATGAGTCCATCCAATGACCCTTAGAAGGACTTATGGACTCAATTGGGAAGGATGACTCATTAGAACTCCTCTCTCTCTCTCTCTCTCTCTATATATATATATATATATATATATATATATATATATATATATATATATAGAGAGAGAGAGAGAGAGAGAGAGAGAGAGAGAGATTAGATTTGGTGATTTTGGTTCTTATGGTGAGTTGTGAGTTGGGGGAATCTCAACCATTAGATTAAATTAGAGATGAGTGGCCAAGATTAATCTTAGTTGTCATATAAAAATATTGTTATTTAGTTTATTTTCTCTTTTTTCTAGCACTACTGTTTTTTTTTACTTTAATTTTTTTCTCTCTTTTTTTTACGTCGTGTTATTATGCTTTTTTTTTTTTACAACTTTGATTTTTTTTTTCTTATGTTTTTCTCTAATTTTCTCATTATGTTACCTTTTTTTTCTTTTTCTTTTTGTACCAAATTTTTTTTTGCTTGAATTTTTTTCAGTCTTATTTTTTTTATCTCGTGTTATTATGCTGTTATTGTGCTTTTTTTTAACTTGATTTTTTAACGACTTTGACTGATTTTTTTTTCTTTTTTTTTTTTTTTACCACATGTTATTGTGCTGTTATTGTGATGTTATTTATCTGTTACTTTGATTTTTTTTACGACTTTGATTTTTTGTTTCTTTTTTTTACCACGTGTTATTGTGCTGTTATTCTACTGTTATTCTGCTGTTATTGTGATGTTATTCCGATGTCTTTATTTTTTTACTACTTTGATATTTTTTACTACTTTGATTTTTTTTACTCTTTTTTTTACCTATTGTTATTGTGATGTTATTTTGGTGTTATTGTGATGTTATTCCGCTGCCACTTTGATTTTTTTTACGACGTTGATTTTTTTTTAACCACGTGTTATTGTGATGTTATTCTTCTGTTATTCCGATGTTATTGTGATGTTATTCCAAGTCTCACTTTGATTTTTTTTACTACTTTGATTTTTTTACTCTTTTTTTTACCGCATGTTATTGTGCTGTTATTCTGGTGTTAATGTGATGTTATTCCGGTGCCACTTTGATTTTTTTTACGACTTTTGATTTTGTTTCTTTTTTTTTACCACATGTTATTGTGCTGTTATTCTACTGTTATTCTGCTGTTATTGTGTTGTTATTCCGGTGTCACTTTAATTTTTTTTCTTTTTTTTTCCCGTGTTATTGTGCTGTTATTGTTTTTCTAGTGTTATTTTACTGTTATTCTGGTGTTAAAGCGGGAATAAAACGGGTTGAGCCGGAGTCTACACAAAGTCTCTCGTAACTCTAAATGTAGCACAAGTGTCAATTCTTGACTTGAAGCAATGGCAAATGTGTACACGAAGTCCCGCTGCCATAAGCCCAATTACCACTATATCATATCTATCCCATTTAATCCCATTAATCACCATACATCTACACCATTAAAAGCACCACCATCATTACCATTCTATCATCATCATCGTACCATATTTGAGTGAAAGTTTGTTGAACACAAAATGATCAGGAAAAAGGATCTTTCCCAAAGCCAATCAAAATATGGTAGCTAACATTAAACCTCTACGACTCATCTCTAGTATTCTTCCCAATACTGGCAAATTCTCCCTGTTTCGTAAAGGTTTCTTGTCCCATCTGCACGCACATTACCCATTTTGAGCACACTTGCATTTTAGTCCAGCAAAAACAAGTCACAAGCAAGGTTATTACAATTTCTGGAAAGAAAAACAGACAGCAAACTCACGAGATCCCGCCTCTATATTTTTCAATCGAATTTAACAAACAGACAGCAGGTGAATCATTGGATACGGTTTCGGGTTTTGAAGTTGACGGTGCTTGTGTTTGTCTCATAAGACCGTATAAAACCTCGGCGACTTCAATTTCAATCTCGTCTTGAATCGACGGTGATGATTTTGACGCCGGCTTCGGTGGTCTGTGTTTCTGTCCGTTTGGCTTCTACACCTGAACAAAACTTAGTCAATCAATAATCAGAACATCAAATTCAAGTATATAGAACTGAAGTTGATGAAATTGAGATTTTTTGTAGAGACAGGCGGTTTTCTTCTTCATTGAAACATTTGAAGACGACGGCGACATCGGAGCTGATGACGGTGATGGTACTATCGTTGTCGCTCCCGCCTGCGTGTCTGACCGCATCGGTGACGACGATGATTCCAATAATCCGCCGGAATTCCAATACTCCTGCGACTGCTTCGTCGATGCTGTACAGAATCAAAACAATCCGTCATAAAAATCAAAATCAAAATAACGGATTTAAAAATCTAATTGAGAAATTAATTCATTTTCGGATGAGCTTCCAGAACGAGCTTTTCTAGGGATTGAAACTCAAAATCAAAATCAAAATAACTGATTTAAAAACATTCCGCCGCCATCATCGTAATCTTCATCATTCGTCATGATTCGACGTCGTCACATGAACATGATTTGACTTGGCTGTTTGTTAAATTCGATTGTTGAATTCGATCGTATAGAAAAGTTAGATGCTAGAATTTTTCATTCATTCTAGAAAGAAGAGACTTGGCTGACTTTGTTTTCTTTTGTTTTGTTTTGATGTTCAATCTCAGCCGTGGATCTATCTTATCCAATGGTTTAGATTTTCCAAACTCACAACTCACCATAAGAACCAAACTCACGAGATCCCGCCTCTATATATATATATATATATAGGGTTTTTTGATAACTACTACCTTTGTATTACACGGTTTTGAGAACTACTACCAAAATAATTTTCGTTTAAAAACTACTACCTGTAAGTTTGATTTTTTTTAAAAACACTACCAAATCTCATCTAAACTCAATAAAACACAATTTTAACCATTTATTTTTGAATTTCCATCTTAAGTTGTAAACTTTACCCCTTTATCACTACTAATACTACTGTTTGCCAATCATGTTGGGGCAAATTTACTTTAAATTAGCTTCATCTAATTCACCTATCTAACGTAATTAAGGTAAAAAAGTTGCTTAAACGTCATCAAATTAACTAGTTTAAGGTATAAAAATAACAACTTGGGATGGAAATTCAAAAATAAATGGCTGAGATTGTGTTTTATTGAGTTTGGATGAAATTTGGTAGTGTTTTTTAAAAAATTCAAACTTATTGGTAGTAGTTTTTAAGCGAAAATTATTTTGGTAGTAGTTCTTAAAACAGGGTAATACAAAGGTAGTAGTTATCAAAAAACCCATATATATATATATATATATATATATATATATATATATATATATATATATATATATATATATATATATATATATATATATATATATATATATATATATATATATATATATAGGGCCTAGGGGTCAGGTGCGAACTAAAGTACGGTGCGAACCGTACGAACTAGCTTCAATCCAGTTTTTTTTATTTATTTATTTATTTATTTATTTATTTTAGATACAGTTTATTTCTTTACTAGATACACCTCTTATTCAGATACATTTTATAACATATGTAGATACACTTTTTCCACCCTAAAATTCTAAATGCACTTTTACACTTTTTTTAACACTAATTTTTTTGGGAGTTTTAAGACTAACTCCGAGATACATTTTATATTATTTGCGGATACATTTTATATTATTAGCGGATACACTTTGTGGAAATTGCTACAAATTTTAACACTAACTCTCGGATACGTTTTATATTTTTTACGGATACATTTTATATTTTTGGCGGATACACATGACATTAAAGCTAGATACACATCTTTTCAAACCCAGATACACATGTCATTAAAAGTAGATACTTCCAGATACACATGATATAACTACTAGATACACATGTATCCCGCAGTAATACTATGTGTATCCGGGCCGATATTATGTGTATGTAGGTGGTATTTTGCGTATCCACCGCCACCGCTGCCCTACCACCGCCACAACACTAGCCTCCCTGGACAACTCCAATCGACTGCCACCACCACAACAGCCACCACATAGAAACACCAATGCCGCCAACACCACCGCTGCTGTCAGCCCACCACTACCAGCCTACCACCGCTATACTACCACCACCACCATCGACAAACACCACACCCACTAGCGACATCACCATCCCCGCCATCAGACACACACACCAGCGACATCACCATCACTCACCCCACCTATAACCTATAACCCAGATCTGGGTATATAACGAGGAAATGGGAACTCTCGGCGACCCCAACACACCCACCAGCGACATCACCATCACTCACCACACCTTCACATCGACGGACACCATATCACGTCCTCCACATCACCACCACTCCCTATCACCACCTCAACCACCAGCACCCCAAGCTATCGTCGGTAATAATCCGACTGGAATTGATCTATATGACCAACACTTTAACGCCCAAGACAACCACCACATTAACTACATACAACCACCACAACCAATATCAACACTGACCCCACTACCAGCAACCCAACGCCCCTTACCGTCGATGGCCCATCACCACAACGACCACACAGTTCGACACTCTCTTCGTTATTGCTCCCATCGCTTCCTCGACGCGACACACCTCCACACAAGACACCTCATCCGCACTCACATGACACGTCTGATGACCGATTCCACTCACTAATGACAACCACATAGTCGATTTGATTTAAGTTTTTGGGTTTTTCATCTCAGAGTTCGATCTAAATGTTAGATCTGCCAAAAACGAACTAAAATTTCAAAAATCCAACTGAGCTAGCGACTTCATCGAGGATTTTGGAGCCGGAAAATAGAATTTGCTTTGTTTTTGTCACCGGCGAAGACGACGAAGAGAGGGTGGTTCGCCTGTGAAGTGGCTCGGTGGTGTCGTGTTTATAAAAGCACGGTCGCCGACGAATTGGTGGGCCTTTTGCCGGAGTTGGTTCACCGGTGAAAGGTCCGACCACCAGCAACTGACGTCGGGATATAGGTGGGTGATGAATGGTTGCTAAGTGAAAATGGGAGGATATAGGAGATAAGGAATGTTATCTTTGTTTTGTTTTATACGGGTATGCGAGTATGTGTGATAAGGTCAATCTGGGTTGGTTCGTAAGTTCGCACCGAACATTAAGTTCGTACAGGATCCTATTTATATATATATATATATATATATATATATATATATATATTAATCAATCCCACGAAGCTTTAGCTACGTGTTCCATGTATATGAGTACAACAAATTTTGTTGCAAAGTTAAAGTGTGCAACTTTGTCTGGGAATATGTTACTACATAACCTCTGTTTATTGCTTTCATGTGCTTAACTCGCCTATGTCATTCATGGAACATCTGAATATTAACAATTAATTAGTTATCGTGCTATAAGACATATAAGTACGAGACAATGACTTAGCATACTTCTTTCGTTTTGTTGGACATTCGGTTAATGTTCTTTTATGAGTGGTATACCTCTATTGCATATTTTCTTGATTGAGTTATACATGGAAAACAGAGTATGCTATATGGATGTCGTAATTATTTTCTTGTACAATTATATTTATATATATGGTATTGTCACCTTGTATTAAGTTAGACCAATTTTGCTTTCTGGTCAAATGATTTTTCTATATACATTAAGTTGAGTATATAGACTAAATTTTAATGTCGAGTGATTCAAAATTTTATTAGTTAGAGATTAGCCACAGCATATCTAATTAATTGAAATTTTATTTTGGAATCACATGTGGAACTAGACATTATTTGTAATTAGTCGTATGTAATATAACGAGACTTACCCACAGAAATCTTATTGTATGTATTTGTATGACTAATTAGGATGATATATTGAATCTTATTTCTTAATCTACCCACTGGAGTTAAGAGATGTATATGGTTTGATAGTATCGTCATTAAGTTAAAAATTTATATGTATCTAATTGAGTAGAGCTTTAACCCACAGGCAAGTTTTATGTCACTAGATTTCATATTTGAGCATGATTTATATTGGTAAAACATGATAAATTTTAAGTCTCAATTTTTGTAATAAGCATGTTATTTATTATATTTGCAGCAATTTTACCTCGGAGTACTACTGATGTCAAATTTGACATTCCTGAATTGAATGGTGATAACTATAAGGTCTGGAAAGAGAGAATGCTACTGCAGTTAGGATGGTTAGATATTGATTATGCTATTCGGAAAGACGAACCACCTAAAGTAACTAAAGAAAGCACTAAAGAATCAATTGATCTTTATGAAAAGTGGGAGAAATCTAATCGTCTCTCCATTATGTTCATAAAGACCAGAATGTGTGCTAGTATTCGTGGTTCTGTCGATCAGCATACTAAAGTTAAAGATCTAATTAAGGCCATCGATGAACAGTTTGCAACTTCTGATAAAGCTCTTGCTAGTACCTTAATAATGCAGTTTTCATCTTTGAGGCTCACCGAGACTAAAGGTGTGCATGATTATATCATGCGCATGAGGGATATTGCAGCCCAACTTAACACTTTGGAAGTTACCATGTCTGACTCTTTCTTTGTGCACTTCATTTTATGCACTCTTCCTCCAAAATATGCTCCTTTTTAAGATCTCTTACAACACACATAAGGATAAATGGTCAATTAATGAACATATGGCCATGTGTGTTCAAAAGGAGGGTAGATTGTTGATGGAGGAAGGTGAGAAGGTGAACCTTACTGTTGCTTCTTCTTCAAAGAAGCAAAAGGGTCACACTAAAGATATGGGAAAGGGAAAGATTTCAGCTGAGCCAGCCATTAAGAAGGAGTCTATGTGTTTCTTCTGTAAAAAGAAGGGACACATGAAGATAGACTGCATTAAGTTTAAGGCTTGGCTAAAGAAAAAAGGTAATTTTCATGCGTTTGTTTGTTATGAATATAATATGGTTAATGTTAATTGATACCGTCGTTTAGTATCAAAAATAATATTTATAATTCCGAGCTAAATTAACAGAAGCTAGTGGTAGCACGAGTCGAACCACAGGGAGGAAGGGAATTTCAATTGTCTAAATTTGGTCTAGGGTAACAGTTGTGTGAGGGGGTTTATTGATTTGGTCTATAGCTAATAAAAATAAAAGAAAAGTAAATTAATGAAATATCAAGAATAAAAGAGGTACTAGGATGGTCGGTTCGTTATAGTTTCGGCGGCAGCATACTAAACAGGTCTAAATCAAAGCACATGAGGCGGGAAATAAAGAGGTCCTCTCGGTCCACTCTTAACAAATAGCATCTTTCGATCTCTCTATAAGTCCCTAATATCACTAATACGACTTTCGTCCTGAAAAGTGACTTATAATCTAAACTTTACCTATCTTTCGATCTCAGCATAGTTTAGTCATTTTAATTGGTGATCTAACAACTGTCCCTATCTCTCGATCTAATGGGTCAGTCATATCCTAAACATTCAACTAGTCGTGTGCACTCGATTCGTCGAATTAAGAATTAAAACAATTAAAACGAAAGGAAAACCTCACGTGGTCGGTCGATCGACCAAGTATGGCGATCGATCGATCGACATGCGACCAGTCCGTGTTCATTATTTTGCCGCCTACACTATAATTCCCCTACATCCTAGCACAAACTAATTAGCTACTCATACTAACGATGATAACAACAATAAAACTAGGGCATAAAAGTACTGAATTCATAATTAAAGCGGTAAGATAAATAATAAACAAGCAACGATAAAATTGGCTTGGAATCTAACTAGCAATTCTATACTAACAACGAAATAGAAGTGAATCGAAATAAGGCAGAAGGAATACCGAAATTTCAGAGGAATGATTAAGAATAAAAACGAAATTCCAATCCGAAATAGTTTCCCAAACCCTAATTATTTCTAAAGAACTGTATGTAAAACTTAATGTAAAAACTTGATAAATTTCTGAATGTTCATGCTGCGTTTTATAGGAAAAGTACGCAGCTATTATTCCTAAACCTAATAACTCATGGGCTTGATAAATCTCGATCTTTTAATTCTCGTATCAGCTCGTGGAGTGGTCGATCGACCATGTTGCTCAGTCGATCGACCAACCTATACTGTACAGTAGCTTCTGATCTCGTGCTCTGGTCGATCGACCATAAGCACCAGTCGATCGACCATGGTTGCTGTACAGTAGTGCATTCTGACGAATTCTGCAGCGCGCACCGATCTTAAAACAGCTGCCATTTCTTCGTTCCTTGGTCAAATCAGGCGTTCTACGCGGCGTTGGAACGCTAAGAGGATAATCTTTCCTCTCCAATTGGAATCACTCGATTATCAGCTCTAGAACTCGAGATATTTCCATCTGAAGCAGGCTGCAATATTGTGAAGTGCTTCTTCGCTTGTGAAACTCGTACGCACCCATGCTTTTGCTATCTTTAGGCCTTGAAACGCGCACCAAGCTCATTCCTCGAGTCAATACTTCATGTCAAATGCAATGTTAATTACTTAGGGACGGATTTGGCTCGATTTCCGCTCAATTCTTCATATTTCTGCAATAATAGACAAAAACACGAAAGTAGAGGAAAATAGGGAAATAATGGCATATATTGCACATTTGAGCTCTGAAATGCGTGTAGAATAAAGTGTGAAACATCATATTTTGGACACGCATCAAATCTCCCCAAACCAAACCGTGCTTGTCCCCAAGCAAGAACTAGACTCGATCCTAAAACCTAATGGAACGAGTTCAGTCTCAGAGCGAATTGCAATATGTAAAGCCTAAACCAATTTAATGCACAACCAACAATCAATTAGCAATGTGAATCATGCAAACGAATTATGAAGCCGTTAAAAACTGTTGAACCGTCAACCATAGAGACTTATCAAATTGGACTCTCACGGGTCGCTCAAATCACTCAAATAAGAACAAGGTGAATATATAAGAGGATAGAAAGAATTTATTTTGTAAAGACTCTCACCTAACTACGACCTATGAAGACATGCCAGCAATAAAATATGAAAATGATCTCTATGACCGTACATATGCATTCCAACCAAACAGATGACCATGACACATGCCGAGGTATATATGGATATGTGAGGTAAAGGGTAAGAAGGGGCTAAAATGAATTTGGATATGAGGAGTAATAAGCCAAGCTAGTACTACAATCCAAACTATAAACGAATCCCAACTTCAAGCTCAAAGTAAATGATACAATACGGTGCCAATTCAAGGCACAAAACTCACAATCTCCACAAAATTTGACTCCCCAAAGAATACAAATGATAATATGGGAGTAGAAATCACCAAATAATAATAATTGCAACATGTGATTTTTTCGAACTTTTCCTTTTCTCGGGATGCAGTCGATCGACCAATATGGTCAGTCGATCGACCGGATTCTACAGCACTCGTCTCTTTTTTCTCTTCTTTTTCGAGTCATTTTTCTTCTCTTTTTTTTTTTCTTTTCAATTCTATTTTTTTTCTTTCTTTTCTTTCCTTCCACCATTTCACCCAACATCTCAAAATGAGCATATAACCAAACCGCAAATAAACACATTCCCAAAACTAATGCTACTAGCTTGACAAAGGCAGGCTAAATATAGGATGTAGTTAAGGGACAAAAAGGCTATTTTTGGCTATGAGGGGTTCATGGGTAAAATGAATAAAGGGAAACCTCTACCACATGTGTCAACAAACCACAAACCGAATGCATACAGGTATTAAGTAGATCAAGTTCATAATTATGCAAATTAAGGAAACATGTCTCATAAGGAGTACTACTCACATTCCTAGATAAACTGGTCATAAATGTCACCAGTTATAAGCTCTAAAACTCAGAAATATGATGTAGCTTGCCAATTTTCAAAGTCAAGTCTCAAGTTCAGCAAGAATGTAACGAAAACTCGTAGATATGCATTTACGATTCTACTAATAACATGTCAATTAGCAAGGCTCAGGCAAAACAGGTGCAAAATGCAATATCATCCTTGAAATACTACCGTTCCGACTCGACCTATATGCTAAAATAGACGTGCATTGTTTTGGAATTTTTTTTGAAATTTTTCAATTTTTTTTTGAATTTTGTATATATAAAATGAAATAAACAATGCAAAACAAAAGTAAACGTGAATGCAAAACAGCGATATGCGACGCAAAACCCTTCCCCAAACCAAATCGCACAATGTCCCCATTGTGCAAAATCATGTAATGAAGAAAAGAGAAATGGGAATTTGCGAGAAAAGAAATAAAATATAATGACATGAAGTAAAGAAATCAGGAACTCACAAGACTTTAAGCGCAGCAAAGGAAACCTCCCCAAACCAGCGTGAGCTAGGAGGTTTCAGTAGCCAGCAGTGCTACCAATAAAAGTGCCTGAAAGACGGAAAATACCACGTATAAGACTGAGAAAACAATTTTGAAGCGTAAAGATTGTGCACAAATGAGACAATAGAAGAAATAGATAATTCGACGGAAAATAAAGTGGAGTAGAAAACTCCCTTAAGTCCGCATATCGACCAAACACAGCAGGGGAGAGGTCGTGAATGAATATAGCAGCAGTGGTGGTCGATCGACCACATAACCCAGTCGATCGACCATGCAAACGTGAACAGTATCGTCTGGAAACTGCATATCAGTCGATCGACTAATAGTCCCACTCGATCGACTGAAAACACTGCTGCAACCTCTTATTTCTTCGTATTAGCTCAATAACTTGGGCTAATGAGGTCTAAAAACCTGCAAATGCACAATAATACACGCCCAAAATTGCGCAAAAACCCAAAGTAAAGTCTATAGCGTTTAAAATACTGAGCAAGCAAAAATAAAATGCGAAGTCTCGCGCACACAAAATACGGTAAATAGTCTTAAAAGCAATAAAGTAAATGTTTGATAGAGCATGTGATCAACTAATAGTTGATCAAGAACGGCGACGGTATGGCCCACTTCGTCGGCTTCGGCTACATGAGGTAGCCTCGGCAGTGCTCATCTTCTCACCGCACTCTTCTTAACTTCAATATCCGTATGGCTCAACGGATCAATACTCTCATCATCTCCCCGATCAATGACCTCTTCGGAATCGTCGAATCCAAATCGACTTCGTTGCTTTGACCGGCTTGTCATCCACTTCCTCATCGGTCCCATAGCTCGAGCAACCAAGACCACCCCTTGAAATGATTGGCTTCTTTGCACCGAGCAACTTGCGCTCACCCTTCCCCAAACCAGCTCCTGCAATATCGTAAATAGACAGATCTTCCTCCAATTTTCTCCCAATTTGGGGCGGAGGTGTTACAACAGAGTAGAAATAGAGACAGGTAATTCGGGAAGCACAAAGTACGATTTCTTTTCGTAAACCGTATTGCAAGTGACCGCCACATGGGGTCTTTCTTTTTAGCAGCCGAGTAAAAAACGATGGACTGTTTCCCTACTTTAAAGGTCAACGTCCCCGAGCCTACATCTATAATCGCACCAAAGGTGTGCAGAAAAATGGTCTACCCAAAATAATAGGAATATGAGTATCCTCGGGTATATCAAGTACAACGAAGTCAACAGGGAAGAAAAACTTCCCTATTTGGACAGAATGTCCTCTAGGACTCCTATTGGTGGACCGCGAACGATCGCCATCTCCGTACTTGTCTTGCTAGTAAATCGCAAACCTAGTCAAATTCAATTTCCTAGCTAGACTCAAAGGCATGACACTTATACTAGCTCCTAGGTCACACAATGCCCTCTCAATTGAGAATGTACCTATGTTGCAAGGAACAGAGAAACCGCCGGTCCTTTAACTTAAGGGGCGCAGTGTGAGACAGATAGGAGCAAGACTCCTCGAAAGTGCGACGGTGTGCCTTTGTTTCAAGTGACCGCTTTTTGGACAACAATTGTTTCATAAATTTAGTATAAGCGGGTACTTGGTTAACTAACTCGAGAAAAGGAACCTGTACATTCAGACTACGAATAACATTTTCAAACTTATTAAATGATACCTGTTCCTTTGTCGGCACTAGTCTCTCCGGATATGGGGCTGAAAGAAGTAACTTAGCCCTCTCCTCTAAGTTTCTCGCACCGGCATCAGTGGATTTAGGCTGAAAATCCACTACCTTCTCTTTGTTGCAGCTCGACCCTTCTCCAGACCGTCTCAAATGTGAACCATTAATCGTCATCGGGTCATACCTGGGAGCTGGGACTGACCCATCAGCACTCGGGTCTTGCCTATATATTTTCGGAGTTGTCGTACCCCGAAACAAATGGTCTCTCAAGTCATCAGGCATTGGGGGACGGAACTGAGCACCTTCAGCAGCTTCCTCGGTCGATCGACTAGGTTGGTCGGTCGATCGACGAGGTTTTCAGTGCATGAGAGCACTGAAAGTCGGGGACTGGTCGATCGACCATGATGGTCGATCGATCGATCGTCCTCTTCTTTGTTTGAAGTTTCGCTTCGTTAATCTTCTCGCCATCGTTTTCTTTCAAGGCGGTCGATCGACCATGATAGGCGATCGATCGATCGCCTATCTTTGCTAGTCGTCTTTATTTTGCCATCATTAACAGACGCCTTTTCTTTCTTCTTTTCAGACCCATCTTTTGCCATAGTGGACCCGGCAAGAGTAGACCCGCTCCTCAGTGTTATGGCATTCAAAGTCTCTTTTTGCTCGGTTTCATCTTTATCAACAATATCAGCAGTAGGCGAGGTCGATTGACTTTCAAATGCAGCAATTCTACTCCTAATGCTATTCTTCTGCTCCGAGAGTTCAGCCTCTTCTCTTCCCAATTCATCTTTATTAATTTCCGGGCTTACCCTTTTCATAGCAGGCTTTTCAGGGGTCGACCCATTACGACCGCGCATAGCATGCACGGTCTCCAGGTGTTGAAGAGAAGAAAGGTCGGCCATTCGGGAGTGAGTTGATTTAAACCATGCTGCAGTTTTGGCCGAAATCTCTTCTATCATAGCCTTGAGATCCGCTATCTCGTTAGAGGGAAGAGGGAGTTGCGAAGGTGGTGCAAAAGAATATGAAGGCTCTTGAAAGCCTTGTTGATAGCACGGATGTGGCGGTGTATAATGACCTTGTTTATATTGCCTGTAAGCATAAACTTGGTCCATAGTTGCTCGGCATATAGCAGAATCATGCCCCTCAGCACCACATCTCTCACAAAATTCCACCTGCTGCTCCCAAGAACGGAACATGGTGAATCCTCCCGGAAATCTTGCTAATAGGACTGTAGGACCTATCGAAACAACACTAAAGAGGAAGATAAGAACTGCCTCAAGGTACTCAGTCTTCCCTTGAGGCTAAAGACAGACCAAAATAAAAACGACTAAAACTAGCGCTACCTCCCCGGCAACGGCGCCAAAATTTGATACCGTCGTTTAGTATCAAAAATAATATTTATAATTCCGAGCTAAACTAACAGAAGCTAGTGGTAGCACGAGTCGAACCACAGGGAGGAAGGGAATTTCAATTGTCTAAATTTGGTCTAGGGTAACAGTTGTGTGAGGGGGTTTATTTATTTGGTCTATAGCTAATAAAAATAAAAGAAAAGTAAATTAATGAAATATCAAGAATAAAAGAGGTACTAGGATGGTCGGTTCGTTATAGTTTCGGCGGCAGCATACTAAACAGGTCTAAATCAAAGCACATGAGGCGGGAAATAAAGAGGTCCTCTCGGTCCACTCTTAACAAATAGCATCTTTCGATCTCTCTATAAGTCCCTAATATCACTAATACGACTTTCGTCCTGAAAAGTGACTTATAATCTAAACTTTACCTATCTTTCGATCTCAGCATAGTTTAGTCATTTTAATTGGTGATCTAACAACTGTCCCTATCTCTCGATCTAATGGGTCAGTCATATCCTAAACATTCAACTAGTCGTGTGCACTCGATTCGTCGAATTAAGAATTAAAACAATTAAAACGAAAGGAAAACCTCACGTGGTCAGTCGATCGACCAAGTATGGCAGTCGATCGACTGACATGCGAATTCAGTCCGTGTTCATTATTTTGCCGCCTACACTATAATTCCCCTACATCCTAGCACAAACTAATTAGCTACTCATACTAACGATGATAACAACAATAAAACTAGGGCATAAAAGTACTGAATTCATAATTAAAGCGGTAAGATAAATAATAAACAAGCAACGATAAAATTGGCTTGGAATCTAACTAGCAATTCTATACTAACAACGAAATAGAAGTGAATCGAAATAAGGCAGAAGGAATACCGAAATTTCAGAGGAATGATTAAGAATAAGAACGAAATTCCAATCCGAAATAGTTTCCCAAACCCTAATTATTTCTAAAGAACTGTATGTAAAACTTAATGTAAAAACTTGATAAATTTCTGAATGTTCATGCTGCGTTTTATAGGAAAAGTACGCATCTATTATTCCTAAACCTAATAACTCATGGGCTTGATAAATCTCGATCTTTTAATTCTCGTATCAGCTCGTGGAGTGGTCGATCGACCATGTTGCTCAGTCGATCGACCAACCTATACTGAACAGTAGCTTCGATCTCGTGCTCGGTCGATCGACCATAAGCACCCGATCGATCGACCAAGGTTGCTGTCTGAAGAGTGCATTCTCGACGAATTCTACAGCGCGCACCGATCTTAAAACAGCTGCCATTTCTTCGTTCCTTGGTCAAATCAGGCGTTCTACGCGGCGTTGGAAAGCTAAGAGGATAATATTTCACCTCCAATTGGAATCACTCGATTATCAGCTTTAGAACTCGAGATATTTCCATCTGAAGCAGGCTGCAATATTGTGAAGTGCTTCTTCGCTTGTTAAACTCGTACGCACCCATGCTTTTGCTATCTTTAGGCCTTGAAACGCGCACCAAGCTCATTCCTCGAGTCAATACTTCATGTCAAATGCAATGTTAATTACTTAGGGACGGATTTGGCTCGATTTCCGCTCAATTCTTCATATTTCTGCAATAATAGACAAAAACACGAAAGTAGAGGAAAATAGGGAAATAATGGCATATATTGCACATTTGAGCTCTGAAATGCGTGTAGAATAAAGTGTGAAACATCATATTTTGGACACGCATCATTAATCATAATACATGGTGGATTGATTCTGGTGTTGGAGCTTGTGTCCTCCACAAATTAGTGTGATAACATTTGTAAATCTCTTACAGGTTCACAAGGGTATACTTCGTATATTTAATCAGTTGATTAACGTTTACCTAATAACGGTTGGTTTGCTAGAAAGTTTGACGTTATTATCATACAGATGGCGGTGATCAACTGGTCCCTAAAGGTCACACCTATAGGATGTGTTTGAGAAATGTTGTTATAGAAATATAATCACATTGATGCCCAATATGACTAAATAGTTAGTCAATGTGTTGATGAGATAATTATTTAATGAAAATTAAATAATATTAGTTGAGACGATATAACTGTCAATTCGTAAATTAAATATAATAAGTTATATTTAATTAAATATATGTAATGTTAGCTTGGACGAATTAATCTATTAATTCGTAATTAAATATAATCAGTTATATTTAATATCAACAAGATGAATGTGTCATAGTGGTAATAGTGAGGGTACACATACCAAGAGGTCATGGGTTCGATCCTCACTAGATGACAATTCAACACATTTTATATATTTTTGGAAAGACCAAAAATAAGGAGATATACTCCTTATTTCGGTCAGTTGGGACGAGATTAGGAAAGATATTATTCTTTCCTAATTGACTCCAAATTTTGGTCAGTATAAGAAAGAAAGGGAGAGAATTATTCTACTCTAATTCTTTTTCTTGACCTAGCCTCCTCTCTCATCAGAAAAAACACAATAACAACTAAAATTTATAGAAAATTTTAGATCGATTCTAGCACAATCAATAGGGCATATGTCATATCGTCTTGGGTGCAACTGATAGGCGAATATCAATTTTGATATTGTTCTTAGGCCAATTTTGCTAGGACCGAAGGTTGATTCTGAATCCTTTATACTTTGTTTATGTATTTTGTTTATGACTATTGATCATCACTGTTAAATTCGTTATAATCCTTCAATTTAAAGGGAAGTATACAGATTATTTCCCACAAGTGGTATCAGAGCACTAGGCCACGAATTTTGATTTTGATGATTTTCATAAATTTTGTATGTAAACATTGCAATATTTCCGAAAAAAAAATTTTTTTCGGCTGAATTTTTTTTTTGGCCGTGAGTTTTCTTAATTCGGCCTGTTTTTTTTTCTTTCGTTTTTCTTTTGCTTGATGATTTATTTCCAATTTCCTTATATCATATCATTGTTTTAATCAGTTAAAATCATCATATGAAGAATTTGTAGATTTTGATTTAAGTTAAAATACAAATATAATCGTCATGTTGATGATACAAGAACTTGTTTTTGCTATATAGTTTTAGCATATAAGATTAATCATGTTTGTTAATTCATTTGCTAAACCATGTTATGTTAGCAACTGTAAACTTTGTTCTTCATCAATCTTTGTATTAGGGCTTTATGCCGCAAAAGGAAAATAATTTTGACTGCTCAATTTTTTCAGGGTTGCCGTGAAAAAAAAAACTGGTTTTAGGTTATTTTTTTTAAAATTGCCGAATCAGAAAAAAAGGGGAAAGTTTTTTTTGTTTTTTGCCCAAATGCCGTATAATTTTTTTTAAGGCAGTTTTTATTTTTCCAGCCGTGAGCTGGGTTTTAATAAAAAAAAAAGAAAACAAATTTTTTACCTTGTTCGCTTGGTTTTGCCGAGACCAAACAAAGAAAATAAAAGTTTTATTTTTGTTTTTTGCCAATTAGTTATTGCGAAACGGTTCACAATTTAAAGATACCGAGTTATTTTAAAGCAGTTTAAAATTTTGACGGATAGAATTCATATTACAAGTTTAATATGGATTAAAAATGAAATTAATGTGATTAATTGCGGAATTGTCACTTAATTTAATTTAAATAGGTGGTTTGGATAAATTAATCAACATAATTAAGGAATTGTGTCATGTATATTTAATTTATTTTAGTTGATGCTTTTTAATTTTGTTGAATGAATCGAATGAATGAATTTTATTTACGTATTTAATTTTGCAATCGGTTGTAAATTGTAATACTTAGTGTGGCCTTAGTCAAATTATGTTTTCGTAATGAAGGAAACATGATTTTTTTATGTAATTATGAGATCTCGAATCTCCTTATTTTAGTTTTGGGTTTTGAAATTAGAATGTAATAAATAGGTCAATTATGTAATTTTATTTATTGTAATTTCAAAGAAGACTAAAGATGGAGATTGGAGCTCACTCCCGCTACATGGATCAAGATGGAACATCAAGACAAGCTTCTCGGGTCCAAGGATGGATTCCAAACTTGTATTTATTGTTCATTTTGATAGGATAGGCCACACTAGGACTTTTACTGTTTTTACGTTTTCATTCTTATTGCCTTTCATTCACATGTTAGTTTTATGCATCAAATTCCGCCTAAAACCAAACCACCTACTACTACTAAAATGCATGAAAATTGACTCATATAAGTAGTATGTTAGTTTTCATGGACATGCAGATGTCACAGTCTATAAGCCATCACCTTAGTTTATTCATTCTCGCATGCTAGATTATAGTTCACTCAAAATGAATTAAAATAAAGTTGATGGGATCTTCCTCTAAAACGGAAATTGAGATTAGTCTTTATAAGGGCAAACATATATGAATCCCTTCTTCGTCGGTAGGCCTAATATGACCCCTTCTACGTTGGGTAAGTAGTTGTGTTGACTTAGTTTACCTCAACATCATAGTCCGAAGAGTTTCTCGTGATTATGATGGACTAAAGATAGTATTTACAGAAATTTATCGACCAAGAATTCTAACGGTAGAATTAGCTAAAAGGTTAGCTTATCAATTTACAGAGAATTGAGTCTTGGGATCATTTATATAATTCTTGAGGGAGGTCAATTGTATAAATGTTTTGAGTCTTCGCGTTATGACATTAATTCATTAGACTTAAAATCAAAACGATGCACATGCTTATTATTTTTATTCTTCTTTCGCAGTGTAAAACACGATTATTTTCGATAATACTGTTACAACAAATGGCTGGGAATAACGCAATCCCAATGCCTAGTGTCACACTAGATCGTTCATCTTGGCTAAAAGTATTCATGGACCAAATGAATCAGTCCACGCGACTGAAGAATGATGGGTCCAACTTTGCGGACTGGGAGGCGGCACTACGGAATGCTGCCATTGCTGACGGTAAGCTCAAGTATTTAACTGAGCCAATACCGGTCAACCCAGGCCCAAATGCAGGAGCCAACGAGTCACTCGCTTATAGTGATTTCGTTATGGAAGCGGGTGCGATAAAGAACGTACTCATTTTTGCAATGGAAACCAATTTGCAGAGATGCTTCATTGCCCAAGGTGCAAACAAGATTTTCACCACGCTAACTAATGAGTTCTCAAAGGCACCGAGAATCATTACATATGAGCATACCTGTCGCTTCTTTGATGCTAAACTCCAGAAGGGCCAACCGGTTAGCCCACACATTCTTCACATGATTGAGAATGTCGAGAAGCTGGAGGCACTGAATTGTAAAATCAGTGAGAGCATTGTCATTGACCGAATGCTTCATTCTCTTCACGATGGTTTTGCCCTTTTCAGGGCGAACTACTACATGAATGACTTGAAAAAGAGTCCTCATGAGCTACACTCCCTTCTCGTACAGACCGAGAAGGATATGAAATTGAGCGAGAGCATGAAGCAGGATGTTCTCACGATTTACAACAAAGGTAAAGGTAAGGGCAAGGCTCATGGCGACCTAGCTGTAGGTAAGCGAATGTTTAAGAAGCCACGAAACGGTAAGAGTGCGCCTGGTGAGACTAGTGGCTCACAGGGCAAGGCAAAGAGCAAGGGCGGTGACATAGAGTGCCACCATTGTCACAAGACTGGACATTGGAGGAGGAACTGTCCCGTCTACCGTGAGGACATCAAGGCAGGCCGCGTCGTTCCTGTTGGTATGTCATCTTATATTCATATGATTGGGATTAACCATGCAAGTTTCGGAACTTGGGTACTAGATACTGGTTGTGGTTCTCATCTGTGTAATCATTTGCAGGGCCTAAAGAACATCATACCTCTCAAAAAAGGTGATGTGGACCTGCGAGTCGGAAATGGAGCACGAGTTGCTGCTGCCTCGAAGGGAACATATGTAATCCAACTCCCTAGTGGTTTTGAGTTATTTTTAAATAACTGTTACTATGTACCCAGTTTATCTAAGAACATTATTTCTGTTTCCGTACTTGCTAAAGACGGTTTTGCATTTTCAATAAAGTATAATAGTTGTATTTTCTCTTTTAATGAAATGATTTATGGCAAAGCAGTTTCCATAAATAGAATTTACATCTTAGATCAAACCACGGAAGTATTACACATGAATAATAAGAAATTAAAGGTTGGTGACAAAGATCAAACCTATCTATGGCATTGTCGAATGGGACACATAAATGAGAAACGCGTGAAGAAACTCGTCGATAATGGGAATATTCCCGCATTCGATTTTTCTACATATGGCACGTGTGAATCATGTCTCATTGGCAAGATGACTCGAATTTCCTTCAAAGGTGTTGGAATGCGCTCTAGTGACCTATTAGGACACATACATACGGACGTATGTGGACCTATGTCAATTACCGCTAGAGATGGCTATAGATATTTTATCACTTTCACGGACGATTTGAGTAGATACGGATATGTCTACTTTATGAAGCATAAAAGTGAGTCCTTTGAGAAATTCAAGGAATACCAGAATAGGGTACAGAACCAACTGGGTAGAAATATTAAAGCACTCCGTTCAGATCGGGGTGGCGAATATCTTTCAAATGAGTTTGATCAACACCTGAAAGACTCTGGAATCGTTTTGCAGTTAACTCCACCTGGAACACCTCAATTGAATGGTGTGTCCGAATGGAGAAATCGAACCTTACTTGATATGGTTCGATCCATGATGAGTCACACCGTAGTGCCTGATTCATTATGGGGTTATGCTCTTTTGTCAGCTGCTCTTATACTTAACCGATGTCCGTCTAAAGCTGTCGACAAGACTCCATATGAAATGTGGAAGGGACGGTACCTAACTTGTCCTTTATTCGGGTTTGGGGCTGTGAGGCTTATGTCAATTGGAGACACGAGGATAAGCTCGGCCCGCGATCGGTCAAGACATACTTTATAGGTTATCCAAAAGGAACATTTGGTCATTACTTCTATTCGCCTACCGAACATCGCGTTTTTGTTGCGGCTAGTGTGACGTTCTTAGAGAAAGAATTTCTCGAGAACAAGTCGAGTAATAGAACCTTCGAGCTGTCGGAGATTCCAGAACCAACAACCGAGGAACAGATGGAGGAAGCTGTACCTTCAACTGAGGATACGGTTAATATTCCTGAGGAACCTAGGAGGTCGGGTAGAGACTCTCATCCTCCGGACAGATACATTGGTATGGTCGAGGAGAATGACGTTTTACTTCTGGAAAGTAATGAACCCGCAACCTATAAAGGTGCTATGGCCTGTTCCGACTCAAAGCTATGGCTTGAAGCCATACAATCCGAGATGGCTCCATGATGAGAATAACGTATGGGATCTAGTTGATTTACCTAATAAGGTAAAACCTCTACAGTGCAAATGGCTTTACAAAATAAAGCGTTCTGTAGACGCGCAACCAGATATCTATAAGGCACGACTTGTGGCAAAAGGTTTCACTCAAGTGCACGGATTGCATTATGATGTGATTTTTGCACATGTAGTCATGCTACGTTCCATTCAGATAATCTTAGCTATTGCCGCATTTCATGATTATGAAATTTGGCAAATGGGTGTGAAAACCGCCTTCTTAAACGGTTATTTGGAGGAAGAGTTGTACATGGTGCAACCCGAAGGTTTCATAGATCCTGAGCATCCTAAGAAAGTATGCAATCTTAAGCGTTCCATTTATGGACTTAAGCAAGCTTCTCGGAGTTGGAATCATCGTTTCGACCAAGTGATAAAAGAGTATGGCTTCACTCGATCGGTCGAGGAACCATGCTTATATATCAAGTCGAGTGGGATCAAGATTGTATTCTTGATATTGTATGTCGATGACATACTCTTGATTGGGAATGACATTCCTCTCCTATCTTCGGTTAAAGAATGGTTGAAGAACCATTTTCAGATGAAAGATCTGGGTGAGGCACAACGCATTTTGGGAATCCGTATCTACCGAGATAGATCACGACGGACGTTATCACTTAGTCAGTAGTCTTATTTGGATAAGGTTCTTGAGAGGTTTAGCATGACCAACTCCAAGAAGGGGAACCTTCCTATGACGACTGGGATGCAGTTGAGCAAGTCTCAGTCACCCACGACGTCTGAAGGGATAGAGCGCATGAGTCGTGTTCCTTATGCATCTTCAATAGGATCGATCATGTATGTCATGATATGCACACGTCCAGACGTGGCATATGCATTGAGTATGACGAGTCGGTACCAAAAGACTCCAGGTGAAACACAGTGGATAGCAGTAAAAAATATCCTCAAGTACCTACGGAGGACTAAGGATTGGGTATTGACTTATGGAGGCGATACTAAGCTATGCGCAAACGGTTACGCAGATGCTAGCTTCCAAACGGATCGAGATGATTCAAAATCTCAGTCCGGGTTCGTCTTCACTCTTAATGGTGCTGCGGTCAGCTGGAAAAGTTCCATACAGAGTGTTGTAGCAGATTCTACTAGTGAATCCGAGTACTATGCCGCTTCGGAGGCAGCAAAGGAAGCGATATGGATGCGTCAATTCTTACAAGGGCTTTCGGTAGTTCCTAGTTCGAATGACCCGATCACCATCTATTGTGACAATAGAGGTGCCATCTTCCAGGCTAAGGAGCCAAAGTCTAGCAACAAATCTAGATATGTACTTCGGAAAGCTCACCTAATCCGTGATTACGTGGAGCAAGAAGAGATAGTGATTGACAAGATTGCGACGGATGATAACATCGCGGATCCTCTCACCAAACCGTTGAATTATGATAAGCATGTAGGGCATGTTAATTCCATGGGAATTAAACATGTTCCTGAGTTGTAGTACTTGATTATGGATTTGATACATTATCTTTTCATATACTATTTATAACTACAATCCAAATTTCGAATACCTTGCAGAGTATGACAAATCTATGGAAACCAGTGGACAGTGAACTTTCAATCTATTCAGGAAACCAAATTAGTTCATATGTGGAGGCCATTGGGACATGCAGCTTAATATTAAGTAGTGGTTTTATTTTGCATTTGGAAAAGACATTTTATGTTCCAAATTTCTCTAGAAATTTGATTTCATTATCAAGACTTGTACCTTTGGGTTTTACCTTTAATTTTTCAAACTCTGGATTTAGTATTCTCAGAAATTCTAAAATTATTGGTTATGGTATTTTGTCTGATAATTTATATCGTCTTGAACTGCAAAATAATATTACTCATAATTCTATGCATGTCAATGCTGGTTTAAAACGTTGTATTATGAATGAGAATTCCTCTATTTTTTGGCACCGGAGATTGGGACATATCTCCATTGAGAGGGTAAAAAGATTAGTAAAAGATGGGGTACTTGATACTTTAGACTTTACTGATTTTGATACTTATGTTAGTTGCATTAAGGGTAAGCAAACTAACGTGTCTAAGAAAGGTGCAAAGAGAAGTTCTAGCCTATTAGAAATCATACATACGGATATTTGTTGTCCGGACATGAACGCTAATGATCCAAAATATTTTATCACCTTTATTGATGATTACTCACGTTATATGTATCTTTACTTACTTCATTCTAAGGATGAAGCTTTTGATGCCTTTAAATTGTTTATGGCTGAAGTAGAGAACCTATGCGGTAAAGCGCATTAAGATTGTGAGATCTGATAGAGGTGGTGAATACTATGGTAGATACACTGAGAACAGACAAGCACCGAGTCCAATTGCTAAATTTCTTCAAGAGCATGGGATTGTTGCCCAATACACTATGCCTTGTTCTCCAGATCAGAATGGTGTAGCAAAAAGAAGAAATAGGACATTAATTGAGATGGTGCGTTGTATGAAAAGTAGTGTTAAACTTCCTTCTTTTTTATGGGTTGATACTCTTAAGACGGCAGCGTATATATTAAATCGGGTTCCTTCCAAGGCTGTGTCTAAGACACCTTTTGAGTTATTTAAAGGATGGAAACAGAGTTTGAGGCATATACGCATTTGGGGATGCCCGTTGGAGGTGAGAGTTTATAATCCACAAGAAAAGAAACTTGATCCAAGGACTATTAGTGGGTATTTCATTGGATATGCCGAAAAGTCTAAGGGTGATAGATTCTATTGTCCATCTCATAGTACAAGGATTCTGGAATCAAGGAATGCTAAATTTCTTGAGAATGACTTGATCAGTGGGAGTGACCTAATTCAGGACTTTGTCCTGGAGAGGGATCATCATGAAGTTCCACCCTCTGATTCAAGTGACAGATTGGTTGTCATTCACACTCCTCAAGTTCAATCGAGTGTTACCCAACCAGTGATAGAAATTCCAGAAAATGCCGATCAAAATATGGTAGATCATAATGAGGAAGAGGTTCACCATGAGGATGAATAAGTTTCATTAAGAAGATCTATTCGTGAAAGGAGATCGGCTATTCTTGATGACTGTGAAGTATATCTACAAGAATTGGATTATAATGTTAGAGCAGATAATGATCCTTTGTCGTTTTCACAAGCCGTAAGTTCTACAGATTGAAACTTATGGATGAATGATATGAAAGATGAGATAAATTCTATGGCATCTAATGGAGTTTGGGATCTCGTTGTATTGCCAGATGGTGTAAAACCTATTGGGTGCAAGTGGGTCTATAAGACTAAAAGAGATTCACTTGGAAACATCGAGAGACATAAGGCAAGAATCGTTGCTAAAGGATTCACTCAAAAGGAAGGAATCGACTACACGGAGACTTTTTCTCCTGTATTAAAGAAAGATTCTTTTCGAATTGTCATGGCATTAGTAGCTCATTTTGATTACGAGTTACGTCAGATGGACGTGAAAACATCATTTCTCAATGGTGATTTAGAGGAAGAGGTTTATATGAAACAACCGGAAGGATTCTTCTCTAAAGATGGTGAGCATTTGGTTTGTAAGCTAAATAAGTCCATATACGCTTTAAAACAAGCTTCCCGCTAATGGTATAAGAAATTCCATGAATTTATTTCTTCATTTGGTTTCGAAGAAAATATAATGGATCAATGTATATATCTTAAGGTCAGTGGGAGTAAAGTTTGTTTTGTAGTGTTGTATGTGGATGATATTTTGCTAGCAACCAATGATAAAGGGTTGTTACATGAGGTGAAACAATTCCTTTCAAGTAATTTTGATATGAAGGATATGGGTGAGGCATCTTATGTCATTGGCATTAAGATCCATAGAGATAGATCTCGAGGCATTTTGGGGTTGTCTCAAGAGGCCTATATCAATAAAGTACTTGAAAGATTCAGGATGAAAGATTGTTCACCAAGTGTAGTACCAATTGTGAAAGGTGACCGTTTCTGCTTAGACCAGTCCCCTAGGAATAACATTGAAAAAGAACAAATGAAGAATATTCCATATGCTTCAGCTGTTGGTAGCATTATGTATGCTCAGGTATGTAGTAGACCCGACATTGCATATGCGGTTGGAGTGTTAGGAAGATATCAGAGTAACCCAGGACTTGATCACTGGAAGGCTGCAAAGAAAGTGTTGAGATACCTTCAAGGTACTAAGAATTACATGCTTTTGTTTAGACGGACTAAGAATCTTGAAGTAGTAGGTTATTCTGACTCCGACTACACTGGTTGCATAGATTCACGTAAATCCACATCAGAATATGTGTTTATGCTAGCTGATGGAGCTGTGTCATGGAGGAGTGTGAAGCAAACTTTGACGGCTACTTCTACTATGGAGGCTGAGTTCGTATCTTGTTTTGAGGCTACCTCACATGGTGTTTGGTTGAAAAGTTTTATATCTGGGCTTAGAGTTATTGACTCTATTTGTAGGCCGCTAAGAATGTATTGTGATAACTTAGCTGCTGTATTTATGGCTAAGAATAATAAAAGCGGAAGTCGAAGTAAACACATCGACATAAAGTATCTAGCCATAAAGTAGCGTATTCAGGAAAAGAAAGTGATCATTGAACACATTAGCACAGAGTTGATGATTGCAGATCCCTTAACTAAAGGCATGCCAATTAAGACTTTCAAGGATCATGTAGTGAGAATGGGACCTGAGGATATATAATGTATTACATTCATTAAGTTTTTGTAAGAAACTTTTATTAAGTTGGATATTTTCTCTTTTGGATTTATATGCGCATATTTATAAAGTAATGTTGAGAACTCATTAAGTTAAATGTGTGTGGTGTGAGTGACTTGATATATTGTGATACATGGAAGATTAATTATTGCTCTAAGAGAATTCGTCGCCATGATACATATGTTGTGCTCTTGTTAAATGGACAAAGTGGGAGAATGTAAGATATTTCCATAAATCCAATAAGTATTATATTAATATTTAATTAAGTTATTTTATGAAAATTAAGTTGGTCCATTGTATGGTGGAATTTACCTAGGATTCTGTTTCCACTATTATCTCCCATAAGTTACCACTCACAATTTAGGAAACTGTTTAGTTGACTCTTTGATGGCAAGAGTCTATACAAGGGGAACATATTTATTTTGATTAAGGTTCACCAAGCCTACTTCATTAAGAAAATACACCATCTAAATTGTGAGGCTGAGGGTTTGGAAGCCAAGTCAGATTTAGGGCATAAGAAATTGGGTTATTCAATAAGACGGATCAATTATTTCCAACTATTTCAAGCAATGGCTGGAGGTAAGTAATCGATCTCTTTTATCGCTTCCGCATTCAGTTTATACATGTTCATTATGAGACTATAACATGTTATTTTAGATTGTAAAACTTACACTCAATTTGTTCATAATTTGCCCAGAAATTTCCCCAAAATTTGCACGTTAAAGGCTTAAGGCCATTGTTTTCGACCAATATCGAACCATTCTGACCAAAATTCGTACTTTGATTTTGACCCGCAAAATTTTGAAATACTGTCTTTCCAAGTTTCCCTTCTTGATATATGACTAATTGGATTTTATTGTTGTTAACTAGGCAGTGATCTAGACAACGATCCGAAATCATGAATGGCGAGGGCCGAGAAGCGCTTCAGTGAGAATTCTGATTCCGCGACGAACCAACAGTTTGAGATGACGTGAAAATAGCTACCATGGGAGTGGTTGCGAATGCCAGAGCAATGACGTCGCATTATCAAATAACATGGCGACAAAAGGCAGAACGGCTGACAGTGGAGCCTGGTGCTATACCGCTATAGGATTATTTTCATTTTATACTTGATTTTGATCCACGCTTTTACGCATAAACTCCATAGATTGTTTGCTTGTGTGTTTATTGAAGATGCAGCTGCACAAGTCCAACATTTCCTTTATTCATTCATAATGGCTATTTCTCCTTTTCATTTCCCGTTTGTCTTTTGTTTTTCACCTTGAGCACAACATTTGTATTCTCGCAGGAGTCGAAGCTGTTACACTATATTTCCCCATTAGGGGAGTAATAATTACTTGAGGGGAGGTAACAATTACTCCTCTAATAGAGGAACTATTACACTATATTTCCCTATTTCTATCCATTTCTATCTATCATCCTCATCACTCCCCTCCATTTTTTAGTTCATTTTAGTTCTATTACTCCCTTAATAATTACTCACATTCCAAGCGAGCCCTAAATGTTTGTCAACAATTTCTGACCGGTACGACTTCTAGTAACATTTTGCACTTTGCACTTTGTTCTTTGTTGTTTGATTTCCAAGTGCTGTATGTCCATATATTTCCCTTCCTCTTCTTGGTCTATTTTTTAAGACTTGCTGGGTATACTGATAGTGTGTGCAGGTATGGTATGGTACATGCCAGTTTGGTTCGATCATGACATTCCGAGCGAGTCGTTTCGATTCTGTTTTGAGCGAGCAAGCAACGAACTTGTCCCGTTGACCGCCGAAGAATTTGAAGATTTTTGGATGGTTCGTTTTGATTTCCATCAAGGAACATACTTGTCTTGCCAGGCACAAGAGGATTTCAAGGCACTCCGAGTTGGGTCATTTTATTTCTCTTTCAAGCTATGAAGTAAGCACCATGCCCCGTTGGCCACGGAAGCATTTAAGGCATCCTGGGTGGATCATTTTAAGACTTGACGGTAGATCGATTGGATACTTCAAGTGACTGCAAGAAATTTTAAATTTGGAGCATGAGTTCGACCCTCCATTCAACTCCACACGGCCTTATTCTATTTTACAATTTGGAGCAATGAACCCTCCTGATGATGGTTCGAGGGTTTGAAACATTCCGTGCGAATTATTTCGATTTCTTATTTGACCATCATGCAAAGAATGAACTTGTCCGTCGACCGATAAAGATCGTGCGAGACTTTGAGCTACTCCGAGCCAGACCATTATGCTACTTTATGGAGCTGTCACACAATGTACTAGACCTACTGATCATGCGTGGCGAGGAGGAATCCGAGGTAGATCATTTCGATACTTCGAAGTTGTGACTTTTTTTACTGTGAGATGCCGAGGAATTCGAGGCGGAACACTTCGGTACTCTCTTGACCAATCCATTGCATAAGGAATTCAAGCTACTCCCATCAATCTTCCATGCAGTGCGAGATTTGTTCGAAGGTCTTTGCAAGGCTCTCTATGCGAGGAAGAAGGAGTGCGATGCTCATCCGAAGCAGAGCTTGGAAGATTTGGATATCAAAAAGAGCATGAACGATGTTCCCTGAAGATTTCTTGATCGACAACCATGGATAACTGAAGAATCACAGTCAAGTACTAATAGGCTAGTCGCACACCTAACAAAGATAATTACCTTTGGACACAAATTAATGTAGTACGAGGGGTCGAACACAAGGAGACGGGAATTGTGTTGTGAAATGCTATGTGTATACTTCTACCAAGGTCGATTACGATTGGTTTGGTTTGTTAACTAGAAAATAAAACGTTGTAAACTATATGATTGGAGGTGTATACGGGAGTCGGGTCACACATGCAATTGTAAATATATATTTATGTTAAACTCGGAAATAATAACATTGTCAATTGTTTAGGCTTAATGACACCCACCTATCGGTATTATTGTAACCATAGACCGGGTCCTAGAGAAACTCTCGTTTATGACTAGGTCGTCCTACTATACATGCTTAGTCTAATTCAATTTCGTGCCTCTCGACTTATAAAACGAATTAACAAACTTAATCGATGAATACGGCCTCTAAACAAAGATTAATCGTGGCGATACAAACATGTGATAGAAACAATTAGACAATATTATATCAACCTGATTTATCATTTTACATATATTAGTTATTGCATGGCTTCCCTAGTCTCTAAACTAAGGGAATTTAGCTACTCATATGGAAATGTAAACTATAAACTATGATGTATGAAATACTAAACATCATTATAAAAATTTTGTTAAACTAAATGGTGAATCATGAAAAGTAATAATAAACTATGTGATATAATTGAAATACTAATGACGAAACTATGTGATAACTAAAATGGAAATGTAAACTAAATAAACTAGAATTAGAAATACCGAGTAAGAAATAGAACTTGAACTAGGAACTTGCAAGAAAGAACAAATTGGGAACCCAAAGCTTGAATATATAATAACCAAATGATTAACAAACTTAAAACTAATATGAAAACTTTGAGATAATTTTTGTGTGCTTAAGAATACAAGAAATATGAGAATGTATGATGAAAATGAGATGCTACTTAGGTCGGACCTAGCTCTCTATTTAATGAGAGCTAGGATTTGAAACGTATGCACTTATGGCAGGGTAACCCCGATCGGGGCGCCAACCCCGATTGGGGCCGTGGCTTTCCAGCTCGTTGACCTTAATTTCTCTCGTTAATGCTTATGGAATCCAATGCTTAGCGGTAAGTGCCCTATTAAGCATCCGATAATGATCTTTAAACTTGGCATCCAATACAGTCTAGAATCCTAAGCTTCCATCTTAGTTGGACTTCAAATCTTGGGCTTGACTTTACACTAGACTCATTTTGCATTTCTCATTTAAATCCTTATCCTTATGCATGCAAATCCATGAAATAATTCAAGGTTGTCCCAATGTTTGCTTTCCACTTTAGCCTTGCTTCTAATTTCTTGCACAAGTGATGAAATAAACTACTAAAAGCTCAACTTCCTACAAAATGTGACAAAACATGCAAAGACAACTAGAATACAATATTAGCTTATAAAAACACTAAGGTTAGTGCAATAATCATATAAATTTGAGCTAAAATATGGGGTAGAAGTATATATAAAATGAACATATCAACTACTCATGGTCTACACTTGTTCGAAGGAAGGCAAGGTACTTGGAGATTTAGAAGATACAATGGAATTTCTTCCATTCAGGCAAAATCCATCAATGATCAAGACTGTCCTTGTCCTTAAAGACCAATGCACAGTTTAAGCTCTTGTGGCGCAGGAGCAATTTTGAGAGGATTGAATTTTTGTGTGTGTGGCTGCACCTGAACAAAGTATTTGCTCAAACTGCTTACGTACTCACAAGCTAACAATGGCCACAACTTGCAAGATTAAGCCAACGTAGTTCGTAGAAGTTTTTTTTTGTTTGGGGGTGTGGCTTCACTTAAGTAGATAACTTACTCAAGTTGCCTACGTACTCATAAAGCACCGCAATAGCACTCTACAAGATCAAGCCTACGTAGTTCAGAGAAGGATATTTTTCTTTTTTTGAAGTCATTTTTTTATATGCAGTTTAGACTCATGCGTAGAGTTTATACGGTTTAGCCTCATGCTTAAAAGTAGTAGAGCTTCAAGAATTTCCTGTTAATCGATCGTACATGAACACCATCTACATCAATAATCTTATATGCATCATTGGTGTATACTTCTTGCACGACATATGGCCCGTCTCATGTAGAAGTAAACTTGCCTTTAGGTTTGTGAGAATTAATGATCGGCCTTCTTACGGCGAGCACCAAGTCTCCTACCTGAAAAGATCGAGGCACACCTTTTGTTGAGTGCGCATGACAACCGTGCTTGATAACACTGTAGTTTTTATTGTGCTTTCAACCTTTTCTCCTCTAGGGCTTTCAACTCTGCCAAACGCAGCTTGTCATTGTCATCACTTGTAAGCTCTTCCTGAATGGTGACTCTCAAAGATTTAATTTTAAGTTCTAATGGCAGTACAACCTTAACTCCGTACACCAATGCATATGGGGTCGCTTCAGTCGGTGTCTTGTATGTGGTACGATATGCCCACAACGCCTCGCTAATTCTCCTATGCCAATCACACTTTGACTTCGCCACCACTTTCCTCAACAAATTGCATAATATCTTATTAAAAGCTTGAGCTAAGTCATTTGAAGGAGAATTATACATGGAAGACTTGTAGTGTTTAAATTTGAACTTTTCACCAAGACTTGTCATCAACTTGTTGAATAACTGCTTGCCATTATCAGTTATGATGCGTTGTGGTACACAATACCGAAAGATTATCTGAGTGCGAATGAAATCAACAACAGTTTTGATGGGTGATGTCGTCGGGTCTCCCAATCAAACACATTTATAATTCTCAACAAACAACTAGTTATTGGTTAATTCGAGGTCGATCCATGGGACGATGTGGTTTGGGTTCTAAGTATATCCATCTTAATTTATGCTAGTGTCACAATTGATTTGGGTTGAAGTTGGTGAGTCTAAACTAATAGAAGCAATAAAGTAAAACAAGCAATAAAAGGAAGGATGTAAATAAATGATTAAAAGTGTTAGGATATCATGGGTTCATAGGGGATTCATGAGAGTTGATCATACAAACATGTTCTCTACTAGATGCAAGCACTTATTGTTGTGATGGATCGAGTTAGTGTATATCTTACAATCCCTAAGAAGGTTTGGGCCCCGGAGCCGAATCGATTAGATTGTACAACACCTACAAGTCTACTTAATCCTACCTATTCAACAATATGCATGGTCTAATGAGACTCGAGTTGTTTTATGTCTTACAAGTCTCATTGAAAAGATAGGTGATGGGTAAAATGCAAGGATTCATAGGCTTAGCATTTCATCAAACATAACATGTGCATAAGTTGGAATCACAACAAGCAAGCAAATTAATTATGAAAACATATTAGATTAAGCATGATTAATATCCATATTTGTTTCCTCTAATTCCCCATTAATCCTAGTCAAAGAACTACTCACTCATTATCATAGGAAATATGTCATTAATGATGTCAATCATCACAAAAAGTATAAACATGATAAGAGAGTGAAGAAATAAATAATAAAGAGTAAAGAGAAAGAGATTATACCAAACTTGAGATGATCCAAATAATAAAGCAAAGAATAAAAGAAGAGAACTTGATTGATTGATGAAGAGTTGTCAATTCTCCAATAATAACCCAATAATCTTCAATTACCCAATAATAAATTTTGAACAATAAGAACAATAATTAAGGAACGATTAATATGTAATTTGTGGAAAGATTAAAGAGTAATCTTTTCTAATCTACTCCTAATCTAATCTAAGAGAATTTTCTATTATGGGAGCCTCCTCCCTTTATTATTACAAATGGGGTATTTATAGTAGTGCATTACTAGGTTAAGTAAGGATAAATTAGTAATTAACAATGCTAAGTTCTAAATTGGGGAAATGCAAGTCTGTTCAAGGAGATGAACATATCGTGCTAGAGTCGTCACTATCCGCTCGGGCTAAAGAGGGAGAGGCTCTGATTCTGGGGTCAAGGGACGAGCGGATTAAGCACGGGACGCTGGGATCAAGAGAGGGGGAGACGAGCGTCGTCTGCTCGGGACGCTCAGATTCTAGCAGGGAGACGAGCATCTTCTTCCAAATCCGCTCGGATTGTTCCTCAGAATAGTCCTTTCTCTTCCTCCTTTTCATGTTCTTTATTCTTTTATTTTCGGTCTTCTTTCTTGCCTCCTCTTTCAGGCTACTTCATCCAATATCATCAAAAAGCTTCCAAATATGCATGGGAGACAGGAATTTCCGCCTAATTGTCTTCTTTCCTATAAAACATACGAAATGTACTGGGAAAGCAAAATAGGAAGCATTTGACGGATAAATGGCTATGGAATGTTATATTAGTATGCAAAATAGGTTCAATTAGGGGACTAAATGTGCGCAAATATGAGTCACATCAAATATCCCCAAACCGAACCTTTACTCGTCCCGAGTAAAGAGGTGACTAGAACTAGACCTTTATTTAAACTATCCTCATAATATAACCGATGTGAGACAATTAACGGGTCTCACTCCGCCCCTTCAACTTACAACAAGACAACCATGAGGTAGGTTGCCTTCTTGCAAGGCAAGGCGGGGCTTGCCAAAATGGCAATACATCCAAGCATTAAAGCACACAAAACAAGTAATGGATGCATCTACAAAAGAATAGCCACTTTCCTCATCTAAGTGGCAGAAATTATCTAAAGGGGAAGCCATATAAGGGTACACATTCCATTATAGATATGGTTTTTTCAAACTACTAAGCCTAGGAGGATGCTAATAAATCACCTCCAAGTTGTGTCAAGCTAGGGTACCTTTGTCCTCAATCGTTAAATGCTTTCGTCAAGAGTAGACTCCCTATGGTGTTAGAAACACTAGAGGATCGCGGAATTCCCCTTCTTGCCTAGACAAGAAGAAGGGTCGTCCCCTCTCTACCATGCACAAAAGTGGATACGATAGAAAAGGGATCAATAGTATTTGAGTTTCATATGTGATTTTGTTTTTTGTTGTTGTTTTCCCCCCCAATTTGTGGCATTTTACATTTGAGAATATTTCTTTGCCATTTCTTTGATGTTTGGCAAATTCAACACTTGACAATTTTTCAACTTTTTTGCATTTCTTTTTGAACATTTTCAAAGCTACCCCATTTGTAGGGAGGGTGCTTATATTTGAAGATTTAGGAGTCTATTTTTGCTCCTCTTTTCATTTGATGCAATTATAAACTTTTTGACTTTTCATTTCAATTCTTGAACTCAACTTTGAACAATTTTTGTGGCCATTCCCTTTTTGATGACAAAATGTGGTAGAACACGGATGATGGTTGGTTGCATGGTTTCAAGGGTCACCTTGGAATAAACGGTAGCCAAGGATTTATCACACCACAAGGTAATCTTGACTAGGCCTTAATCCATGGGTCAAAGGATACTAGAATGACACATCATAGGGTGTTTTACAAGCATTCTAACAAGCAAAGTCTTAAGAAGAAAAAGTATCTACAAGGGCCTTATATAAACTTGTCAAGCTTCCCAAATAGATGCTTTCACAAATTTTTTTTTTTCTAAATGCAACTATATGCCATGATGCAACTAACATTTATACAACCTAATGCATATACTTCTACCAACTAGTATGCCAAATAATCTAAATGCAATCCTAAATTGACATTGTTTTTACCGCATCAATCAAAATAAAACCACATAGTCATTAACATAAAGAAGAAAAAGGAGATTGGAAAGATCATACCATGCGGTCTTGAATATCCTCATGCCTCGGATGTGGCGTAGTCGATCAATGTGAAAAAGGATGGACAAACACAATATATACAAAATAATATATACAAGACTACACTACAAGGGAAAGAACATGTTTTTTGTTTTTTTTGCATTTTTCAAATTTTTATGGTTTTTATGTTTATGAAATAAAGAACATATTTTTGTGATTTTTCGAAAATTTTCAATTTTTTTTATGTATTTTGTAATATAAATTCCCATCCCCCACTTTATTTTAGACATTGTCCTCAATGTACATGTAGGAGTAGGAATAAAAAGGAAATACATGTTTTTGGATTTTTGATTTTTATGGAAATTAAAGTACAAATGCCATAGTATGATATGAATGAATGCATGCTCTAACTAAATGCAATTCTATATGACATATATAATAAATGAATGCAATCTAAACTATCCTATATGATGCATGATCTCTATTAAGCTATGGTCACCTATGATCAAACCTCCCCAAACCGATTTAAACACTATTTTTAGTGTAGAAAAGAATAGGTTTGGTCATTAGTGACTATGCATGAATTCTAGTCTATATGAAACTATCTACATGAATCATGTGAGGTATATTAAAATGCAAAGTATATTATATGAACTAATTAATGTAAATGCAATATGAAATATAATACAAATGCAAGCTAAATGTAAACTAAGTGCAAGGTAATAATGCAATGCACCTATACTTAAAAGATAGGGAGAGAAGAGTATCATACAATTGGAGATGGTGTGGTAGACATCTCTTACTCGTCATCATCACCACCATTGCGGTATCCATATCCACTAGAACCTCCTTAGTCATACCCTCCTCCTTGACTATAGTATCCTCCACCTTGACCGCCAAAGTTCCCGTCTTGGTTCCCGTGATTAGGGAACAAAAGGTGCGGTTGAGCCCAAGATGGACGAGGGCCATTAGGATCAATATACCCTTGTTGTGCCATTTGGTAGTATTGAGGATAAAGGGCCAAATAGTTGTCGACCCTCCCATCATATACTCCAAGGTCGACCCGATTCATAAGCTTCATTAAATCATTCATATCCGGAGCATCGGGGACTTGCGGTGTGAAGAGCTCATAAGGAGTGGGGTATGGTGGGATGGGTACATAAGATGGTGGGGCATTACCCCTTACCGGTATCCCACGGGTTTGTTGAGGTTGGCGGGGTGCTTCTTCTCTTTGAGGCGGGTTGGGGTAGATTTCAATGTCGAGGAGGTAGCTTGAAGTAGGTGAGTACCGGCTCAACCTCGGGTCGGTAGCTGGTACATTCCACCCCACAAGGACAATAGAAGAGCACCCTTTTGTGAACCACTCCACACTCTCGGTTTGAGTGTAGGTACACCACCGGTGGTGGTTGAAGATGGCCTCCTCATTAATTAACGTGCTACCCTCAAGTTTCACATAATCCCCATGAAGGTTAAACCGGGGACAAAGACCATTAGCCAATATTGTGATTAGACCTCCCATTACGAAGGTCTTGACTTGGGAATTTCATTGAGCAAAGTCGAAAAACCTTGTGAGCATCTCAAGGGGGGTGTTGAAACTATAAGGCCCCATCCCTCGAACATTTAGATAAGACTTTAAAAAGGTCAAATCAAGGAGAGTGCACCTATCTTGCTCAAATCTCCCAATAATAGTGCCGGCAAAGAAGCGTTCAGTGATCCAAATCATCAGATGTTGGATTACGTGTAACACCCCCATATACCGAGGAGCCTTAACCAGACCTTCATTAGCATATAAAGGCATTACCATCTCGGTTGCTCGAGGTAAGTAATAATCAAAAGTCGATAAAAGAAAATTTATAGTTATATTCCAAGTGTTACAACCAAATAACAAAATAAAGGTACAACTCGTCAGCTACACGTTATCTCTATCAGAACTCGTGACGACACACCTCTGCAAGGACTCTAGCTATCAACCATATCAACACCTGCTAAGACTGAGTGCTCACCATAAGGGATCACGGCAGACACATAAACAAACAAGACAACCACACAAGGTCAGTAACTGAGATAAGAAACAACATAATTCAACAACAATCGTCAGCACAATACAAACACAACCAGTCACACACAATCATACCCACTCCAATCAATCTCCGTCACCGACTGTCCACTGGACCAGCCCTGCCAGTGGGGGACCGCAGCCGTTCCCACCTAAGCCCCGCTCATCATACCGAGCGATAACCCTGTCCCATTAATGTGCACATCCCCTCCCGTGGCGGGTTCCATGGAGGGCGAAACTAGGGCGTGAAGCCACTCCCGCAAGTGACTCCACTCAGCCGAGGACGCACCTCGAGAACCACAGACAAACAATCACAGACAGCTGCAATACAACAACCACCGACATCCAGCATACACCAACCAACTACCATGAATACTCAACTATACGGTCACAACAACAATACTTCATCACACAACAACCGACACTCTAGACATTTAATTGAAACCGAGTAGGGGAACCTACCTTTAAGCGACTGCGATGATTCCACGTCCATACACGCAACACCCAGAAAACAAGCAACACCTATACACACAATATAACCATGTATCACTACCATTCTAACCATAACTGAAAAACGAAGATACGGATGATGATGACGACATACCTACATGAGGAAACCTGGCAAATGACCGCTACTCGACTCAAGCTATGCACTCCTAAGGCACAAGGACCTTCAAAGGCTCCCATGGAAGGTATATGGTGAAGGGAAGAGGAAAGGACGACATCTAGTGTAACACCCCCTCATACCAAGGTGCCTTACCAGGACCACCCTGCCATGAAAGTGCGTTACCATCTCGGTTGCCCGAGGTTAGTACATACCAAAAGCGTCTGAACTGAGCACTATTATTAAAGTACTGTGAAATGTAAAGTTTACAATATCCAAAACCAAATACTGTTTAACAAAATACAACTTTAAAGTCTTAACATTAAAGGAAAATCCACTAAGACTCAGACGGTGATGCTATGACTCGTGGTGACAAATCTCCCAAGATAATCCCCAAGCTCTCACTAGCAATACGTGTCAAGCCTACTCACCATCCCCGAATGGATCACCGCAGATTCCACAAATAACAACGGGGTCAGTATTACTCAACAAATAAGACAAACAAATGCAATAATCGTCTGATCATCACCAATTCCCAAACATCCAAGCTCACATAGTAACCGACTACACCCCAAAGTGTGTAGCCCTGCCAGATTACCCATCGCAACGGGTAATCCTCGCCGCCAGTGGGTGACCGCAGCCGATCCCACCTAGTCCAGCTCCTCAACGAGCGACATCGATCCCTGTCCCTTAATGTGCACATCCCCTCCCGTGGCGGGTTCCACGGAGGGCGAACTAGGGTGTGAAGCCACTCCCGCAAGTGACTCCACCACAATCACAACCACATGACATCACAGTCATCTCAATCCCCTCACATCAACACTGTCACAAAAACCTCCATACTACGATGATCAACAGACAACGATAATTACAACAACATGTCATGTAAAGCATAGTAAACTGAGTAGGGAAACCCTACCTTAGCAATCAACAGCAGTATGCAACACAAATAATAAAAAAGGCTCCTCTACGAAGTCTTCTCCTATACAATGATCATGCAACACGATTACACTTTGTACAATTCCCAAAATCTTCTTCTCATATAAATGTAGAGTAACTCACAAAAGTACAAATAATCACGAAGATAGAACTTACCAACAGTGCAACGAGAACTTATACGCAAGAACCACGACGATTATCCACACAACGACGCTACGAAATGCTTAAGAGGGGGATTAGGGAATGATTTGGGTGTGATTAGGGTAACGTAGGAATGATAAAGCTTTTGAAATGAAATTAGAAACTGACGCGGTTGTATAAAATACCCTAAACATTCCCTAATCAAACCGTCGAAATGACACTCCGCCAAACCGGACACTCGGTCGAGTAAGTGCATACTCGGCCGAGTGTCCAATACTCGGTCGAGTATTCACTATACTCGGCCGAGTATTCCTCGGCAGAACCAAACTAACATACCACCAGAGCACTACTCGGCCGAGTAGGCTCTACTCGGTCGAGTAGTCACCAAGGAAAATCCGTAGTGTTACAATCTTTCCCCCTAAAAAGAACTTCGTCCCGAAGTTCACACTCTACTACACAAGCAAGCATAACACTACGTCACAAGACAATAACCATTACATGAGACAACTCCAAGGAACTATACAAGCACCACAACAAGTTACCCCAAAATCATCTCCCGACTCGAACCAAACAAAGAAAACAAAACAAAACACCATCGCGACCATCTCCTACCCCCCTAAAAGACAACGGTTACGTCCCCGTAACCAAACATACCTGATAAAAAAGGTTAGGAAAACGTTCTCGCATAGCTTCCTCAGGTTCCCATGTGGCTTCCTCCACATTATGATTAGACCAAAGGACCTTGAGTAAGACCGTCTCACCATTCCGGGTCTTACGAACCTTGCGATCAAGAATCTCCTTAGGAATCTCGGCATAGGACAAGGATTCATCAAGTTCAATGTTCTCCATCTCGAGGATATGCGACGGATCACTCACATACTTCCGGAGTTGAGACACATGAAAAACATTGTGTACTCTATCCAAAGCTGGTGGTAAAGCTAACTTGTAGGCTACCTCACCAACACGGTCCAAAATTTCATAAGGACCTATAAACTTTTGACTTAGCTTACCCTTTTTCCCAAACCTCATAACACCTCGCATAGGTGACACTTTCAAAAGAACCTTGTCACCTACGTCAAACTCAATGTCCCTGCGGTGTAAGTCGGCGTAGCTCTTTCCGCGATCTTGAGTGCTCTCATCTTTTGGCGAATCAACTGAATTTGCTCAACCATATCTTGAACCAATTGTGGCCCTAAAACCACTGCCTCGGAACTATCATCCCAACAAACTGGACTTCGGCATTTTCGGCCATACAAAGCTTCAAAAGGTGCCATCCCAATGCTTGTATGATAACTATTGTTGTATGAAAACTCGATTAAATCAAGTCTGTCTTCCCAACTGCCCCCAAAGTCCATAACACATGCCCTTAACATGTCTTCTAAGGTCTTGATGGTCCGTTTTGTCTGACCATCGGTTCCCGGATGAAAAGCTGTACTCATTTTCAACGTTGTACCCATCAACTCTTGCAGTTCTTGCCAAAACTTTGATATGAACCTCGCATCACGATCAGAAATGATATCTTTCGGGATACCATGTAACCGAACCACATGCTTTCTGTAACCCAATGCCAGCTGCATCTTAGACCAAGTATCCTTCATGGGAACGAAATGGGCTGACTTGGTTAACCGATCCATAATCACCCAAATCATGTTGTTACCTTGTTGTGACCTAGGTAGCCCCACAATGAAGTCCATGGAGATCGACTCGCACTTCCTGTAACACCCCCATACTCCAAGTGCCTTACCAGGACCTCTCAGGTATGAAGACGTTACCATCTCGGTTACCCGAGGCAATGATAATCAAACAACAATAAAGAAACAACGTTTATTATAAATAGTTTAGCGAATAGTTACAATCCTCAAAACCAAACCAAAAGTACGATACATTATTTCAAAAATGACTGTTCTAACTGAAATGTAAATAAACTAAAGGCTACAACGGAAGACTCCTATCATCATGTCGTGGCATCCCAGCTATCCCAGTACTCATCTCAATACCTGCTCAATATCTGCTCACCATCCCCGAATGGATCACCGCAGGTTTACAAAACAACACCGGGGTCAGTACTAATCACACAATCAATATGTATAACGACAATAAGATAAACAGACAGCTTAACTGTCACACACACACACACAACCAACCAATTTCCATCATCTCAATACTGACTGTCCACTGGACCAGCCCTGCCAGTGGGGGACCGCAGCCGTACCCACCAAATCCCCGCTCCACATAGTGAGCGATAACCCTGTCCATTAATGTGCACATCCCCTTTCGTGGCGGGTTCCACAAAGGGCGAAACTAGGGCGTGAAGTCACTCCCGCAAGTGACCCCACTCAGCCGAGGCCACGCCTCGCGAACCATCAACAGCAATCACAACCACAAGCACAGTACAATTATTATATCAAACAACCAAATACAACACATCAACCAATATCCCATTATGGGACTAATACTGAGTAGGAAATCCTACCTGGTATGCACACAATCAGACGGTCTCTACTGCTGAGTCAAAAAGCCTCTTCTATGAACCCTCCTCCTATCATATAACACATAGAGGCTACACATCACATACTACACATAAAAACCCCCAATCCCTAAATTAGGGTTTAACCAAATCAAGGGAAAAACAATAAAAAGGGTACGTAGATCTTACCCTCGACGAAAGGAACTCAACGATACGAATAACGACAAGAACTGACCGTCTGAACTCCGGGAATTGCTAAGAATGCGATTAGGAAGATGAACTTGTTGCTTTCTCTCTTAAACAGGGTTTTAGGTTTTGTAAAAGTGATTTAAAACAATGACGACGATACTTAAATACCTTAATCGCATAATTAACAAAACCCGAGCAAACTCCCCGTAAAACCGGACACTCGATCGAGTACCCCCTTACTCGATCGAGTACCCCAGCTACTCGATCGAGTACCCAACAAGTCAGAAACTATTTTATTTCGCAACTTACCCTTACTCGACAGAGTAAGGGCTACTCGATAGAGTACACCAAGACTTATAAATACGGAGTATTACAGTCTTCCCTCCTTAAAAGGAACTTCGTCCCCGAAGTTCAAACCACTACTAACCAAAGGTACTCCCACAACATTCCCGACTCAAAAGCCAAACAAAATTCAACATAAAACATGATACTAACCCAACTCATCCCGACAAACATCCGACACAAAATATAAAAGGGGTATAAAACTCTTAAAAACTGCTCGCGATCATCTCCTACCCCCCTAAAAGAAACAAGGTTACGTCCCCGTAACCATACATACCTGATCGAAAAGGAAAGGGTAACGCTCTTTCATAGCTTCCTCTGGCTCCCATGTAGCTTCCTCGGTCTCGTGGTTAGACCACAGGATCTTAAGCAAAACTGTCTCACCACTCCTAGTCTTTCTAACCTTTCGGTCTAGAATCTGCTTAGGCACCTCCAGATATGATACGGACTCATCTAGCTCTAAGCTCTCTGCCTCCAACACATGTGACGGGTCACTCACATACTTCCGCAGCTGCGATACATGGAACACATTATGCACTCTTTCTAACGCAGCTGGTAAAGCCAGACGATAAGCAACTTCCCCAACTCGCTCTAAGATCTCATAAGGCCCTATAAACTTCTGACTTAGCTTGCCTTTCTTCCCAAATCTCATAACCCCACGCATAGGAGACACTTTCAAAAGAACTTTGTCCCCAACTTGAAACTCTATGTCCCGACGATGTAGATCTGCATAACTCCTCTGTCGATCCTTGGCTGCTCTCATCCGTTCCATGATCATCTTAATCTGTTCCACCATCTCATGCACCATCTCTGGTCCTAAAACCACTTTGCCTCAAAGACTATCGTCCCAACATATTGGACTTCTACACCTCCTCCCATACAAAGCCTCAAACGGTGCCATACCTATACTTTGGTGTGATAACCGTTATTGTAAGAAAATTCTATCAAGTCCACCTCTGCTCCCGCCTACCACCAAAATCCATCACACAAGCTCGCAACATATCCTCAAGTGTCTTGATTGTTCTCTCGGTCTGCCGTCTGTCGCGAGATGAAATGTCAGTACTCATCTTCAAAGTTGTTCCCAACGATTTCTGCAACTCCTTCCAAAACCTCGATATAAACCTCGCATCTCTCGTCGACACTATGTCCTTAGGGACTCCATGTAACTTAAGCACGTTCTTTCGATAGGCCATAGCCAATTGTGCCTTAGTCCATGTATCTTTCATTGGAACAAAGTGAGCTGACTTGGTCAGACGATCCACTATCACCCAAATCATGTTGTCACCTTGTTGACTCTTTGGCAAACCCACAATGAAATCCATGGAAATGGATTCCCACTTCCACTCAGGCACCTCTAAAGACTGAATCTTACCTTGTGGTCGTCGCTGTCCACCTTTAACTCTCTGGCATGTCAAACAACGGGACACAAACTCAACTGTCTCTTTCTTCATCCCAGGCCACCAAAACGTTTTCTTCAAATCCTTGTATAGCTTGTCTCCACCTGGATGAACTGAATATGGTGTGCAATGCGCCTCTGTCATGATTGTGTTTTTCAACTCCTCGTCATTAGGAACACACCACCTACCATCAAACCTCAAGCTACCATCTGTATGAATAGAAAACCGGACACTTCCCTTTCTCTACTCCGACTCTCCACTCCACTATCTTAGGATCCAAAGCCTGCTTATCCTGAATATCATCATAAAACTCCAGATGTACTGTCATATCACCCATGGCATCTCCTTTCTGCATCATGTGTATCCCAAAGCTCGCTACCTCATCCCTCAGCCTCATCAAAGATAGAGCTGTACACAAGGAATGTACACTCTTCCTACTCAAAGCATCAGCAACAACATTGGCCTTCCCTTCATGGTAGATAATCTCCATGTCGTAATCGCCAATCAACTCCATCCACCTCCTCTGTCTCATGTTCAACTCCTTCTGCGTGAAGATGTACTTGAGACTCTTGTGATCAGAAAATACCTTAAAGATTGCTCCATAAAGGTAATGTCTCCAAATCTTGAGAGCAAACACCACTGCACCCAACTCCAGATCATGAGTAGGGTAGTTCTCCTCATAAGGCTTCAATTGCCTAGAAGCATAGGCAATAACTTTGCCATTCTGCATCAACACACATCCCAGCCCATTCTTCGAGGCATCTGTATAAACCTCAAAGTTCTCGCTCCCTTCAGGTAATGCTAAGACAGGAGCTGTGGTCAAACGCACCTTTAGTGTTTGGAACGCCGTCTCACGACTCTCATCCCAATGAAACCTGTTCTCTTTCCTCATCAACGCTGTCATCGGTCTGGCTATCTTGGAGAAATCTTTCACGAACCGTCTGTAGTATCCAGCTAAACCCAAGAAACTCCTAACCTCAGCAACATTCTTCGGTGCTTCCCACTTTGTCACTGCCTCAATCTTCGCCGGATCCACAGCTACCCCATCTTTAGAGATTACATGCCCCAGAAAAGCAACTTTCTCTAACCAGAACTCACACTTGGACAGTTTAGCATACAACTCATGATCCCTCAAAGTCTGCAACACGATCCTCAGATGCTCCTCATGCTCCTCCTTAGTCTTAGAGTAGACTAAGATATCATCGATAAACACCACTACAAACTGGTCCAAGAACTGTCTGAAGATTCTATTCATCAAATCCATAAACACTGCCGGCGCATTAGACAACCAAAACGGCATCACCACATACTCATAATGGCCATACCTTGACGTGAAACCTGTCTTTGGTATGTCCACCTCTCTAATCTTCACCTGATGGTACCCCGACCTCAAATCAATCTTAGAAAAGACTGTTGCACCGCTCAACTGATCAAACACGTCATCTATCCTTGGGAAAGGATACTTGTTCTTTATCGTCACACGGTTCAGCTCCCTGTAATCTATGCATAACCTCAAACTCCTATCTTTCTTCTTCACGAAAAGAACTGGTGCTCCCCACGGCGATACACTTGGTCTAATGTATCCCTTCTCTATCAAATCATCCAACTGTTTCCTAAGTTCCTCCATCTCCTTAGGACCCATACGGTACGGTGCCTTAGAGATTGGCCCCGTCCCTGGCTTCAACTCAACGGTGAAATCTATCTCCCTCTTCGATGGTAACCCCGGAATCTCCTCTGGAAAAACATCTGCAAACTCCCCCACCACTGGTATCTCATCAACTGCCGGGCTCTCTATCCGATCATCTCTCACATGGCACAAGATTAAAGGACATCCCTTCCTCAGATAAGACTTCAAGGTGACAGCTGCAATCAAGTTAACTTTGGGTTTGACTAGAAACCCACGATAAGACACACTAACACCCTTAGGACCTCTTAAAGATACTTTCTTTTGATGACAGTCTATCTTAGCTTTATACTTTCCTAACCAATCCATCCCAACTATCATCTCAAAACCGTTAAAAGGAAATTCTAGCAAGTCTATAGGGAAATCAACTTGCCCAACTATCAAACATACATCCCTGAACAATCTCCCACACGATACAGACTCACCCGAAGGTATGAAAACTTGCTCACTAACAGACTCGTATACTCTCAAACCCAACTGTTTTAAATGACTCGAAGACACAAACGACTGAGAAGCCCCCGAATCAAACAAAACAAAGGTAGGAATACCATTAACAAGGAATGTACCGGTGATAACGTGCGCATCTTCCTCAGCGCTTTCTTTCTCCTTCTGAATTAACTTGCCACTGGTCTTCTGCCCACCTCCCTGGACAGTGCTAGCTGATGCGGTCGGCTTAGCACCCGACCCTTGATTGTTGTTGTTGTTGTTCGCTGGTGTTTTTTCTCGATACGAATTACCGCCGTTGCGGTTGCCTCCACTGGTAACACCGACTCCCCGGTTTGGCCATGATCCAGGCCCGGTCATTTGCTCGCGAAGCTCGTGTGCGCAGTCTCTGGAAAGATCCCGGTGCACTTGTACACTCATGTCTCTTGTGGCCTACACCACCACAGCTATAGCAGGTAACTCCCCAACTATTACTCACACACCCCCGGCCACGGCCAAAGGAAGCCCCAGCACTAAACCCACACCCAGAAGAAAATCCCTTAGACTGATTGTGGTTGCCTTTCTTGTGATTCGATTGGCCACCACCCTCACTCTCAGACTTCCTCTTCTCGCCACCTAACCTCTCCTGAGCCATCTCCACCAGCCTCTCAGCTCTCCCAGCTCTCTCATAAGCATCCTTAACATCTGTAAGGATTCCCACGGGTAACTTATCCATAATCTTAGGGGTCAACCCCTTCTCAAACCTCAATGCCAGATTCTCCTCACTCAAACCCATATCCTCGGATACCTCGACTTCTCATTGAACGCTGTAGTACTCGGCCACGACATCTCTCGCAGTCATCTTACAACCATCAAACTCTTCTCTCATCTTACTCCTCACATGTTCCGGTACAAACTCCTTCCTCACAGCCCTACGAAACTCCTCCCAAGGTATAGCAGGTAAGCCTTGGCTTGTATATATCTCCTTAGCACTCACTTTCACTGAATCCCACCACTTGCCTGCTGCCTCCCTCAGATAGAACGCGGCCTGTTCCACTCTCATCTCATCAGGACAATGAACCAAGTCTAAGATGTTCTCCATCTCTCTCAGCCAACTATCAAGAAGGTTAGGTTCCCCAACCCCCTTGTATTCTTTTGGGTTAAACCTCGCAATGTAAAGGCTGATTTTTGAATGATCAACCTCCTTCTCCTTATCCTTATTCTTGTCTTCATTCACTTTCTTTAGGGTCTCAGTAAGAGCATCCTGGTGCTCTAACATCTTAACGATGTCATCCACGGTCATAAGCTCAGCTCTCGCATACAAAGCAGTTCTCTTGGGCGGCATCTTGAAACTATACATATATAAGAAAGGGTAGACATGAACATACGTACTAAACCTCAAAACACGAAAACACGCCACCCAGAACCCACTCGATCGAGTTCCCAAACACACTCGATCGAGTAACAGGCTACTCGATCGAGTGCCCCACGTACTCGATCGAGTACCCAAACTTCAGACCCCATACAGACCTTCTGATCTCTTACCTACTCGATCGAGTATCTAGGCTACTCGATCGAGTGACCCCCTACTCGATCGAGTACCCCTAGTTACTCGATCGAGTGCCCCAAAACTCGATTCTGGACTCAAAATCGCCAAAAATCCACCCGATCGAGTCAGTCCCACTCGATCGAGTAACACTAATTCGTAAGAGCTACCCGCATGTTACGTCATATGCTAACATGCTAAACTTTATGAACCACATTATGTGACACCCCTCGTTGAGGTAACTAAAAGTAACTAGTAAATCGTGGCGGAAACACGAGATTTTTAAAACTTTTAAGGCTTCTAATGAAGTCCAACGCGAGGCATCACCAACACGATAAATAAGTTTAGTTAGTTAAATTTAAGTTTACAACACAAGTCTATTTATTGGGGAAAAGATATCCCACGAATTAACATAAGTTCAAAAGTAGGTGAGTCTTATCAAGTGATAACTAAATAAGGTCCGAGGTAAGAACTCGCTAGCTGACACGGTCTTCCCCACTTAAGCTTCATCACAAACCTGTCATTCATAATAAATATGAAAGCCACAGTCAGTGGGGAGTAACTCAGGGTTCTCCCAGCCACAATATGTCAAAATACAAGTAATTAGGAATTTAATTAAATAAACAAGCATGAGAGTAAATACTTACGGCATTACGAAAATCATGATTAGTGGGCATAAGAAAATAGGAATGGTAAAACACAAATGAGAGAGGAATTATTAGGTCAAACTGTCACACATCAACTCGACTCAAATGTAAGACAATTACAAAGTATAGACTCAAACAAGACAACCCTCTAGACTCCAACCTCTTGGTAGGACGACGATCATAATACGGTCCTAGTCTAAACCTGGCCAGACTCTCGGGATGGACGACACCCGATTCGACAAACGATACCAAATCGTATCCAAGACTCGAAATATGGTACACCTAACCGTGCCCGAAAATCGAGTAACCTCAAGCGGAACCTTGTCACCTAACCGTGACCCCCGGTCCGAAAAAGGCGGAAGGAAAAATAGCCCAACTCGGAAACAATGGCACCTAACCGTGACCCAATGTCCGAGGGCAAATAAATAGGGAAAGTCGAGTAGTCTCACAATGTAAAACGTCACATTCGGGTCCGAATAAGAACCATAACCATTATGCATGATCATAACATTAATGAGTCTTAAAGTAACCAATTATCGATAGGAAAGAAGATGCATGCATAGCTCAATCATTATTAGAAGTCGCAAGTGAAATAGAACAAACAGGGGACTCCCGGTAAGGGTGGTGTACCGGCAAGACCGGGGGACAACAAGCCAAAATCGAAATTTAATAAAACTTACAAGTGCACTCCCAAATGGTCGAAGAGACCGGCCGTGTCACACCTTACTGGACTACACCAAATTTCAAAACTCTCATAAAACCTTGATGCACTCCCGGTAGGTCACCCATTTCTGCCAGTCCACCCTGGTGCCGGTCACCCTACTGGGAATACACAAATTTCCAAAAACACATAAAACCTTGATGTACTCCCACCAGGTCACCCTACTGGGAATACGCCAAAACTCAAAATCACCTAAAATCCTCGGTGTACTCCCAGTGGTCAAGAGACCGCCGCCGGTCACACCCTACTGGGACTACAGAGCTTACTAAAATATGTCCAAAACTTACAGAATCTCCCACCGATCATCGAGAGAGCCGCCGCGGTCACCCTGGGACTACAAACACACGCGTTCAATGCAAAACACTTCCAAACCATTTGAAACCAACAAAAATTGTTTCCCATCAATTGTTTACGTATCCTAGCATGATTCTAACTCGGAAAAACAACATATTTGAGCATGTGAATGGGTAATTTCGAATTCAAGAGATATAGCATGAGATTTTCATCCAAACATGTGAGAGTTGCAAACAAGCATGATATTGAACATCCAAATTAGCACCAATCATGAAAGATACAACTTTTAACATTCATATGAGATTATAACTACATAAAACCACACAATTCTAACATAAAAGTCGAGTAACCCATCACCGTTACCTTTTTGCACTTCAATCTTCTAAAGACTCGTCAATGATGTAGCTATCCTCCTCCGGGTTGTCCAAGTTCTCCCCTAAACACAAAAATAAAGATATTAAGTCAAGAATTCACATCCTTGAAAGATGATAATTTCGAAATAGAGAGAAAGATGACAACTTTCTTACTTAGAAAGAAAGGAAATGAGAAAAGGAAGAGAATGGCGCGAAAAGGAACGAGATTGGTGAAGAATTGAGTGAGATATGGTGGTTTTAGGGTTAGTAAGGGAAGGTTCAACAATGGTGGGGTGGTTGTTGGGAAATTTCAGAAATTACAAGTGAGGGAGATGAAGTTGTGAGGGTTTAGTTGAGGTTTTGTGTAGAGAAAAGAGGGGAAAAAGGCCCATGAGTCAAGTTAAGCCCAATAACTCAAAATGAGTCGGTATCCACTAGAATTTTCGTCCTAAGTCTACTATAACTCGAGTCGGAGAATAATATTATTAAAATCTACACTATTATTACCGTTACACGGCTACGACTATATTTTATGAAAATAAGCTTTAAATAATAATTATTTAATAAAAATCGCTTAAAAGTTTATTTAAAAATATAAGGAAAGTGCGGGGTGTTACAATCATCCCACCTTTTAAAAAGTTTCGCCCTCGAAACTTGAAACGAAAAGGTATTACCTTAAGAAAACAAACTAGGGTACTTGACACGCATGGAAGCTTCCGGCTCCCAAGTCTCTTCTTCTACATCACCACACTTCCACAAAACCTTCACCAAGGGCACCACTTTGCTCCTTAGCTTCTTCTCCTTCTATCCAAGATACGAATCGGTCTCTCCTCGAAAGAAAGACTAGGCTCAAGCTCGGGAATCTCATTTTGCAACACATGACTAGGGTCGCTAATGTATTTCCTAAGTTGAGAAACATGAAAGACATCATGAACTTTACCCAAACTCGGGGGCAAATCCAACTTATAAGCCACGACACCAATCCTCTTTACCACTTCATAAGGTCCAATGTACTTCGGACTCAACTTCCCTTTGACTCCAAATCTCTTTACTCCTTTCATCGGGGACACTTTCAAGAACACTTTATCTCCAACCTCAAATTCCAAGGGTCGACGGCGAACATCGGCATAGGATTTTTGACGATCTTGGGCGGCTTTCATTCTTTCACGGATGAGCTTCACTTGATCAATTGTCTCGGCTAACTTGTCGGGTCCTAGATCACGAACATCACTTGCTTGGTCCCAACAAATTGGACTACGGCATTTCCTTCCATAAAGGGCTTCATAAGGGGCCATCTTGATAGAAGCATGATAACTATTGTTGTAAGAAAATTCCACCAAAGGTAAGCTCTTCTCCCAACTAGAATGAAAATCAAGGGCACAAGCACGCAACAAGTCTTCTAGAGTTTGAATTGTCCTCTCGGATTGTCCATCGGTAGCGGCATGAAAAGCGGTACTCATCAACAACTTACTACCCATAGCATCTTGCAAAGCTTTCCAAAATCTTGAACAAAACCTCGGGTCACGATCCGAAACGATCTCCTTAGGAACACCATGGTAACGAACGATCTCTTCAACATAAGCACTAGCAAGACGGTCTAGACTCCAAGTCTCTTTGATAGGAATGAACCTAGCACACTTGGTCAACCTATCCACAACAACCCATACGGCGTCCTTTCCACCAACGGTCTTAGGCAAGGCCATCACAAAATCCATGGAAATGGACTCCCACTTCCATAAAGGAACATCCAACGGTTGTAGCAAACCACCGGGTCTCTTATGCTCAATCTTCACTTGTTGACAAGTAAGACACCTTCCAACGTATGACACAATGTCATTCTTCATGTTAGGCCACCAAAACTGAAGCTTCAAATCTTTATACATCTTGTCTCCTCCGGGGTGAATCGAGTAAGGGGATAGATGAGCTTCATCTAGAACTCTCTTCCTCAAGTAAACGGCATCGGGCACATACATGCGTCCTCGGTAACGGAGGTAACCTCTAGCATCAATCTCACAATCCTTTGCTTTCCCTTCAAGAAGCTTGGCTTGAAAACTTTTAAATGTAGCGTCGTCCACAAGGCTATCTAGAATCTCACGGTGAAGAACGGGTTCGGCAACTATAGCACCAAGATAATCAAAACCACTCTCCACAAGTTGCAAACCTAACTTACGAAACTCGGCACAAAGGTCAACGGGGAGCACACGGATAACACTCAAGGGATGAGTAGACTTCCTACTAAGGGCATCGGCAACCACATTTGCCTTACCTTCATGATACAACAACTCCATGTCGTAATCATTCACCAATTCCAACCATCGTCGTTGTCTCATATTCAAATCCTTTTGGGTGAAGATATACTTCAAACTCTTATGATCGGTGTAGATACGGCAATGGACTCCAATGAGGTAGTGTCTCCACATCTTCAAGGCATGAACAATGGCGGCTAATTCCAAATCATGAGTGGGATAGTTCACCTCATGAACTCTCAATTGTCGCGAAGCATAGGCAACAACTCTTCTATTTTGCATGAGAACACAACCCAAACCCATCTTAGAAGCATCACAAAACACATCAAAGTCAACGCCATCCTCGGGCAAGGTCAACACGGGAGCGGTAGTCAACCTCTTCTTCAACTCTTGGAATGCACTTTCACAAGCTTCGGTCCACACAAACTTGGTCTCTTTCTTCAAAAGTTGAGTCATCGGTCTAGCAAGCTTGGAAAAATCTTTCACAAAGCGACGATAGTAACCCGCCAAACCCAAGAAACTACGGATTTCACCAACATCGGTTGGACTCTTCCACTCGATCACGGCTTCAATCTTCGAAGGGTCTACCATGACACCATCCTTAGATATCACATGGCCTAGGAAAGACACCTTAGACAACCAAAATTCACATTTGGAGAATTTGGCAAACCACTTTTGACGACGGAGGATTCCCAAAATGATACGGAGGTGATCGGCATGCTCTTCTTCGGACTTGGAAAAGATGAGGATATCGTCAATGAAGACCACAACACACTTGTCTAAGAACTCACTAAAGGTCCGGTTCATTTGGTCCATGAAGATAGAAGGGGCATTGGTTAAACCAAAGGGCATCACCTTAAACTCGAAATGTCCATATCTCGTGCTAAAGGCGGTCTTAGGGATATCGGACTCACGAACGGGAATTTGGTGATAACCGGATCTCAAATTAATCTTGGAGAAAGTAGAAGCACCTTTGAGTTGATCAAACAAATCTTCAATCCTTGGTAGAGGATACTTGTTCTTGATGGTAACACGGTTAAGCTCACGGTAGTCAATGCAAAGTCTCATGGATCCATCTTTCTTCTTCACAAAGAGAACGGGAGCACCCCAAGGCGAGGCACTAGGTCTAATGAATCCTTTCTCAATCATCTCATCAAGTTGCTTTCTCAACTGCTTCAACTCGGTTGGCGCCATACGGTACGGGGCTTTAGCAATCGGTCCGGTTCCGGGTACAAGGTCGATAGAGAACTCAACATCACGCTCGGGAGGAATTCCGGGCAATTCTTCGGGAAAGACATCGGCGAACTCACAAACCACGGGCACTTCATCGATCTTTGGTAAGGGAGGGGAGGTAGAAGTCACCACACAAAGAAAGATTTGGTAACCTTTCCTCCTCATACTCATCAACTTCAAAGCGGAGATCAACTTCACACCTTCTTGGGAACGGACTCCTCTATATGACACACGAGTGCCTAGCGGACTCTTGAGGCGAATCTTTTGGTCTCTACACTCGAATCTTGCATCATACTTTGACAACCAATCCATACCCAAAATTACATCGAATTCCTCAAGGGGAAAACGAAGTAGGTTAGCGGGGAACAAGGTTCCCGAAATAGAGATAGGAATGTCGGAGAAAGTGAGGGAACAAGAGAACATCTCTCCGGAAGGTAAGGATATAGAAGTTTCCTCACTAGGAATAGGTTCAAGGGCTAATTTTTCCGAAAACTTGGAAGATATAAAGGATAAAGATGCGCCGGTATCAAATAAAATGAGGCAAGGTTGATCAAAAATTGAGAACATACCCGTAATGATATCGGGATGAGCGGCGGCTTCGGCTCGACTCATGACAAAGATAGTTCCTCTTGGCCTAGCATTTGGAGTAGGAGCATTCTTCTTCTCGGGGCAATCGGCAACACGATGTCCGGGCTTCTTACAATGGAAGCAAGTCAAGGGCTTGCCATAGCATCCTATTCCGGGGTGTAGAGCTTGTCTACAATGGTAGCACTTACGGTCCTTCTCAAGTTCATTAGTTGGTGTGGGAACTTGTCCTCTAGGTTCTTGAACTCTTGGTCCTTGTCCTCCATGGTCTTGCATCCTTGGCACAAACCTTCTCTTGTTGGCATAGTTGGAAGTAGAAGGTACAAATGGTCTCTTGCCATGAAAGTTAGAACGGTAAGAATGAGAAGAGGAGTGGATTTTGGAATCTTCTTCAATGGCCTTCAAAGAGCTTTCGGCCCAAATAGCATCATCATAGACTTCCACAAAGGTAGTTGAGCTTCTTCTCACCATGCTTTCCACCTTAGGATTCAACTTGTTCTTGTAGAAGTAGACACGATCCTCTTCATCTTTCACGAACTTGGAGGCATAATGAGCAAGTTCGTTAAACTTGTCGGTGTAGGCTTGAATTGATAGCCTCCCTTGCTTGAAATCCATGAATTCCTTCAATCTTTGTTGCTTGAGCTCCTTAGGGTAGAAGCGAGTCTCCACAAGTGACTTGAAGCGGTTCCAATCAAAGTTGGGGTCTTGAGTAGCGGTAGGACCGGTCAAAGTCCACCACCTATCGGCTTCCTTCACAAGAAAGTGAGAGGCTAACCTCACCTTGTCCTCCTCTCGGGCATCAAAGAGAGAGAAGTTCTTCTCCATATCACGAAACCATTCCGAGAGAGCAACGGGATCCACTTCACCACCATAGGTCTTAGCCTTGTTCCTTGCTAGTTGACTTGCAATCCAAGCATAACTTCCTTGACGGTTGGCTTCTTGTGTAGGGGGAGCGGGTTGAGCATTTTGTTGATTAGCAAGCACTTGGGTGAGGGCTTGCATGATCGCATTTTCCACAACGGTTGGTCGTGCCATCTTGTTTGCACAAGAGTAAACAAGTTAGAACCTATCACAAAGCATACACAAAAAGGCTACCAACTTAGGTCCTTAATTCTACCCATCTCTCATTCATTATTTAAGGTCAAGTAAGAATTTTAAGTTGGGGTACACGTGTGTGCGTCGGGAGCAATATATGCTCTGATACCAACTGTGACACCCCTCGTTGAGGTAACTAAAAGTAACTAGTAAATCGTGGCGGAAACACGAGATTTTTAAAACTTTTAAGGCTTCTAATGAAGTCCAACGCGAGGCATCACCAACACGATAAATAAGTTTAGTTAGTTAAATTTAAGTTTACAACACAAGTCTATTTATTGGGGAAAAGATATCCCATGAATTAACATAAGTTCAAAAGTAGGTGAGTCTTATCAAGTGATAACTAAATAAGGTCCGAGGTAAGAACTCGCTAGCTCACACGGTCTTCCCCACTTAAGCTTCATCACAAACCTGTCATTCATAATAAATATGAAAGCCACGTCGGTGGGGAGTAACTCGGGTTCTCCCACCACAATATGTCAAAATACAAGTAATTAGGAATTTAATTAAATAAACAAGCATGAGAGTAAATACTTACGGCATTACGAAAATCATGATTAGTGGGCATAAGAAAATAGGAATGGTAAAACACAAATGAGAGAGGAATTATTAGGTCAAACTGTCACACATCAACTCGACTCAAATGTAAGACAATTACAAAGTATAGACTCAAACAAGACAACCCTCTAGACTCCAACCTCTTGGTAGGACGACGATCATAATACGGTCCTAGTCTAAACCTGGCCAGACTCTCGGGATGGACGACACCCGATTCGACAAACGATACCAAATCGTATCCAAGACTCGAAATATGGTACACCTAACCGTGCCCGAAAATCGAGTAACCTCAAGCGGAACCTTGTCACCTAACCGTGACCCCCGGTCCGAAAAAGGCGGAAGGAAAAATAGCCCAACTCGGAAACAATGGCACCTAACCGTGACCCAATGTCCGAGGGCAAATAAATAGGGAAAGTCGAGTAGTCTCACAATGTAAAACGTCACATTCGGGTCCGAATAAGAACCATAACCATTATGCATGATCATAACATTAATGAGTCTTAAAGTAACCAATTATCGATAGGAAAGAAGATGCATGCATAGCTCAATCATTATTAGAAGTCGCAAGTGAAATAGAACAAATAGGGGACTCCCAAATGGGGTGGTGTACCGGCCGCCGGCCACCGGGGGACAACAAGCCAAAATCGAAATTTAATAAAACTTACAAGGTGCACTCCCAAATGGTCAAGAGACCGGCCGCCGTCACACCTACTGGGACTACAGCCAAATTTCAAAACTCTCATAAAACCTTCAGTGCACTCCCAGCCGGTCACCCGGCTGCCGGTCACCCGGCTGCCGGTCACCCGGCTGGGAATACAGCCAAATTTCCAAAAACACATAAAACCTTCAGTGTACTCCCAGTAGGTCACACCCTGAAATACGCCCAAAACTCAAAATCACCTAAAATCCTCGGTGTACTCCCACTGGTCAAGAGACCGGCCGCCGGTCACCCTACTGGGACTACAGCTTACTAAAATATGTCCAAAACTTACAGAATCTCCCAAAGGTCAAGAGACCGCCACGGCCACCCTACTGGGACTACAAACACACGGGTTCAATGCAAAACACTTCCAAACCATTTGAAACCAACAAAAATTGTTTCCCATCAATTGTTTACGTATCCTAGCATGATTCTAACTCGGAAAAACAACATATTTGAGCATGTGAATGGGTAATTTCGAATTCAAGAGATATAGCATGAGATTTTCATCCAAACATGTGAGAGTTGCAAACAAGCATGATATTCAACATCCAAATTAGCACCAATCATGAAAGATACAACTTTTAACATTCATATGAGATTATAACTACATAAAACCACACAATTCTAACATAAAAGTCGAGTAACCCATCACCGTTACCTTTTTGCACTTCAATCTTCTAAAGACTCGTCAATGATGTAGCTATCCTCCTCCGGGTTGTCCAAGTTCTCCCCTAAACACAAAAATAAAGATATTAAGTCAAGAATTCACATCCTTGAAAGATGATAATTTCGAAATAGAGAGAAAGATGACAACTTTCTTACTTAGAAAGAAAGGAAATGAGAAAAGGAAGAGAATGGCGCGAAAAGGAACGAGATTGGTGAAGAATTGAGTGAGATATGGTGGTTTTAGGGTTAGTAAGGGAAGGTTCAACAATGGTGGGGTGGTTGTTGGGAAATTTCAGAAATTACAAGTGAGGGAGATGAAGTTGTGAGGGTTTAGTTGAGGTTTTGTGTAGAGAAAAGAGGGGAAAAAGGCCCATGAGTCAAGTTAAGCCCAATAACTCAAAATGAGTCGGTATCCACTAGAATTTTCGTCCCAAGTCTACTATAACTCGAGTCGGAGAATAATATTATTAAAATCTACACTATTATTACCGTTACACGGCTACGGCTATATTTTATGAAAATAAGCTTTAAATAATAATTATTTAATAAAAATCGCTTAAAAGTTTATTTAAAAATATAAGGAAAGTGCGGGGTGTTACACATTATATCATAATAAACATGCTACGCATCTTTTCTACTATCTATGAAATCATTTCATCATATTATTAAATGCCACATTGTAAATCATCCAACATGTTATCATTTCATCAACAAATTCCCACATATCACCATTTTCTTTCACATGCTCAACTTCCTACTTCAACACCCAACAATTAACACATTTCACCACATCCGTACACAAGCTAACCAAACACACATACGACTCGACAAACACTTCCCCCATGTGACCGGTTCAAAGTTGTAGGGCGACCCCTGCGACTTCAGGACGTCTCCCAAGCCTTTGCACTAGCTCCTACAACTTTTACCCCGGGTTCATTTTAATTGACTCCCTATGTTCATTAGGTTCATTGGTTACAGGTTTCAGGATCGTCGCTCTGATACCATTTGTAACACCCCCATACTCCAAGTGCCTTACCAGGACCACTCAAGTATGAAGACGTTACCATCTCGGTTACCCGAGGCAATGATAATCAAACAACAATAAAGAAACAACGTTTATTATAAATAGTTTAGCGAATAGTTACAATCCTCAAAACCAAACCAAAAGTACGATAATACATTATTTCAAAATGACTGTTCTAACTGAAATGTAAATAAACTAAAGGCTACAGCGGAAGACTCCTATCATCATGTCGTGGCATCCCAGCTATCCCAGTACTCATCTCAATACCTGCTCAATATCTGCTCACCATCCCCGAATGGATCACCGCAGGTTTACAAAACAACACCGGGGTCAGTACTAATCACACAATCAATATGTATAACGACAATAAGATAAACAGACAGCTTAACTGTCACACACACACACAACCAACCAATTTCCATCATCTCAATACTGACTGTCCACTGGACCAGCCCTGCCAGTGGGGGACCGCAGCCGTACCCACCAAATCCCCGCTCCACATAGTGAGCGATAACCCTGTCCATTAATATGCACATCCCCTTTCGTGTCGGGTTCAACGAAGGGAGAAACTAGGGCGTGAAGTCACTCCTGCAAGTGACCCCACTCAGCCGAGGCCACGCCTCGCGAACCATCAACAACAATCACAACCAAAAGCACAGTACAATTATTATATCAAACAACCAAATACAACACATCAACCAATATCCCATTATGGGACTAATACTGAGTAGGAAATCCTACCTGGTATGCACACAATCGACGGTCTCTCTTCTTTGAGTCAAAAAGCCTCTTCTATGAACCCTCCTCCTATCATATAACACATAGAGGCTACACATCACATACTACACATAAAAACCCCCAATCTCTAAATTAGGGTTTAACCAAATCAAGGGAAAAACAATAAAAAGGGTACGTAGATCTTACCCTCGACGCAAGGAACTCAACGATACGAATAACGACAAGAACTGACCGTCTGAACTCCGGGAATTGCTAAGAATGCGATTAGGAAGATGAACTTGTTGCTTTCTCTCTTAAACAGGGTTTTGGGTTTTGTAAAAGTGATTTAAAACAATGACGACGATACTTAAATACCTTAATCGCATAATTAACAAAACCCGAGAAAACTCCCCGTAAAACCGGACACTCGATCGAGTACCCAAGGTACTCGATCGAGTACCCCCTTACTCGATCGAGTACCCCAGCTACTCGATCGAGTACCCAACAGGTCAGAAACTATTTTATTTCGCAACTTACCCTTACTCGACAGAGTAAGGGCTACTCGATAGAGTACCCCAAGACTTATAAATACGGAGTATTACACTTCCACTCGGGCACTGTCAAAGACTGAATCTTACCCTGGGGTCTCCTTTGTTCACCTTTGACCCTTTGGCAGGTCAAACATCTAGCCACAAACTCAGCTACATCCCTCTTTATGTTCGGCCACCAAAAAGTCTTCTTAAGGTCTCTCAGAAAGCTTGTCACCACCCGGTGAACTGAATAAGGAGTGTAATGAGCCTCTGACAAGATCATTCTCCGTAACTCTGCATCGTCAGGAACACACCATCTCCCATCAAAACGAACACTCCCATCTGGATGTATAGAGAACCTGGAAGCTACTCCACTCTCTACCTTAGACTTCCACTCCTGGATCTTAGGATCAAGCTCTTGCTTACTTTTGATGTTTTCATACAACTCTGGCTCGATTGTCAAATCCCCGATGGTATCCCCCTCTCGAATCATAAAGATCCCCAAACTAGACATCTCATCTCTCAACTTCAGCAAGGACATAGCTGTACATAGCGAATTAACGCTCTTCCTGCTCAATGCATCTGCAACAACATTAGCTTTACCCTCGTGATAGATGATCTCCATATCATAATCTCCAATCAGCTCCATCCACCGTCTCTGTCGCATGTTAAGCTCCTTCTGAGTGTAGATATACTCTAAACTCTTATGATCAGAGAACACCTTAAAAGTTGCGCCATAAAGGTAGTGCCTCCAAATCTTAAGAGCGAACACAACTGTACCCAGCTCCAGATCATGAGTAGGGTAGTTCTCCTCATATTGCTTCAGCTGCCTCGAAGCATAGGCTATCACTTTCCCTTCCTGCATCAAGACACAACCAAGACCGTTCTTTGAGGCGTCGGTATAGACTTCAAAGTTCTCACAACCCTCTGGCAAGGCTAGGATAGGAGCCGTAGTCAAGCGTTCCTTTAAGGTCTGAAACGCCGTTTCACAACTCTCATCCCAAACAAATCTAACTTCCTTCCTCATCAAGGATGTCATAGGCCGCGCTATGGTTGAGAAATCTTTCACAAATCTCCTGTAGTAGCCGGCAAGGCCTAAGAAACTCCGAATCTCAGCAACATTCTTCGGCGATTCCCACTTGGTAACGGCCTCAATCTTACTAGGATCCACAGATACCCCCTTCTTAGATATTACATGGCCCAGAAAAGCCATCTCCTCTAACCAGAACTCACACTTGGATAACTTGGCATAGAGCTGATTTTCTCTCAAAGTTTGCAGAATTATCCTCAAGTGCTCTTCATGCTCTTCCTTAGTCTTAGAATAAACTAAGATATCGTCGATGAAAACAACCACAAACCTATCCAAAAACGGTGTGAAGATCCGGTTCATCAAATCCATAAAAGCTGCTGGCGCATTGGTCAACCCAAAAGGCATCACCACGTACTCGTAGTGACCATAACGAGATCGGAATGCTGTTTTAGGAATATCCTCATCTGCTATCCTCAGCTGATGATACCCCGACCTCAGATCAATCTTAGAGAACACACCAGCTCCACTTAGCTGATCCAACAAATCATCAATCCTCGGCAACGAATACTTATTCTTCACTGTGACCCGATTGAGCTCTCTGTAATCAATGCACAGTCTCATACTCCCATCTTTCTTCTTTACAAAAAGAACTGGAGCTCCCCACGGTGATACACTAGGCCTGATATAACCCTTGCCTAACAACTCATGTATCTGCTTCTTCAACTCTGCCAACTCTTTAGGTGCCATACGGTAAGGTGCTTTAGATATAGGACCCGTTCCCGGCTTAAGCTCCACGCTGAAATCGACATCCCTCTTGGGAGGCAAACTCGGTATTTCCTCAGGAAAGACATCTTCGAATTCTTTCACCACGGAAATCTCAGAAGCTGTCGGCGGCTCTACTCGGTGATCTCTCACATGACAAAGAATTAAGGGATACTTCTTCCTTAAACATGACTTTAAGGTCATAACTGCTATAAACCTACACTTAGGCTTTACCACAAACCCTCTATAGGACACCCTAACGCCCTTGGGACCCTTTAAAGACACTCTCTTTTGTCTACAATCTATCCTGGCATCATACTTACCTAGCCAATCCATCCCGACGATCACCTCAAACCCATCCTTAAGAAACTCTAACAGGTCTACAGGTAAATCTACCCCTCCAATCACCAAAGATATACCCTTATATAACTTGAGACACGACACAGACTCCCCCGAAGGTATGAACACATCATCTTTTACAACCTCAAACTTTCCCAAACCCATAGACACAGCATGACTTTTAGACACAAAAGAATGTGTAGCCCCTGAATCAAACAAAACAAAGGACGGTACATTATTAACAAGAAAGGTACCGGTAACTACATGAGCATCATCTTGTGCTTCCTGCTTGTCCATCATGAAGAGTTTTCCACTTTGTTTTTCTGTCCTCCACCCCGAATCGACGCATTGGAGGTACTTGGCTTAGCCGCTTAGAATCCTGGGTGACGCCGTTATTCGCGCCGATAAGATCCACCACCACCGCGGTTGTAACCGCCCTGGTTACCCTGTCCACCTCTGTTGCCCCATGAACCTCCCGGTCGGTTGCTAGCAAAACTCTGAGTCGGCCCCTGAGAAAAATTTCCCGATCTAGCTCCCGAACCATTGCGGGCTTATAGCTCGTGCATTCCCGCCTTTTGTGGCCTATCCCACCACAAATTGAAGCACGTAAGGTTGGTGTTGTCACTTACACCCGACCTCCTTTCTTTCCCCACCACGGAACCTCCGAGAAACCACTCCACTAGAAAAAGCCTTAGCATGGTTGAAATTCCCTTTCTTGTTGGTTGGCGATTGTTGTTTCCGCTATCACCCTTCCTCTTTTCTCAGTGATCCTCTCCTCGATCTCCCTTGAGAGATCCACCATTCTCTCGGCTTGACCCGCTCTCAGATACACTTCTTTGAGGTCAGTAGCAACCCCAGCCGGCATACGACTCACGATCTTAGCAGACAAACCCCTCTCAAAACGGAGAGCCAAACCTCTTTGCCCGAGCTGCATATCCTCAACATAACGAGATAGCTCCAAAAACCGATGATAGTAATCGTGATCGTCATCTCCTCGGTCATGGTGAAGGAATCAAAGTCGGATCTCATCTTGTGTCGGATATGCTCCGGCACAAACTGCTCTCTCATAGCACTCTTCAACCCAGACCACGGAATAGCCCCTTCCGCCTGGTAGTAAGCTCTAGCATCATCCTTGACATTCTGCCACCAAACTCCCGCTTCTCCTCTTAGGTAGTACACTACCTGCCCAACAATCATGTCCTCGGGGCACTTAACCATTTCCATGAGAGCTTCAATCTCACGGTGCCACTTCTCGAGCAGCTTTGGTTCACCTACCCCGTCATATGTGGGAGGATGGAAATGAGCAATGTTGATGCTAAGCTGGGTTGCATCCATCGTCTTCTCGTTCCCTTTTCCCACATTTTTGAGAGCTTCAAGGAGAGCCTCTTGTTGCTCAATCATGCGAGCAACCTCATCAAGAGTCATCTCCGAAGCTTGGATCTGCGCGGGAGTTCTTTTGGGCGGCATTTTGAGCTGATAAGAATGAAAGAAACGTAAACACATGCTCAAAATTTAATACTCTTCCGCCATAAGAACACTCGGCCGAGTATACATCATACTCGGTCGAGTAAAGATAACTCGGTCGAGTATCCTCCCAGATACTCGGTCGAGTATCGACTCCAGAGGCAAACGTCAAAACACAAGAACAACACTCGGTCGAGTGTAACAACACTCGGCCGAGTGAACACTACTCGGTCGAGTATACATTCATACTCGGTCGAGTTATCACAAACAGTAGCGACTGCTACTTTCCATCAAACAACACTCGGTCGAGTTCTTGGCTACTCGGCCGAGTACTCCATACTCGGTCGAGTACCTGCCCTGCTCGGCCGAGTTACGCTATAAACAGGTTTACAGATTACGATTCCCCTATCATGCTCACTATTCCCGCAGCAAATACGTAAGGACTGAAAACCATGTTATAATCACGTCAGCATGCAATGCATATATTAAAACTCTAATACCATATTGTAACCATATCAGCATTCAATTTGCACATATGCTAAATCCAACATTGAAATCACAACCCGTTTCATCTACCACTCCTCCCATCACAACAATTAAGAACTTCAACACACATATTTGCAACTATCGACTTTTACCAACATGCATCTTCACATACGTGCACATACAAAGCCTAGTTCTCATCACACTCCCCCATGTTACCGCCTCGAGTCAGTAAGGGCCAATGTGCGACTCCGGGATGTCTCCCGAGTCTTTGCGGTAGCTCCAAACAACTCTCCCCGGGTTCATTTTATTTAGACTCCCTAGGTTCATTAAATTCATTTGTTTAGGTGCCGGAATCTTCGGCTCTGATACCACTTTGTAACACCCCCTCATACCAAGGTGCCTTACCAGGACCACCTTGCCATGAAAATGCGTTACCATCTCGGTTGCCCGAGGTTAGTACATAACAAAAGCGTCTGAACTGAGCACTATTATTAAAGTACTGTGAAATGTAAAGTTTACAATATCCAAAACCAAATACTGTTTAACAAAATACAACTTTAAAGTCTTAACATTAAAGGAAAATTCACTAAGACTCAGACGGTGATGCTATGACTCGTGGTGACAAATCTCCCAAGATAATCCCCAAGCTCTCACTAGCAATACCTGTCAAGCCTGCTCACCATCCCCGAATGGATCACCGCAGATTCCACAAATAACAACGGGTCGATACTACTCAACAAATAAGACAAACAAATGCAATAATCGTCTGATCATCACCAATTCCCAAACATCCAAGCTCACATAGTAACCGACTACACCCCAAAGTGTGTAGCCCTGCCAGATTACCCATCGCAACGGGTAATCCTCGCCGCCAGTGGGTGACCGCAGCCGATCCCACCTAGTCCAGCTCCTCAACGAGCGACATCGATCCCTGTCCCTTAGAAGAAAGAGGCAAAAACCGGACACTCGGTCGAGTAAGTGCATACTCAACGAGCGACACTCCGCCAAACCGGACACTCCGCCAAACCGGACACTCGGTCCAGCTCCTCAACGAGCGACACTCCGCCAAACCGGACACTCGGTCGAGTAAGTGCATACTCGGCCGAGTGTCCAATACTCGGTCGAGTATTCACTATACTCGGCCGAGTATTACTCGGCAGAACCAAAATAACATATCACCAGAGCACTACTCGGCCGAGTAGGCTCTACTCGGTCGAGTAGTCACCAAGGAAAATCCGTAGTGTTACATCTAGGTTTAGAAGAAAGAGGCGGAAATGATTTGCGGTTTTAGGAAAACACGATTATAAACCCTCGCTGAAAAGACTCTACTCGATCGAGTAACTCACGTACTCGATCGAGTGGCCCCTACTCGATCGAGTATCCAAGCTACTCGATCGAGTAGCCTCTACTCTATCGAGTACCACCCATAACTCAAGGCACAAGATAACTATGGCACGCAATCCTAAGAACCATTACCGCTCCCAAGGTCGGTCAACACTGGTCAACCGGTCCCTAAAAGGGCGGGTATTATAGTCTTCCCCCCTTAAAAAGAACTTCGTCCCCGAAGTTCAACTCACCTATCCCAAGGCACAAGATACGGAAATAAGGCGACATCACTACTCCTCCGAAACAGGTCACTATTCCCCAGAAATACCATCCCCTATGTCATCATCATCAACTGTCTAACACTCCACCTAGATCGACTTCTACACTCTACCACATTAAGTACCAACCCCACAACATGAATCAGCACAACCAACGACTACATTTCTACTCCCAACTCTTAGCCACGCACTACAAGATTACACTTTCACTAGTACACGACCATCAATACGAAACATGTCACATTAACACAACTATGTCACCCAACGATACGATTCTATTCAAACGCATGACATCACCACTATCTCTCTATGACGACTTTTTTTTTTTTTTTTTTTTTTATAGCACCTTATTCAACCAGTACTTCAACATACAAATTACTCAACAAACAATGAAAATAATCATAGCTTCGTACTAGGAATGTAACAGAAATAAAAGAAAACATTATAAACAAACAACAAAATAATTGTAATATCTACCTTTTATTTTGCGACATTACTCTTCCCTTCTAAAAGGAACTTCGTCCCCGAAGTTCACCACCGAATTATTACTCACATTACTTAAAGCTTACCTCTTGTCATATAACCAACACATACAATGCCTTATGGACATTACTTATTAATCACATAAACATTAATTCATAAAAATCATTTGCTACTTTATTCGAATAATTAGACACAATTATAACGCATGTATATATCAATTGTGTATATATATAGGAAGCACACAACTCCGGTGAAATATAACTAGTAGACATTGCGGATGTAAAATGAATGCAATAAGAACCAACTACCACTTGCACTGTTCGTTATTGATCCGCATTAAAAACCCAAACACGACTTCCAACATATGAAATTAACGGTCCAAACATGTTGCTAATCATAAACAACCATATTAAACATCAAAACATGCAATGATATAACCATTAAAACAATTTTAATTAACAAAATATTCCTGTAACAGTGCCACTCGATCGAGTATATAGGGTACTCGATCGAGCTGGCCCTACTCGATCGAGCTGGCCCTACTCGATCGAGTGTCTTAGCTACTCGATCGAGTAGCCTCAAATCTGAATACTCCATCCCCGTCACACCTGCAGCTACTCGATCGAGTGAGGGGCACTCGGTCGAGTGGCCACAGGTCAAATTACTCGAAATCTTCCTGTCATAACACAATATATATATATATATATATATATATATATATATATATATATATATATATATATATATATAATGTCACATAAACGCGAGTCGGGATGATAACCCGACCCCCAGAGTCCCGCAAACATGTTTAATCTAAGCAAATACAGCCTTATGGCCATCCATACAAACCAAATGTAAGAAGTACGAACTAAAAAGGCTACTAACATCCAACACAACTAAAGATCATAACAAGAGAAAGAAAAGGAGTATCATTCCTGCTGCTGCTGCTCCTCCATCATCTCATCCCCAGCTCCATCCCCTCTCGAGGTGCTTGCTCCTGATGACCCAAGACCCGCGTCGACCCTTGCTCTAGCTCCTGGACTCTCATACCATGGGGTCAAACGACCAAAAGCAAAGGACTGAGGTGTCCCCCATATTGCCATGTCCACTCCATAGGAGTGGAAAACCCCACTGTAGTCCCCAACCCCGCTCCACCATACTGGGTGTGGTCCCTCGGTCCCAATACCCTGAGCATATGCCATCTCATGCATGTTTCGGAGCGTCAAGGTAGAGGACACTCTCTCTGCCAAGTAGCTCGAACGTGTCTCCGGGGTATCCAGATAGAGGTAACAAGGAAATGGGTACTGAGGCGATGCTGCTGGCTGTGGCTGGGTCTCAGCCGTCCTCTCCCTCACACGACGTGGTCCCCTCTCTAGCCTGGGTCTATCCTCCGCCGCTCTCACATTCTCCCCTTCTTCGGCTCGGGCATAACCTGAAGGATCGTGTCGTCAATGAGGTATGTCTGATGCTGCCGAGGTACATCATTATCCTCCTCCTCATCGGAGTCAACAGCTACCACAACTGGGTCTAACGGCTCTGTCGGTGGGAGGTGCTCAGGGGCCGGTATTCTCATCCAGCTCATACCCCACACCCTCCAAGCTAGGCTACCATCTGGTAAGGTTCTCAACCATTTCAGGTCAAGGTAGTAATCTCTGTCCATGGTAGGCACTGGAGTGGCTAGAGGAACATACTCAGAAGAAGCCTCAAAGGAGGCTAGCTTCTCAACTAACCGAGTGGCAAAAGCACCACAACTCAAGTACCGAGTGGTAGAAGAAGCCATCAAAGCAAGGCTGGCACACACCATGGCAGTAGCATTAAAGACCACCTTTTCGGTCCGCTTCGGGTTAAGATAAGCTATCAAGAGCAATAACTCGTGAGAGTTTAACTTACTTATATCAGGCCGCTCATAATGAAGATTCGAGATGGAACGAAGGAAGATCCTCAAAGTGACATGCTGCACGTCATTAATCAACATATTGCTGGCGGTGGGAGCTGACTTCCCAGTAAGGCAAGGCATATGGCGGCAAACCCTGCACTCAGCTGGAATCTCGTGGATGGATCCCTTGGGAGGCTTAGCCAACCCAAAGTGCAAAGCAAAGAGGTCCATGGTTAACACAAAACTCGTGTTCATAAGACGGAATTGGACAGTCTGCTCATTCAGCTCGTATTTAAACGAGCTCATGAACTCCAAAGTCAGGAAGGCATAGGAGTGTTTCCTTAAACGGTACAGCCCCGTGAGACCTAAAGTCTCAAAGATGTGACGGACATCCGTCTCAATTCTCAGGTTATCTAGAAGTGTGGTGTCCACACAACGGGTGGGTCTCATCTTTCGGGCCTGCAAAGCTACAAACCTCTCCCTCTTCTTGTAGACCACAAAGACTACTGAAGGGTACTCCGGTACAAATGGTACTACTGGTGCACTACCCTCCCCAACTTCGGGCTGTGAAGCCCTTCCCCTCTTACTCTGACGGGTTCCCAGGTTTAGTCTCGGCATCTGTTTCAGCATACAGTTTAAACATACTTACATAGGCACTTGAAACATGTAATTTACACAAATTAAGCATGGAGTAAAACATCTATGTACACACTATCACCAACAATTTCCCAAATTATACATATAATTTCAATTTATTGTATCTCAGGCGGTCTCTACAGCTGTGAAAATTTTTAGCACAGTTAACATGAATTACTCGACTACTACAACTATCATCGCAAGGCTTAATTACAACTCCGTATATACTTGAAAACATGTGAAACATTCATGTCTGCTCCTAAAAAAAAGGGCAACTAAGTACACACTATTACAGACAATCAACATCATGAGTAGACTTCACAATTCTAGTAGTCAGACGATCTCTACAGCTTTAATATTTTTGACATATTTAGCATAAATTAACATTACTACCACTACTTCCATGGTTTAACCCTTCAATATACATTCATATCCAACATAAATTCTCAATTATAGAAAACGAATTTCAATTTGGAGCACTTTTAAGACGGAGTTTTAAGACAAAATTTGAGGTGAAAATCACAAAATTCGACTTCCCACATGATATATGCAACATATACTACTCAATTTCATCACTCAATCATGTAAAAGGCACACAAAAATCAACTTGATTTCACAAACCCTAGAAAATTCGTCCCCAATTTTGCAATTTCTACTCAATTTTAGCACAATAAACAAGCAACAATCGTAAAAAAACGAAGCATGTGAATCATATTACAACAATTACAAGCAACTTTTCTTCCATATAAACCGAAATTTCAGATTATTCCACCATTCCAATAGTTTCTAAGTGATGAAAACATTAAAATTAGGAAAGAAATCATACCTTGATCAAATAGGAAGTGCAAGAACAAATCAAAGCAAAGAAAACTACCCAAATTAATCACCACAAACACAAGATACAAGAGCTTTAGAGAGATTTAGGAGGTTAGGGTTTGTAAAAGAAGAAGAAGAAGAAATAGGAAGAATGAGGAAGAATAAGGGGTTTATGAAACCCGCGACAGCCCCTGTACTGTAGCTTACTCGATAGAGTGTCTAGGGTACTCGATCGAGTGCCCTCTACTCGATTGAGTAGGTGCTATTTCATCGAGTAACCGTAGGAAATTCCTACATCTCGACGTCATAGCTTCCTAACTAGATCGAGTGAGGTCTACTCGGTCTAGTAAGCACTCGCACTCGATCAAGTAAGATTGAGTACACGGTCAGAATTACAAAGTTAATTGAAAGTTTCTGCAAAACAATATCACGTGTCGACTCCAAACCAAGTTCGGAAGTCGTCACTGGTTATCGTACTCATTCATATATTATCATTTTTAACCGAATATACCATACAGTCTTACCAAATAAGATTCACATCACATCATACTATCATGAACTTCACCCAACACGATTTACCTGTTACCGAGTCATCCATGCATGCAACTATCCCATTGTATCATGTCTAAACTTGTTTTACTATTTTATTAACAAATTTATACTCACGCTAAGTTAATCACATAATTAACGACAAAATTCCATGTATTGTCCAAGTGTATTATTAACATATTCATGCTTCAACATAAACAAATTATTCTACACAAATTAATCACCACACAAGCGGAAACTTTCAACCATTAAACATTGTATATACTCATTACTATTTTGATAATTCTCATTATAACCCAACACTTCTTTAGCTATCATTATCATGGCTACTGTAAGACTTATAAACTCGTATAGGATCACCATCACTAACAACCTGAAACAAACACCAGCATTACCACATTTCTTATCACAGCACACACCTCTACTCTTTTCACACACTTCTATCATATAGAACCTTCTATGTCTCTCATTATCGTCACATACGCACCCTAACTCCACCACAAATTCACCATACACGATCCTAACGTAACTATTGCACCGATATCAACTTCAACAAAGACTCAACCACAAACAATTCTCACATAAACACCATACACGTTAAGCACATACTTACTGACTCCCCATTCCCATACCCAGTGACTCGCTTAAGCACAATGGGGTCAAGATTTTGAAATAAGGGCGCCTACTCACCCAAAATCTAGCATCGGCTGGGGCTCCCATTACACATACACCAGGTTCATTTGATTAGACTCACTACGTTCATTAGGTTCATTTGTTACAGGTTCCAAAATCGTCACTCTGATACCACTTTGTAACACCCTCATATACCGAGGAGCCTTAACCAGACCTTCCTTAGCATATAAAGGCATTACCATCTCGGTTGCCCGAGGTAAGTAATCATCAAAAGTCGATAAAAGAACAATTATAGTTATATTACAAGTGTTACAACCAACTAACAAAATAAAGGTACAACTCGCCAGCTACACGTTATCTCTATCAGAACTCGTGACGACACACCCCTGCCGGGACTCCAGCTATCAACCACATCAACACCTGCTAAGACTGACTGCTCACCATAAGGGATCACGACAGACACATAAACAAAAAAGACAACCACACAAGGTGAGTAACTGAGATAAGACACAACATAATTCAACAACAATCGTCAGCACAATACAAACACAACCAGTCACACACAATCATACCCACTCAAATCATTCTCCGTCACCGACTGTCCACTGGACCAGCCCTGCCAGTGGGGGACCGCAGCCGTTCCCACCTAAGCCCCGCTCATCATACCGAGCGATAACCCTGTCCCATTAATGTGCACATCCCCTCCCGTGGCGGGTTCCACGGAGGGCGAAACTAGGGCGTGATGCCACTCCCGCAAGTGACTCCACTCAGCCGAGGACACACCTCGAGAACCACAGACAAACAATCACAGACAGCTGCAATACAACGTCAACCGACATCCAGCATACACCAACCAACTACCATGAATACTCAACTATACAGTCACAACAACAATACTTCATCACAAAACAACCGACACTCTAGACATTTAACAGAAACCGAGTAGGCGAACCTACCTTTAAGCGACTGCGATGATTCCACGTCTATACACGCAACACCCAGCAAACAAACAACACCTATACACACAATATAACCATCTATCACTACCATTCTAACCATAACTGAAAAAAGAAGATACATATGATGATGACGACATACCTACATGAGGAAACCTGGCAAAGGACCGCTACCCGACTCAAGTTATGCACTCCTAAGGCACAAGAACCTTCAAAGGCTCCCATGGAAGGTATATGGTGAAGGGAAGGGGAAGGGATGACATCTAGGTTTAGAAGAAAGAGGCGGAAATGATTTGCGGTTTTAGGAAAACACGATTATAAACCCTCGATCGAGTGGCCCCTACTCGATCGAGTAACTCACGTACTCAATCGAGTGGCCCCTACTCGATCGAGTATCCAAGCTACTCGATCGAGTAGCCTCTACTCTATCAAGTACCACCCATAACTCAAGGCACAAGATAACTATGGCTCGCAATCCTAAGCACCATTACCGCTCCCAAGGTCGGTGAACGCTGGTCAACGGGTCCCTAAAAGGGCGGGTATTACATTGGGAAGGTATAACATTGTTTCAAATGTATGAAGTCCCTCCCAGAGATTGCCCTCCAAACTCGGTCAACATCAAAGTCGGTGGGTTTCGGTCTTTGTCGTTGGCACGATAAGACCAAAAATGTTTGCAAATTGGTCAAGGGTTAGCCTATGGTTGTGATTGCACAATCGGAATTCCATACAAATGGCTCTCCTAGTGTTCGTGACAATGTGTAGGGTACTCAAGAACTCGAGGGTAAGGCTAAGGTAGGTTTCCTCGTCGGCATAGAATAGTTTTCCAAGCCCCAAACCATTAAAGAACATTTCAGTATGGTACCTTATGCCTAAGACTTCTAACACATTGGTGTCAATGAATTGAGTCGGCTCATAATGCTTACCTAGCAATTTGACGAACTTTTGGTGGTGCTCATCGGATGTGAAGATCACTTCCGGGAAGTATTCAAGTTGCTCCACTCCCTCTATCATCATATACAGTGGCCTCTTGCCTCTCCTTGGGCGGATGAAGAAGTGCCCTTTCATTTCTTGGTGGCGGTCTCAAAGATTTTCTTGGCTTTTCCCTTTAGGTTCATCATTTTTAAATTTGAAAGAGTTACGGTTTTTGGGGTTGATTTTTGTGATGGGAGTGTTTGGGAGATGATGATGTGAGTTTTAGGTTTAGATAAGGTAAGGAAATGAGGGATGGTGGGGGTGTTTATAAAGAAAAAGGGGTGAGGGACGAGCGGCTGAGGGTCGGGCCCGAGCGGATTTCACGAGGTCTCCAGTAAAAATCAAAGGGGTCCGAGCGTCCTAAGGTCGGGACGAGCGTCTCGCTATGGGAATCCTGTTGGGAAATGTGTCCTCAACAATAGTGCGATCACATGATTTAAATATCATTATTAAATCTCATGCCAAGAATAGGGAAGGGATGATACATTACATATATATAGTCAATTGGTCTACACATATCGGTAATGATTGGCTGGCTAGAGTTTGACATTACTGTCGTGCGACGGTGGTGATCAGTTGATCCCTTGAGGTCACACCTAAAGGACGATTCCCTTAATTGAAAAGGTTAATTAGTTGTATACCGATACAGATTAATTAATTCCTTAAAATTGAACAATTCGATTTGTGAGAAAGAGAATATTGATATCTTATTGTAATGGGATTAAATAAGATTTATTTTAGTAATAAAATGCTTTGTTGCTAAAATTATTTATTGTTTGAGAAACAATAAAGATAAGAATGAATGGTTAATTATAATTACAAGAAGTTGTGAATTATAACTATATGACCCATTTTATTTATGTGATCAAGTATCACTAGTCAATTTGTTGTATGTAATTTAATTAATTCATGAAATGATACTTATGTTATAAATATGCATTAAATTAATTAATAACATGTTTCTCATAACATGTGACATATTGTGTGACAAGTAACAAATTGACAAAATAAAATGGTAGTCCATTTTACATATGGACCAAAATATTGTAGGTAGTGGAGGATGATGGGTGTATTATTTTAATGCCTAAAATTATTATAATCATACCTATTATTTCATAGCCTTACACCTACAATATTGATAAGACAAAAAGGTAAAAAGCAAAGACCATGCATTGGTCTTTTGGGACTCCTCCAACCGGTTTTTGGAGAGTTAGTAGAGAATTTTTATTCTCTAATTTCCATCATCATTCATTCTAATTTTTACACATGCAAAATGTTCATGTATAATTTCCTCTCTTCTCTCTCTTCCATCTTCATCAAAAAGGATGAGATTTTAATCTAAATTGTGCAAAAGATTACTAAAATTATCAAAGTAATATGTGAGTATTAGTAATCAAATTTAAGGTAAACCACAATATAAACATCTAGTACATGTTAGTTTGTGGGATTAAGGGATAGTTTTGGGTGCAACTAATTGGAGGGCTTTTAATTTGAAGTCAAGAATGTTCATCCATTAATGGAAAGCTCAAGAACTAAGAAGAAGGAGATCTTGTTAGTGCCCAATATGACCGAAATTATTATGGTGAGAAAATGTTTTCTTATCTTCTTTTATTAATGTTTGCATGCATAAGTTCCACCTTTAATTTTATGACAAATTAGTTTTAACATATATGAGTATGTTAGTATGTATATAGATCTACATTTCCTTCAATCGGTATCATGAGCCACGGTTGTTTGCATGCAAATCGGTTAAAAGTTTTTCCGAGTTATAAGAATAACAAATAAAACTTGTAAAATTTGTGTTATTATGATATATCACGAAATTAATCCATGCATGTTAATAGTTCTGGTCCTAAAAGGTTTTAGGATATTTTGGTTAATTTTACGGATTTTTATTGTTCATAATTTACAATAATGGCATTTAAATATGATTTTATGAGCAAAAATGTCATTTTCGGTCTAAAATTAGCTATACTTCGAATTTTTAGTTGGTTTTTGGATATGTTGTCACATATATTATTTTGAGATAACCTGTAAATTTTCATAATTTTTGGACTTGTTATGCTCGAAAAATGGATTTTTCATTATTAAATTCGGATTTAGGTGAAAAATAGGTTAATATGAGTTAAATTTCGAATCTGGTCATAGAAAATTAATATGTTGTCACATGCAATTTTACAAAATGTGTGTAAAATAATTGGCTATAAAGAAGTCTTTTTCCATGATTTATGGATTTTTGAAGAAAAATAGCATAAATAGTGACATTATTAGTGTAAAATTAATAAAACATAATCTATGACTTAGAAAAAACGTCTAATGTTGCATTTTATTATCCTTTTCATATCTAAAATTGAAAAGTTGATGAATATAATTTTTCCATGTTTTTATGATTATTTTAGTTAAAATCGATAAACCGCAACATTGTTTTTCCGGAAAATTTTCGAAATTTTTAACCTAAGATTTTGAACATTATGAGTGTCATGGAATTTTTCCAGAATGTTCATGAGTTTAAATTTCAAAATTTGAATTTATTTGAAATTTTGTGATTTATTTGAAGTTTATAGCTTATTTTTGTAATTTTTGGTCCATTTATGAACAATTTTATAAAATATGGGTTAATTATGGTCAAATTATTAGTGAAGACTAAATTTTGAGTCCTAAGAGGTTAGGGTAATTGACTTATGCATAAATATGAGTTTATGTATTTTTGTGATTATAAAAATGTTGAAATCACGCAAATCCGTAAAAACCGAGTAATATACGATATTGGCTAATTAAAGGCGATTTAGCATAAAATTGAGCATGTTCATACATATTATAATGCTGCATTTTCTTTATGATTGTCATAATTTTAATTTATGTAATTTTGAATTATGTAATTTTACTTAGTATGGCCTTAGATTTCAATTGGTATTTCCCGAAATGTATGGGAATATCGATTCGGTAGTAATTTTATTGTGATCTCGTATCAACGTTTTGTAATTTAATAGATTTATTTTATTTTAGTTACAAATGTATAATAGGAAATTATGTAATTTTATTCATTCCGGAGTTCCCAAAGACGGATTTCTTCAAGAATGGCGATACATAAAGACGGTGTTACCTCGAGATGCGTGTCACAACCGAAGTTCAAGGGACCAATGGAGTTGGTTTCCGAATATGTAATAGTTAAATAGTTTTTCTATTTTAGGAAAGGCCATACTAGGATTTATTTATTTTTATGCTTGCATTTTATTTTATGTCACATGCATCGCTAAATCGCCATAACTAAACATGCATTGTCATTTTATCGAGTTTATCGACCATGTCAATTAAAATTATCGTAGTTCACCGCTTTAGTTCACTTAAAACGTGATAGATAATAAATTGACATGACCTCTCGCTAAAACAATTAATTGAGACATAGCCTTACCAAATAGTAGAAACCATGAAAACCTATTTCGCGAGGGAGTGCACTCGGCCCTACCGGGGTACAAACCTTGTTACGTAGGGGAAGTGGGTGATGAATGTTAACTCACCGAATTCATGTTGATAAGGGATGAATCGGCCCTACCGTGCCCAAGTTGATATGGATTTGGATCATGGACACATTTATTCGAAATTTGGATTGAACTCAACAAAAGTTTTTGATAAGGGATGTATCGGCCCTACCGTGCCCTTGTCGAATGTGTTTTGGGCTAAAGATAATTGTTAATGTAATATTATCGACCAAGAGTTCTAAAAGTAGAATCGATTAAACGTTAATCCACCGAGTTATATTGATAAAGGATGAATCGGCCCTACCGTGCCTAAGTCGATATGAATTTGGGTCTTGGAATCATTTATCATAGTTGGGTAGAGGTCACTATGTAAATGCTATACTTGTTTTTCAAGTATTAATAAAACGATAAATGTTAAGTTTTCCACTATTCCGTTTTTTATATTGTTCTATTTCTTTACCACAATTCATATACGATATCATTTCGATTTTGATACAAATCTCCATTAAAACATCGTAACTAAAGACAAATATGAATTTGCTTCTAAAACCTCATATGAACCATTGCTAAGGATCTCTTGTAAAGAGTATAGATTAAAGTTAGTCATTATCAAACAGGTTTTTGATTCTAGACTAACACATCTACTTACAATGGATTGTTTTTCATGTACTTAAATGAATTAAGTACCTTGAAACGACAAATTGTTTTGGTAATTAGTTTTGTCAGAATTCGTAATTGACCAAAATAACGCAACCACTTCAATGAAAGTTTTAAGACTAAAACGATTGAATTGAATAGAAATCTTTATAAGAATCACCTTTGCTTCTCTAAGTAAAGACTCATTGAAATGAGTGGGAGCATTCTCTTAAACCGTTAAGATGAGGACGAGGTTAAAGAAGTAAATTAGAATGGAATTGATACAAGGTTATGTTAAAGGTAAAGTTGTTGAGAATGACGATACTAAACCTATCAATCCCGACCGATAAAGTTTCCATTGTCTTAAATGTTAGACACGAGAAAGGAAACTACCCCAAATTATTGAAGAATCAACAAGTTAGTTGTGGGACATCTAATGGGACCTTCTTCGTTAAATGTTTATTTGATTAAACATAAATTTTGCTAGTATTACTTCGTCAATATTAGAAACCGGTGGTGGTTTTCATCATTATGTTGATACATGGGATGATAAGAATATGACGACTAGCAACAATAATGTCGAGAGATAGAGTAATTGTGTACTCAATCTAGTTTTGGATTTAAAGTTGTACTTAATTATGACTATTAAGTGCATAAACTCTAAATAAGGATATAAACTTGTTAAGATACAAAAGAGGTTTTTACTTTTTGTGACCCTATACACCACGATTTGATGTATGGCTAGCCCATCATCAAGGTGATTATATTCTAAACCAAACTAGAATAATATATCATGAAGATGATGCAAGACTCAAATTGGTAACCCAAGATTAAACCTTAAAATTTTGGAATGATGAACGCAAAGTGTTATCGATTACTCTTTAAATCATTAGATTGTTAATGGTATATGCGTATCTTGTATTCAAAGCAAGATGTCTCGTGCCTTTTGGTTGAAAAGGAGATCGAGGTTATAAATCATTGATCCATAATAGGTTGATCATTCTCTTTTACCAACGATTTAAGTTGACGCTAATATGTTAATTTAATAAGGTAAATAGAAAATCTTTAAAGAAGTTTAAAGAGTTAAAGAAATCACGATTTAGTCGTGATGGGATTATCAAAGTGAAGACTTTGATATAAGCCAATGGAAATGTGATCTAATATCACAAGTTAATCTCTCTTAGCACGCATTATGAAATAATGTGTGATTGGATAAGAAATCAAACGCTATTCGATATGGTTTGGACTTCAATCAAGTTACTTTGAGTTACTTGATCCTTTTAGGGATTTTATCATTTTTGTCTAAATTATTTTTCCACTAAATCGAATCATATGAGATATGAAATGGTAAGGGTACCATGTTTGTAAGTTTTCACAAGAAACAAGTGCTCATTTTTCCATTTTCAATTATCACGAGTACGACGGGTTTGCGGCTCGTGAAGCTGTCTTTCTAAAATACAAGTTTATTTCTAGATGACAGAGTGGGAGAAATTATTCAAGAGCCACAAAGAATGCCACAAAGAATGTTATGTTGCAAGAAACTGGTCTTTCTTGGCTACATGAGACGTTTTGTGTAAGACATTATACATTGTTTCTTCAAAACCTAGGAGGTTAAATTCGTCACTTGTTGAAAATGATGAATTCATGCTACTTTTAAGAAAGTAAAGAGCTTATAACTTACAAAAGAAATTGTTTGATTCAAGTTGATTACTTCTAGAAAGTAATCAACAAATGACTTACATAAGAGTGTTTAAGTCACAACTCAAAACAAGGCTTAGAGCCATGAGAATCCGAAACGAAAGGGCTTGATTAGTGACAAAGGGTTTTGCACTAATAAAGAGATATTTCAAAGGAAGATTGGTTGCAAAGAGTTTTGCACTAATTGAAATGATTAAGTCTATTTGGATCTTCTTAGGGATTGTGTTTCATTATGAGGATATGCATACAGCAAGTGAATCTAAAACCCACTTCTTCAATAGAAGGAATGTATTCAATACATGTCATGAGTTTATTAGATTCTTGAAATCCTAAGATAATGTGAAACTTAAGAGAGGGTCTTAAGTAGGACATCAATGAGTTAGAATCAACATTTTGATCATGTGATAAAACATTTCTCGATAAGTCGAGAAGTTGTGTTTATACATGGAGTTTAGTGGGAGTTACAGATTTTTAATTAGTCCGATATGTGGATGACATATTGATCATTGAGTATCATTTAAGACTTTTGGAGTATTATAATACATCTTGAATATCCGGATTTATGAAGATAAATCCACATGATATTAGCGTCAGTAAGAAGTCTTATGTTGATAAGATTCATGACTAGTTCAATTAAATTGAACATATTTGATTGATTTCATTTGCTTCCGCTGCCGAATCAATTAAAAAGAAATGATGTATAACACTTCATATGCTTTGAATATGATGAATTGTTTTCAAAATCGAATTTAAGTAATCTTTACCAAGTAAGCTATAAAGATTACCCTTAAGTGCTTGCAAAAGCATTAAGGCTATGATGCAAAGTGTTTATGATGCAATATTGTGTAAGGGTGTTACACAAGTGACAATTGACAATTGAGTTTGCGCATGGTTTCCGACAAAACCATAATCAAAACACATTAGGATGGTTAAGATACCATTGTGGCAATGTTAATTAAGAAGTAGATTTTCTAGAATCGTTCTAGGCAATAAAGAACAATGAGAGATATTTATAACGGAAATTGAGTGCACTTGCGATCATGAGATGTGCAAGAAGGATGAGTCCCGAACACTGTGAAAACAGTGGGAGCTATTCTTAGGCTAGAGGGCCTATGTCTTGATTGGATCTCGACACGTACTCAGAAAGTTTTGTAATGCAAATGTATACATTACAAAGGAAAACGAGTATGTAGTGAGGTTCAGTAAGGTACAAGAAATTGATAAAACCTACTAACCAAAGCCTTCTCAAAGGCTAAACATGATGAGTCATGTCATTTCAATTGAATTAAAATGAACAACTACGTACAAGATCAAATTAGATTATAGAACATGAAATAGTAATCAGGCATTGACTATTCATATGTGATAATCGCATTTGTCGTTTGAGTTTTACTTTAAAAATCTTTTATTATACTTTGTTACATCCAAACGGGTTGTAGAGACAATTGAACCCCATTAAAGTGAACATGGATTAGCATTGTATTCGCCCATAGTCACTTATATGAGGTGACGTCTCGAAGTGACTAGAGTATGATGCGATTGATGGCAAGTTCAAGTGCCATACATGTAATACTCCGTAAATATAAGTCTTGGGGTACTCTATCGAGTAGGCCTTACTCTGTCGAGTAAGGGTAAGTTGCGTTTTAGAAAAGTTTCTGACCTGTTGGGTACTCGATCGAGTAACTAGGATACTCGATCGAGTAGGGGGGTACTCGATCGAGTAGCCTTGGGTACTCGATCGAGTAGCCGGTTTACGGGGAGTTTTTCTCGGGTTTTGTTAATTATGCGATTAAGATATATAATCTTTCCGTCATCATTCTAAACACTTTTACAAAAACCTAATTTACTGTTAAAGAGAGAAAGCAAGTTCATTCATCATCCTAATCGCATTGTTGACAAATCCCGGAGCTAGAGGTGTCGGATTTCATTGTTCTTTGCATCATAGTGTTCCTTGCGTCAAGGGTAAGTCCTACATACCAATTTTATAGCGTTTGGTTGACTTTTTTTAAACCCTAATTTTGGGATTGGGGGTTTTTATGATTTGTTGTGTTGGTAGTGATTATGTGATTATGTGTATAGGAGAAGGGTTCGTAGAGGAAAGGTTTTGAGACAGCTGCTAGATCGTCTGATGTTTGTGTTGCATTCCAGGTAGGGTTTCCCTACTCAGTATTAATTACATAATGTGTGGTGATTGTGCTGTAGTTAGTGATTGTTGATTGATTCAGATGGTTGTGATTGTATATTGTTGATTGATTGATTAATTGTTGATGTTGTGTTGTGATTGCTGATTGTTTGTCTCTGGTTCTCGAGATGCGTTCTCGACTGAGTGGAGTCACTTGCGGGAGTGGCTTCACGCCCTAGTTTCGCCCTTCGTGGAACCCGCCACGGAAGGGGATGTGCACATTAATGGACAGGGTTATCGCTCGGTATGATGAGCGGGGCTTAGGTGGGAACGGCTGCGGTCCCCCATCGGGGTAGTCCAAAGTGGACGATCGGTGATTGAGATTGTTGGGATTGGTGTGGTTGTGTGTGTGTGTGACGGTTAAGCCGTCTGTTTATCTTATTGTTGATATATTGAATTGTGTGATTAGTACTTGACCCCGTTAAATGTTTTAAAAATCGTGGCGATCCATTCGGGGTGGTGAGCGATTATTGAGCAGTATGAGCGATGCGTATGGGATAATCGGGAGGAGTCACCACGATGCGCTTTAGAAGTCTTCCGCTGTATTTGATAGTTTTATAGTCTTTTGATAGTAGATAGTTTTGGAGAACTTGTATCTCTTTATCAGTTTTGGTTTTTGGCATGTAATCACTTTAAACGTTAATTATTATTTAAATATGTTTCTTTATTGTCTTATGATAATCATTGCCTCGGGTAACCGAGATGGTAGCATTTCCATGCCTTAAGTGGTCCTGGTAAGGCACTTGGAGTATGGGGGTGTTACAAATGGTATCAGAGCGACGATCCTGAAACCTGTAACCAATGAATCCAATGAATATAGGGAGTCAATTAAAATGAATCCGGGGTAAAGGTTGTAGGAGCTAATGCAAAGACTTGGGAGACGTCCTAAAGTCGCGAACTCGCCCTATAATTTTGAACCGGTCACATGGGATATGAGTCGGGATCGCTATGTGTTTACCTTGTGCTTTGTGTACCTATGGAGTGATGTGTGGCATGAATCAGTGGATGTATGTATGTGGAGAATAGGGAATGTGTAGAAAAGATGGTGATAATGTGATTTCGTATGTTGTTGATCGAAAGCATGTTGCATGATAGTTGATTTATAATGTTGGTTGGAATTGTTAGAAAAGTGTATGAGAATGATGAGTAATGTGTTGGAAATAGATGAATTGATTGGAAAAGATGGAGTAGCAATTGCATAGGAATATGAATTTTGTGATTATGAATATGTTTAGGTGACGAAGTGTAATTATAATGTTGTTGTATTAGTAACATGGGAATAGGATTTGTAATGTATGAGAATGTTTTGTGTTACGAAAAGTTATAAAATTTAAAGCATGCGGTTAGTACATGACTAATGAGTTAAATAATATATGTGCATGATGGATGTTGTTGCTTGATTTTTGAAGATGGTAACATGAGATTAGCAATACTGGTTTTATGAGTACTGAGTCGTTTTGTCTACCTTGTTGTTGTTTAAGTCGTTTGGGAAGTAAAGATCAATAGTTGTGTTTTTCGATGATAAAGTGGTTGTCTTTAAACTGTTATAACTTGAGATGCGTAAATGATTTTAATGTGATTCCAATTGGAGGTGATATCTTGTTCTTTTACGATTCTAACGATAGGTCACACGCCCAAAGTGACCAAGTAATGAGTGAGTTATGACTGTTTTACGAAAACTGGACAGTGCTGAGAAATGCGTAGGTACTCGATCGAGTATCCTTAGTACTCGATCGAGTAGGGGGGTACTCGATCGAGTACGTCAGTTACTCGATCGAGTGTCCCTGGTAATTTGTTTTACGTGCTTCTGATCTTCAACTACTCGATCGAGTAAGTCCCTTACTCGATCGAGTGTCCTGTACTCGATCTAGTGACCCCTGTTTTGGGTCATATGCTTATCTTTTGAATTCGTTGCATATTATGTTTAATTCAAAGTTATGATTTTGCTTCTTTATGCATTGGTTTACATGTATGTTGGTCTTGACGCGTAAGTTACCCAATCTTGTGGTGTAGTGAGTGGCACCTGTGGTGAGTATGAGTTCGGTTGGAGGACATGAGTTATACGTGGTTGTAATAGATAGTGGAAAAAGAAAAGGAAGATTGTTATGGCTTAATTAAGACATAGAGCATGTTTTCTAAGATGAAATGAGATGAGTGATATGAGTGTGTGTTGAGTAACGTAAAAGTATGTGAATGTGGGCAATGGATGATGTGAGTCTAAGGAACGTGAGAATGAAAGGATTGAGAGTAAGGATATGGATAGTGACAACTTGAGATGTGTAAAGAATTATGGAGGGAGGTCGTTAAGAGCCGTGTGGGTTAAGAATATACATAATGAAAGTTCGTTTTAAAGGGGTTGAGAAGAGTGGTATATAGTGAACTTTGTGGAGACACGTCACGGGGTGGAGATTTGGCTTTTTAAGAGATGAAACTATTGTGGGTTTTCCTTGGGCAATTAGCGGTATGAAAGGAATTTTGATTTCTAGAGATGTAAGAAGGGAGATGCAATTGTTGATCAGTAAACGTTGATTCTATGGATGGATTAGTGGCAAGGGTGATTGATGACATAATAAGAGAATATTCGTGGTAAGAGAGAGTGAGATGATATCGATATGAAATAATTAGATGTGAGTTTTGGAGCAGTGAGAACGTAACCGGGACACTAAAGAGTTAGGTAGAAGTGATAAGGAGTTGAATGGTTAATTGATTTTGTAGATGTAAAGGAAAAGAATGAGGGGAATAAAACTGAGAAAATGTTGACCGGAGTTATGTGATATAGAGGTAAGGAGTCGTCGAGATGTGTGCTACCAATCATGAGGATGTTAGTTAATGGTGATAGAGGAGTTTTGGGACAACATGACTAGTAATGAGTTTCGAGGAATTAAGGAAAGTAAGAAGTTGGTAGAATATTTGCACGATACGAGGTATTTGGTGGAGAGTTGAATGACAACACAAATAAGATAGTATTGGGAATAATGTTGAGGTAATTTTGTTGATGGATTCGATGCTTGTTATTTGGGATGTCAACCAAAGATAGGAAAGAAATCGTGATGTTTAGAGATGAGTGTAAGAGGTTTGATGTTCGGACAGTGGTAGTGTTATCGTTTGTGACTAGTGGTTAAGGGTGATGGTATATTAGAAAGGTAGCAATTCTAAAGAGGTTGATTTTGTAGAGACCAGATGGATATTTATGGTTGTGAGAGGGTATAAGATGTGGTTAGATGGGGCGGAAGCTAATAGTTGAATAGTAATGGTATGGTTATACTGGGCAGGAAGTGATGGTTGTGCGGATGGGGGAAAAGGTTATGAGGGGCATATGAGTTAAGCTCGGGCGGCAGGTAACCTATGTTGAGTGGTAACTTACGTGATCAGGATTGACTGGTTGGATGTGATTATGGGTCTATGTCATATATAAATGTTTGTGTGAGGTTGTGACCTCACAAGAAATGGTATGGTGTGATAATTATAAGTTGTTATCTGAATTTTCTGTAATACATGTTGGATACGAGTACGTAATGGAAGGATGTTTAAAAAGGTAATAATTTGACTGTTTTGGCATGACTAGTTATGCCTGTCTGTATTCATGGTACATGTCAATCTGTGATATGGTAAGGAGATGATCTTCACGAGGTTATTATCCGTTTAATTCATAAAATATGTGGTGTTATGATTTAGTAAAGTGGATTTGAGTAAGTTTTTATTGTCTGAGAAATTATTCTGAGATAGTATTTATGGGAGTTGTATGCAGTCGTGATGACTATCGATGTGGTTGTGGTGCCTCGGGTGGTGATCCGGGCACGATATTTAGTGTTGTGATGCGGGTATTTTCGCATCGCGGTGTGGCTGTTGGTGGCGGTGTTGTGATGCCGTCACCGGTTGTGGTGGAGTAGGCAGGATGATTATGATTCGAATTTCGAAAGTACATACCAGTTATACATAGATTGTTGTTTTGTTTGATGTTGCTTCCTGTGAGTTTCAGTTTGTAAAGATAGACAGTTGTTTTGTTATTGATGTTTCTTACCAGGTTAAGTTGGGAATGAGGGTAGAGTATGATATGAAATAGAGTTGTATATGTTTTCGTTGTTGTTATAGTATAGTGACATTCTGTTAATGGGACACGGTTGTGAGAGGTTGTTACAATAATTATGATCTTGTTCTAGTTAAGGTTTCAGTAGACATGGTAATGGCAAGTGAGTCGTAGAACATGTGTGGTAATGACCCGAAAGATGCAGGTGGTTCATAATCGTTTGTTGAGACAGTGAGTGTAGGGTATTGGGAATTAGTGTCATGTTAAGTTGTGTATGAGTTTTGCGGTAATGAATGAAAGAACTTGAGGATCTGGAATTAGTGCACGTAACAAGTGTGGATTGTGAGTTATGCTTTTGATGGTGGGAGTTTCATATAGTTTATATAGAGAGGTATGTCACGTTGCGGTAATGTGGAAAAGTTGAAGTTTTGGGTTAAGATAAAGATTTTGAGGTATAGGTTAGGTGGTGTGACGAGTGAATTGGAGTATGAGAATTGTTTAAGTAAGAGAGCCTTGGATACATGCATGGCGAGTGCTTAGAGTATAGGTGGTTATCTATGACATGTGATGATGATGAGAATAATGAGAAGATATAACTAAGGATATAGTATTAGTAGGTTACGAGGACGTAACATTTATCTTAAGAGGAGTAGGATGCGATAAAAGAGATTTTGATGGTTGTTCATATGGTAGTATATTTGGAAGTAGAGTGTTGGTGTAGCATAAGATATGGATTTGTATATGTTGTGGTTGATAGTGTTAAAAGGTCACGGACGTGCTTGTAGTAGTTTGATGTTAGGAATGCGAGAATACTTCGATAGTGTGATTGGATGATGAGATTATGAGTGTGAGTAAACTTCGAGGACGAAGTTCCTTTTAAGGGTGGTAGAATGTAACATTCCGTTTGATGTCTATGAGTGTCTTGATTTTGGATTTGATAGTGGATGATATTATGGAGCTAGCAGCATTAGAGGATGGTAGTTGGTTATGTATGGAGTTGGTGTCGTGAGAGATATATATGTGGTGGATATGATATCGTGAGTCATGTTAGGGAAGTAAACATAGTTGGTGGAGTGGGTGTTAAAAGTTCATGTTTTATGTTTGGTCGAGTTCTTGAGTTCTTAGTTATGTTGTTGTGTCTTGGTCGAGTTAGTATGGTTGTTTTGATGTATGGGTTGAACTTCGGGGACGAAGTTCTTTTTAAGGAGGGAAGACTGTAATACTCCGTATTTATAAGTCTTGGGGTACTCTATCGAGTAGGCCTTACTCGTCGAGTAAGGGTAAGTTGCGTTTTAGAAAAGTTTCGACTGTTGGGTACTCGATCGAGTAACTAGGATACTCGATCGAGTAGGGGGGTACTCGATCGAGTAGCCTTGGGTACTCGATCGAGTAGCCGGTTTACGGGGAGTTTTTCTCGGGTTTTGTTAATTATGCGATTAAGATATATAATCTTTCCGTCATCATTCTAAACACTTTTACAAAAATCTAATTTACTGTTAAAGAGAGAAAGCAAGTTCATTCATCATCCTAATCGCATTGTTGACAAATCCCGGAGCTAGAGGTGTCGGATTTCATTGTTCTTTGCATCATAGTGTTCCTTGCGTCAAGGGTAAGTCCTACATACCAATTTTATAGCGTTTGGTTGACTTTGTTTAAACCCTAATTTTGGGATTAGGGGTTTTTATGATTTGTTGTGTTGGTAGTGATTATGTGATTATGTGTATAGGAGAAGGGTTCTTAGAGGAAAGGTTTTGAGACAGCTGCTAGATCGTCTGATGTTTGTGTTGCATTCCAGGTAGGGTTTCCCTACTCAGTATTAATTACATAATGTGTGGTGATTGTGCTGTAGTTAGTGATTGTTGATTGATTCAGATGGTTGTGATTGTATATTGTTGATTGATTCAGACGGTTGTTGATGTTGTATTGTGATTGCTGATTGTTTGTCTCTGGTTCTCGAGATGCGTTCTCGGCTGAGTGGAGTCACTTGCGGGAGTGGCTTCACGCCCTAGTTTTGCCCTTCGTGGAACCCGCCACGGAAGGGGATGTGCACATTAATGGACAGGGTTATCGCTCGGTATGATGAGCGGGGCTTAGGTGGGAACGGCGGTCCCCCACTGCGGGGGTGGGTCCAAAGGACGATCGGTGGTTGAGATTGTTGGGATTGGTGTGGTTGTGTGTGTGTGTGACGGTTAAGCTGTCTGTTTATCTTATTGTTGATATATTGAATTGTGTGATTAGTACTGACCCCGTTAAATGTTTTAAAAACTGTGGTGATCCATTCGGGGGTGGTGAGCAGTTATTGAGCAGGTATGAGCTGATGCGTATGGGATAACTGGGAGGAGTCACCACGATGCAGTTTAGAAGTCTTCCGCTGTATTTGATAGTTTTATAGTCTTTTGATAGTAGATAGTTTTGGAGAACTTGTATCTCTTTATCAGTTTTGGTTTTTGGCATGTAATCACTTTAAACGTTAATTATTATTTAAATATGTTTCTTTATTGTCTTATGATAATCATTGCCTCGGGTAACCGAGATGGTAGCATTTCCATGCCTTAAGTGGTCCTGGTAAGGCACTTGGAGTATGGGGGTGTTACAATACAGTCATGTGAGATGACTAGTCGATCACATAGGCAGACTGTTAGGAACACTTTATCGGGCAGTGACCGCTTATAGAGTTCTGGAAAATTTATAAAGCCTGGTCGTGGCGAGAGCTACTATAGTATTCTAATGAGTAGATTCTTTGACTAAAGACTGTTCACCTAAGATGGCACAGTTTAAGATTAACTTTGATTTGTGTTACTACGACCTTCGTAAATGGGGTCAAATGGGCATATTTTGGGTTATGATGGTTGTGGCTAGTCGAAGGGAATAAGTGCGATAGGAATTCTCCACCCCCTTGTCAGGGTTAAAACAATATCTCAAGGCCACTCGAGGAGTAATGAACTGGAAATGCGTGGCCACGCTCGGAAGGTATCCATGGTGGATAAATTCCGGTCAATCAGTTATTCTCCAGATCGAGGAAACCGCTCTCGATATGATCACTTGCAAGTACGACCTGAAAGACACCTTGCATTGAGTGGGAGATAGTAATAGGACAAGAGAATTGGTGACGCACACTTGTCGAGGACAAGTGGGAGATTGTTTGGAAATGTGTCCTCAACAATAGTGCGATCACGTGATTTAAATATCATTATTAAATCTCATGCCAAGAATACGGAAGGGATGATACATTACATATATATAGTCAACTGGTCCACACATATCGGTAATGATTGGCTGGCTAGAGTTTGACATTACTGTCGTGCGTGGTGGTGATCGATTGATCCCTTGAGGTCACACCTAAAGGACGATTCCCTTAATTGAAAAGGTTAATTAGTTGTATACCGATACAGATTAATTAATTCCTTAAAATTGAACAATTCGATTTGTGAGAAAGAGAATATTGATATCTTATTGTAATGGGATTAAATAAGATTTATTTTAGTAATAAAATGCTTTGTTGCTAAAATTATTTATTGTTTGAGAAACAATAAAGATAAGAATGAATGGTTAATTATAATTACAAGAAGTTGTGAATTATAACTATATGACCCATTTTATTTATGTGATCAAGTATCACTAGTCAATTTGTTGTATGTAATTTAATTAATTCATGAAATGATATTTATGTGATAAATATGCATTAAATTAATTAATAACATGTTTCTCATAACATGTGACATATTGTGTGACAAGTAACAAATTGACAAAATAAAATGGTAGTCCATTTTACATATGGACCGAAATATTGTAGGTAGTGGAGGATGATGGGTGTATTATTTTAATGCCTAAAATTATTATAATCATACCTATTATTTCATAGCCTTACACCTACAATATTGATAAGACAAAAATGTAAAAAGCAAAGACCATGCATTGGTCTTTTGGGACTCCTCCAACCGGTTTTTGGAGAGTTAGTAGAGAATTTTTATTCTCTAATTTCCATCATCATTCATTCTAATTTTTACACATGCAAAATGTTCATGTATAATTTCCTCTCTTCTCTCTCTTCCATCTTCATCAAAAAGGATGAGATTTTAATCTAAATTGTTCAAAAGATTACTAAAATTATCAAAGTAATATGTGAGTATTAGTAATCAAATTTAAGGTAAACCACAATATAAACATCTAGTACATGTTAGTTTGTGGGATTAAGAGATAGTTTTGGGTGCAACTAATTGGAGGGCTTCTAATTTGAAGTCAAGAATGTTCATCCATTAATGGAAAGCTCAAGAACTAACAAGAAGGAGATCTTGTTAGTGCCCAATATGACCGAAATTATTATGGTGAGAAAATGTTTTCTTATCTTCTTTTATTAATGTTTGCATGCATAAGTTCCACCTTTAATTTTATGACAAATTAGTTTTAACATATATGAGTATGTTAGTATGTATATAGATCTACATTTCCTTCAAATCCGAGCATCCTAGTAAAAATCCGCTCAGATTTTGAGTCAGTGATTTTGGCTTTTCTGAGACTGGCATGGGACGAGCGTCTCTGGTGCTAGATGAGCGTCTCGTTGAGAATCCGCTCAGATTCTCTTCCAGACCAAAATTGTTTTCATGCTGCTATTCCGGACGAGCGTCTCTCTTCTGGTACGAGCGTCTTGTGTTGGGACGAGCGTCTTTCTTGTAATCCGCTCGAATTTTAGGTTAGGACCAATCAGTACCCATGAAGAGGCTCTGGACGAGCGTCTTTCCCTCGGGACGAGCGTCTCGTGCCGTCCTTCTTACTCCTTTATTCTTTTCTTTCAAAAATTGTTCCCTTGCACCCTTTTGTGATTTCCTCTTATCTTTTTCTGAAATTATGCTCAATAAATGGGTAAGAAACCATCTCTCACTACTCTCATGTAAGAAAATGTAAGAAAAGTGCGAAAATATACAATATTATACAATGCAAAGATTTAAGAAATATCTTACAAACGGTGGTTTGAGATACGACTCCATCAAACTAGTTCAAATTGTCGAAATTCTTTGTCCATAGAGCTCAAGGCTCTTAAAAGGAGATCAAAGGCTTGTGAACAAGCCCCAAATAAACATAGGTATGGTTTGCTTAACTTCAAAACAAAGCTTGGCCAAAGGAATTTGTCATTCATTTTCTTTTTCATCTTTTTCTTGGCACTTGAGTATTTACAATGCTTCAAACCAATAAGCCCATGATTCTTGTCAACATAAGGCATGAAGAGTGGCTTATTTTCATCCGGAGACTTCCCCTTGCCATCTTCTCTTCCAATTTTGGTGATGATGATAGCATTTTGATTACTCAATCCTTTGAGAGCAGAAGGAGAATTTTCATTGCATTGATGGTCGGATTATTTTGAAATTGTGGATGCCAAATTTCCACAAGTGGCTTCAATTACATGTTTGCTCTTGAGCTTCTCCACCAAGTATCCATTGTATGACACTTTCACTTTTTGGAGAAGGTCCACCATATCATCTCTAACAATCATAGGTTCCATGGTGGGTGTACAATGATCTTCATAGGTGACAGGGAAGAGGCACTCATCTTCTTCATGATAAAATACCTCAAATGTCTCAAGGATAGGCTCCTCAAGTAGAGTGATCTCATGAGCGTCTTCTTCCTTATCCCTTATGTTCTTGCAAAACATGATCCTATCATCACGACTATCTTCATAGGAATCATAGATGAGGGCTTCATTCTTCTTCAATAACTCTTCCTCCACTATCTCAATGTTCACATCAAAAGACACACCCTCATACTCACAAAGGTAAAGAGTATTTGGCTTACTCAACCTCATAGCTTCTTCATTTAATACAACATTTTCATACTCACAAAAGCTCAAAGGAATTGGCTCTTCCCACTTTTCATCTTCCATATCAAAGGTCACTACTTCAAATTCGCATTCATGATCAATGTCTAAGGATTGGCGGGGAGTGGTTGGTTGGGTGGTTTATTGGGTTGCCTTTATTTGGGCAAATTGAATCTCCAACTCCTCACTTTGGGTGACAATGCCTTGAAGGATATTTTCTCTATTTTGGCTCTCCTCTAGCATTTTTTTGAAGAAGTTTTGTTGATCTCCCATTATTTGGAGAATCATATTTTGAATGGGTTCCTCTTCTTGTTGTGGTTGGGTGTGAAAGTGGTTGTATTGTGGCAATTAAAATTCATTATGAAGTGGGTATTGGGTGGGTGGTTGTAGTGGATATTGGATGTGGTGATTTTGGTGGGAAAGTTTGGGGTAGTAGTTAGGATTTTCATTGTATGAATAGTAATGTAGGTTTGTGTTGACCTGCTCCTCAAACTCCCTATACCCATAGTCATACTCAAAAGATCCACCACATACTCCATGTACCAAGTCTTGAGTCATCATCATAGCCAAGATAAAAATATAACTACAAACATGGAAACTACAATAAAACGGTAAAAACGAACCTTGAGGAACAAGTTCCTCAAGGTTAAAGCACAATTAAAATAGAGAAACAAACAAGAACTTAATCACATAACACCGTCCCCGCCAACGACGCCATTTTGATGGGTGATGTCGTCGGGTCTCCCAATCAAACACATTTATAATTCTCAACAAACAACTAGTTAGTGGTTAAGTCGAGGTCGATCCACGGGACGGTGTGCTTTGGGTTCTAAGTATATCCATCTTAATTTATGCCAGTGTCACAATTGATTTGGGTTGGAGTTGGCGAGTCTAAACTAATAGAAGCAATAAAGTTAAACAAGTAATAAAAGGAAGGATGTAAATAAATGATTAAAAGTGTTAGGATATCATGGGTTCATAGGGGATTCATGAGAGTTGATCATACAAACATGTTCTCTACTACATCGAAGCACTTATTGTTGTGATGGGATCGAGTTAGTGTATATATTACAATCTCTAAGAAGGTTTGGGTCCCGGAGCCGAATCTATTAGATTGTACAACACCTACAAGTCGACTTAATCCTTCCTATTCAACTATATGCATGGTTTAATGAGACTCGAGTTGGTTTATGTCTTACAAGTCTCATTGAAAAGATAGGCGATGGGTAAAATGCAATGATTCATAGGCTTAGCATTTCATCAAACATAACATGTGCATAAGTTTGAATCACAACAAGCAAGCAAATTAATTATGAAAACATATTAGATTAAGCATGATTAATCCCCATGTTTGTTTCCCCTAATTCCCCATTAATCCTAGTCAAAGAACTACTCACTCATTATCATAGGAAACATGTCATTAATGGTGTCAATCATCACAACAAGTATAAACATGATAAAAGAGTGAAGAAATAAACAATAAAGAGTAAAGAGTAAAGAGATTATACCAAACTTGAGATGATCCAAATAATAAAGCAAAGAATAAAAGAAGAGAACTTGATTGATTGATGAAGAGTTGTCAATTCTCCAATAATAACCCAATAATCTTAAATTACCCAATAATAAACTTTGAACAATAAGAACTATACTTAAGAAAAGATTAATATGTAATTTGTGGAAAGATTAAAGAGTAATCTATTCTAATCTACTCCTAATCTAATCTAAGAGAATTTTATATTATGGGAGCCTCCTCCCTTAATTATTACAAATAGGGTATTTATAGTAGTGTATTACTAGGTTAAGTAATGATAAATTAGTAATTAACAATGCTAAGTACTAAATTGGGGAAATGCAAGTCTCTTCAAGGAGATGAGCATGTCGTGCTAGAGTCATCACTATCCGCTTGGGCCAAAGAGGGAGACGCTCGGATTCTGGGGTTAAGGGACGAGCGGATTAACCACGGGACCCTAGGATCAAGAGAGAGCGAGATGAGCGTCGTCTGCTCGGGACGCTCGGATTCTAGCAGGGAGATGAGTGTCTTCTTCCAAATCCGCTCGAATTGTTCCTCAGAATAGTCCTTGCTCTTCCTCCTTTTTCATGTTCTTTATTCTTGTATTGTCGGTTTTCGTTCTTGCCTCCTATTTCAGGCTACTCCATCCCATATCATCAAAAGCTTCCAAATATGCATGGGAGACGGGAATTTCCGCCTATTTGTCTTCTTTCCTACAAAACATACGAAATGTACTAGGAAGCAAAATAGGAAGCATTTGACGGATAAAATGACTATGGAATGTTCTATTAGTATGCAAAATGGGCTCAATTAGGGGACTAAATGTGCGCAAATATGAGTCACATCAAGTTTCCTTTTTGACTTCGCGTACACTGACAAATTCTGCCCACTTTGAGAAGTAATCTGTTGCAACGAGGATGTATTCATGCCCATTTGATGCTTTTGGAGTGATGTGTCCTACAACATCTAATCCCTATATTTCAAAGGGCCATGACGAAATGGTAGGATGCAAAGGCTACGGAGGTTTATGTATGAAATTTGCATGGAACTGACAAGCATCACACTTCTTCGCAAAGTCCATCCAGTCATGCACCATGGTTGGCCAATAGTATCCCATTTTTTTCACACGATCATGAAGCTTCAGACTGGATTGATGAGCGCCACAAACACCCGAATGAGCTTCGAACATAGCCTTGGAAGCTTCAGTTTCACCAAGACATCTTAGCCATTGCCCGAGGAATGATTGTCTGTATCGTGTTTCCTTATAATATATGAACCCTAGAGCACAACGATGAACCTCTACTTTATATCTAGGGTCATCAGGAAGCTTTTGATGTTCTAAGAAATCGATGATAGGTTGCCGCCAATCATCATTATCGACTTGCTAGACACTATTTATGTTAGATGTCTCTACAATTTCTCCTCCTTCCAGCGGCGGTACTACCCAGCGGTTTCAAACTGGAATTATCGAGACCTCGTATGCCCCCAGTGCCAAAGTGGCTGCAAGATTAGAAAGCACGTCATCCAACTTATTGCCACTCCTTTGTATATGTCTGATATGAATAAAATCTAACTTGCTAAGTATCTTGATTGCATATTGTTGGTAGGGAATGAGACTGTCCTTCTTCACTTCGAATTCATCAAGGACTGGTTCACTACCAACAAGGAATATCCATAGATGTCTAAATACTTGACCCCTATTTCAATCCCCATTAGAAGTCCTAAGAGTAGAGTGATGTGACCATAATTAGCGCATATTTAGCCCCCGAATTAGCCTTTTTCCCATGCTTTTTAGTGCCTATTTGGGTCATTTCTTGTCTTTAGTTCTTTGTTTTGCATATTCTTTGAGATTTTGATCCCTTGGTAGGAAAGGAGTAAGAATCTTGCATTTTCATGGCAAAACGAGGCTAAATTGATTGTATTCAATGACCAAGCATCAAGAAGAGACAAGACTAGAAGGCCTTTGTACATATCATAGTAGAAAAACAATGTTGAGAAAGGATCCTTGCGTCCCCAAGGAAATCCCCAAGGAATTTATGAAGAAAAGGGAAGAAAAGAAGAAGAATTGACGCTGACCAACAATCCGAACGGATTGCAGACAATCCGCCCATCCAGCCAGAACAATCCGAGCGTCCCTCCTTGGAATCCGCTCGGATTCCTCCTCAACAATCCGAGCGTCCCTCTCCTGAATCCGCTCGGATTGCACCGCCCAAATCCGGCCGTCCCGACTCTAATCCGCCCGGATTACTGCACAGCACGGATTTCATTCTTCAAGCTACGAAAAGAGAAGCCCTTCTCTCAGAAAATACCGGGTCCTCCTTGCTCAACTTAAAAAGTGTAATTACTAGTTTAGCCCTTAGTTAACCCTAATGCATCCTCCCTAATTTTCACTATAAATACCCCATTAGTCTAATTAGAGGAGCATGTTCTTCTTATCAATATTTAGAGTAGTTAATATCAATCAAATCTCTCTTCAATATTGTAATCAAGTATTAATCAAGTTTTAATCCAAGTTTTAGTTCTTTAATCTCTCTCTTGTTCTTCCTCTATTTTGGGTAATTAGAAGATTATTGGGTTTATTGGGAGATTGACAACCTTCCATCAATCATCAAGTTCTTCTATTATTCTTTGCATTATTATTTTGGAATCATTAGTAGGTATAATCTCTTAATCCCTTTTTAATTATTGCTAATTACTTTCATTTATTCATCATGTTTCATATTGTTGGTATGATTGACAACCTTGCTAGCATGATCAACATGATAATGAGTGAGTAGTCTCTTAGCTAGGGTTTAATGGGTGATTAGGGGAAACCAACATGGGGAATGATTCATGCTTAAATTAATATGGTTTCATATCTTATTTGCTTGCTTGTTTTGATCTTTATACATGCACATGTTATATTTGATGAAATGCTAAGCCTATGAATCCTTGCATTTACTATCAACTACTATCCTTTCAATGAGACTTGTAAGACATAACCCAACTCGAGTCTTGTTAGACCATGCATGTGTTGAGTAGGAAAGATTAAGTCGACTTGTAGGTGTTGTACAATCTAATCGATTCGGCTCCGGGACCCAAACTTTCCTAGGATTGTAAGATATAACCCAACTCAATCCATCACAACAATAATTGCTTGCTTATAATTTGAGAACATGTTTGTATGATCATATCCCATGATTCCCCTATGAACCCATGACAACCTAGTGCCTTTAATCAATTGTTTACACCCCTTATTTTATTCATCTTGCTAGTTTATTTTCATTGTTATTTTAGTTTAGTGACCTTCTAGACCAACCCAATTTGTGACACCCCTAGACACTACTAGTTACAATAGAATTCTCATTTCAATACCCGTCCCTTGGGATCCGACCTTTACTTGCCTCTTTACTAATTGTAGTGTTGTTTGTGAAGTATAAATTGTGTTTTGTATCGACCATTGACCAACGACCACATATACTTAATTGTGAACACGAAATGGCCTCGATCAAAAATGGCGCCGTTGCCGGGGACGGTGTTTAATTGATTTAAGACTTCTTTTTATTGCTATTAGTTGTGTCTTTCTTCACCTTGGGGAAGTAAAACTCCTCAAGGTTTGTTCTAATTGTTTTTGAGTTGTTTGATATTTTGCATGTCTAGAAGGTTACAAGGTGATTTGTTACCTTTTGACCGTGAAATCGAAAGAACCTTGACGAATAATAGGAGACTTGTTAGGAGGAATTTGAGAGGTGTTGGTGAAGTTGTTCAACCCACTAGTGAGTTTGTCAATCCTTTCGCAATAGAAGGAGAAGAGAACCCATTAAACAATACCACACAAAATCCACCTACAATGCCTAAATTCTCGTCACACTCTATACCCACCGAGGAGAATCTAGCAAATGGTACTCCTACACCACAACATCTAACCGGAAATTTTATTGCCAAGTCCGCCTTCATCCAATTAGTTGAGAGGAGCCAATTTGGGGGGACGCCAAGTGAAGACCCTCATTCTCATATGGAAACCTTTTGCGACTATTGTGATGCTATCTCTCAAACGGGCGTGACTCAAGACCAAATTAGATGGGTCTTATTTCCTTTTTCCTTAATCGGCACCGCAAAGCAATGGTTGAAGGGCCTTGATAAGGCCACCCTTGGAATAGATTCTTGGAAGAAGTTAGCTCTAGCTTTCTACAAAAAATTCTACCCACCGGAAAAGACTAACATGCTAAGAGCTCAAATTACGGGTTTTAAGCAAAGGGATGAAGAATCTTTGTATGAAGCTTGGGAGCGGTTCAAAGGTATTTGTCGCTCATGTCCTCACCATGGACTTAGCGAATGGTTTTTGGTACAACAATTTTGGAATGGTTTATATGAAGATTCTAGGAACATTCTCAATATGGGATCAAATGGAATGTTCACCGAAGTTGATGACAATCAAACATGGAACAAGATTGAGGAAATGGCGGTCCATAATTCACAATATAGTAGACCTCGCAAGGCTACTAGAGGAGGAAAGTATGAAGTGGACTCCGTTACTCAATTGGGTGCTCAACTTAGTGCTCACATTGACACAATCAACTTGAAGTTTGAACAAGCTATGGCTCGACTTGAGGAAAACTCAAAATCATCAAAGCATCATGTCAATGCCATGACGGCATCCTCATCAATCCCAAGTGGGATATGTGAGAATTGTGGAACTTTGGGTCATGACCCAAGTGAGTGCAGGGGAACAACCGAACAAGTTAATGCTTTCCAAGCTTACAAAAGTGGTACCCCTTATTCAATTTTTTACAATAAAAACACCAAGTTCCATCCAAATCTCTCATACAAAAGCCAAAATGTTCAAAACCCTCAAACAACATACACCCCACCACCCATGAGAAACCAAAATCAAAGACCCTTTTACAATCAAAACCAAGGCTACCAAAATCAAAATCCATACAATCACCAAAATGACCAAGGCTTTGATGTCCAAAAAGCGGTCCTCCAAATGCAAAAGAATCAACAAGAATTTTTCACTCAAATGCAAAAAGATAGCCAAGCAAAAGACACCACCATCAACAACATTCTAGCTCACACCAAGATGTTGGAAACACAATTGACTCAACTAGCATCTTCAAGCTCACAAAGACAAAAGGGGCAATTACCACCTCAAAGTAATCCCCCTAGACATGAAACGGTTAGTGCCATTCACTTGAGAAGTGGTACAAGGTATGAGGCACCGAAGAAGCAAGTTGAGGATGAAGTTGTGGAAGCTAGTGAAAAGGAAGAAATTGTGCAAAACTCCAAAGAAGGGGAATCATCAAAAGAAGAAAGTTCAAAGAAAAATGAAGACAAGGCCAAAGAGAAGGAGCCCATTGTGATTAGACTTCCTTTTCCAAGTCGTCAAGCAAGGCCCAAATTTGATGATCAACTTGGAAAGTTCATGGAGATTGTGAAGAATTTAGAAGTCTCAATTCCTTTCACGGAATTAATCAATCACGTTCCGGCCTATGCAAAGTACATGAAAGATATCCTCACAAAGAAGAAGTCGATCCGGAAACTTGAGACTATCGCCTTCACTAAGGTGAGTAGTGCAATACTTCAAGGGAGTTCACCTCCAAAGTTAAAAGATCCGGGAAGCTTCTCAATACCGTGTACCATTGGCGACACGACGATCAACAAAGCCTTATGTGATCTAGGGGCTAGTGTGAGTGTCATGCCGTACTCGGTGAGTAAAAGGTTGGGGATGGGAGAGCTTAAATGCACCAATATCACACTCCAAATGGCTGATAGATCGACGAAGACACCATTAGGGATATGGGAAGATGTCCCCGTGCGAATTGGGAAGTTTTTCATCCCGGTGGACTTTGTCATTGTTGATATGGAGGAAGATTCCAACATTCCAATCATCTTAGGAAGACCTTTCCTACACACCGCGGGTGCGGTGATTGATGTGAAACATGGAGAGCTCACTCTAGAAGTGGGAGATGAAAGCATAACTTTTAATCTTGACAAAACCATGAGAGCTCCTCGTTTGCATGAGCCATGTTTCATGATTGATCATTATAGCCGGAAGGATGAAAGGAAGAAATCGGAACTCCAATGGAAGAAGAAAGATGAAGATGCTCCATTCAAAGAGCAAGTGAATTGTGACAAGGAGAGCTTGCAAGGCTCATCAAAATCAACCAAGGAAGAAGAGGATGGCCTCATTGGCCAAGAAAAGAAATTGGGAGAGTTGTCTCCATCTAAGCAAGAAATTTTCAATGATCAACTCAATGAAGTTTGTGGTCTTTGGGACGACGAATTTGAAGGGATTTTTAATCCCTACATTGGGCATGCCATCGATCATGATCAACAACAAGCGGCACGGTCTATTGAGGACCTCTACCATAATAATGAACAAGCTTTTGATTACTTTTTCAAGGTGTTGAGCAACATCAACAACACCTTGAACATGCCCCCTTGACATCTCATCAAGAATGAGAGTTTGGTGGAGTCCTCCCTAGACCACCACTTGTAAATATTTCTAACTCCCTAACTGTCATTTCAATTCTTGTATTGCATTTTTGTCATTTTTGGATTTTTATTTACTTTGATCAAAATAATTGTCATGTAAGAGAGAAGTGAGGGAGGGACTAACGACTTCAATTGATGTGTAGTGCGTTACCTTAGTGTGGGGATGGCAATTGCCTAGGTTATTCATGCCTTAGTAGTGCCCCCACAATGAAGAACACAAGATTTGAAAGAAGAATGGAAGAATGGTAAAGGGGAATGCGTTTGTGCACGGGTGGAGCTGAATCCGTGTACAACAGGGAAGAATCCGAGCGGATTCCTGAGAATCCGTCCGTCTTCAACAATCCAAGCGTCCTGCTGAGAAGACGTCCGTCCGGACCTGAGCTGAAATTGAAGAATTCTTGACTGTTAAAGAATCCGAGCGGATTTCTGGAAAGACGCCCGTCTCATAGAATCCGCCCGTCTTGTGAAGAAGACGCCCGTCTTTGCAGCTGAAGAAAACAAAGAAATTTCTCTGGACTGAAATCCGTCCGTCCTGCAGCAAATCCGCCCGTCCCAACAAAGAAGAATCCGAACGGATTCCCCAGAATCCGCCCGTCTTTAGGCGAGCTTCTGAAAATTTTGAAGCTGCAGAATCCGCACGGATTGGGCCTAATCCGCACGGATTACCCCTGCGTTTTCGAAAATTTCGACTTCTTTAAATACCCTCCCACCTTCATTCCTTCCTTCATTCATTCATAAACACTACCCACAACATCAAAACCCTCATCCTCTCCATCACAAAAACAAAAACCCTCAACAAAATCCACCAAAATCAAATCAAACCATCCTTCAAACAACAAATCAATCACTACATCTTCAATAAAAATCAAAACCAAGAACAAAATCTTCAACCTTTGAGTCGATTTTTGATTTCATAAAGGCAAAGCCTTTCACCTTCAAATCGATTTGGGCATCCTACAAATTGAAGATTTTTGACTCTTTTCTTGGTTAGTTCATCAAATGGCAAGGACAAAGGGAGCAACAAAGGCACCAAAGGCAAAGGCTCTCTCTCAAAGGCAAAAGGCTCTCCAAACAAAGAAAGCTTTGGCAATGGTGGTATCAACACCAAACTTAGAAGTGCAACAACAACAACAAACTTCTATGGGAGCATCACCTTCTACTCCGTGTCGATCAACTCTTGCATTATCCGGAGGTAACTTTTATTTCCGATACCCATAGAAATACATTTGTCAAGTTTGCTATGAAATCAATTCAATCCACCAAATTCATATGTAAAGATGCCTTGGAGAAATTGGGTGTTTTTGAACAAACAAAAGCCTTTTTCAATGCCATGGGTTTGAAGAAATTGTTTGAAACAAAGGAATCGACATACCCCTCCCTTGTCTTGGAATTTTTAAGTTCTTTGAAAGTCACCAAAGTTGAGGATAGGGAAAATCTTGAGTTTCGTCTAGCTAACATTAGTAGGCGCATTACCTTTAAGGAATTAGGTGAAATTTTGGGTCTTAGCGATGAATCGAGATATCTTAAGCATTATGGAAAGTATGACCCCGAGCCTCTTTGGGAGGCAATCTCCGGGAAGAAATTTGATGATTTTCATGCTTGTCGTGCTCTTTTGGTCCATCATCCGGGCATAAGAGTATGGCACAAAGTTGTGGGAAATACCATAATTGCTAGGAAAGACACCAATCATTTCACAAGACTTGATTTTATTCTCCTTGAATCGGCTTTGAATGTCGGAAGAATCCATACCAAGCCTTTCAATTCTTTGAGGCTATTGGTTGATAGATGGCTCAATGTTGATAGTGGGAAGAAGGGTACAACCGTTATTGTTAATGGCGGCCTAGTCACGGTCCTAGCCAAGCACTTTGATCCTAATTTCAATAAGGATAGCAAGTACAAGGCAAAGGAAGGTGGCCATCTTATTGATATGCCTACCATGATTAACAAGTTCAAGTGGGTTGCTCAAAACCCCCTTGACACCAAGTGTGGATGGCTTACTAGTGAGGCTCGATCATTCACTTTACCCGCGAAGATTTGTCGTCTAAGTGTCCACCGGACCAACTATCTACTTCCCCTATCCGAAGAAGCCGAGTACATCATTCAACAACAAAAGGGTGATCATGAAACCCCCTCCTCTTCCATTGTTATACCGCCTTACCCCTTTGTGTATGAAGAGTTCAAACCGAAAGGAGTTGAAATTGGGAAAGACTATGTCACTCTTCTTATGCAAGCAATGCACAAGCAAGCTTATGAAGATCGGAAGAATGCATATTTGGCTCAATATCCTCCCCTCCTACATTTAGCTAGGCAAGGACTCCTTGATCCATCTTGTCTTTTGCCTAGTTGGGCGGATAAAGAAGCCTTGTTTCCGGGTGCATCTAGGGACGTGGTGGGAGATAATGAGGTTGTTGGAAATGGTGAAGAAATTGATGATAATATTGAGGAAGAAGCAAGTGGAGATGGAGAAAGAGATGGTGAAGATAATGATGAACAAGATGATTGAGAAAGTGAAGAAGAAAGTGACAAGGAAAGTGGCAATGTGACCGCTTCTCATGAGGGAAGTGGTGATGATGATAGCATGATGAAAGACTAGCAAGCCTTGGAGACTCCTACACTCCCATGGTTTGTCTATATCTCTTTGTATTTTATTTCATTTTGATCATTGTTGGTTTAGTCCTAGCAACATCAAAGGACTCACACCTCGGTTCCATTGAGGTGTTCTTCTTTTATTGTTCCCATTTGTAAAATCCAAAATGACAATCTAGTTTCATGCATAGCATAGTGTGTGCATGAACTATACCCATCCTTGAACATTAGCAATAGTGTCTCACTCGGTTTGGGGAAGTAAATGCATACACAACGGGAGGTAATATAAATTATCCTCTCCGTCATAACAAAAACCATGCATCATGTAGTATAGCTTAGTATAGAATTGCATTTAGTATAGAAATCATGCATCATCTTTGCATAATTTCCATCATTTTGGCCATTGAGGACAATGCCCATATTAGTGTGGGGATGGGAATTCTAACACTTAACTTTTATTCAAAAACCATAAAAATTGAAAAATTTCAAAAATCATAAAAATTGAAAAAATTGAAAAATCCAAAAACAAGTTCATTTCCTTTGTATATATTGTGTTTGTTTTATCCTTGTTCACTTTGATTGACTACGCCACATCCGAGACATGAGGATATTGAAGTCCGCATGGTATGATCTTTCCAATCTCCTTTTTCCTCTTTATGTTAATGACTATGTGGCTTTATTTTGATTGATGCGGTAAAAACAGTGTGAACTTAGGATTGCATTTAGTTTATATGGCATATTAGTTGGTAGAATCATTTGCATTAGGATGTTCATATGTTAGTTGCATCATGGCATGTAGTTTGCATGTTAGAAAATTTTGCGAAACCATCTATTTGGGAAGCTTGACAAGTGTATATAGGCCCTAGTAGATGCTTTTTATTCTTAAGACTTTGCTTGTAGAATACTTGTAAAACACCCTAGGATGTGTCATGCTAGTATCCTTTGACCCATGGTTTAAGGCCTAGTCAAGAGTACCTTGTGGTGTGATAACTCCTTGGCTACCGTTTATTCCAAGGTGATCCTTGAAACCATGCACCCATACATCCATCATCCATGTTCTACCATATTTTTGTCAACAAAAGGGAATGGGCACAAAAAGAAATCAATTTGAGTTCAATGAAATGAAAAGTGAAAGAAAGTTTGCAAAAATGCATCAAATGAAAAGAGGAGCAAAAATAGAACTCCTAAAGCTTCAAATACAAGGCACCCTCGTTACTAATTGGGGTGACTTTGAAAATGTTCAAAAAGAAATACAAAAAGTTGTCAAGTATTGAAATGCCAAAAATCAAAAAGAAATGGCAAGAAAGTGTTCTCAAATGTCAAATGCCACATGAAATTGGGGGGAAAAACAAAAATGAAAGCAAACTCCCAAAATGAAACTCAAATATCTATCGATCCCTTTATCCATCGTATCCATTTTTGTGCATGGTAGAGAGGGGACGACCCTTCTTCTTGTCTAGGCAAGAGGGGGAATTCCGCGATCCTCCAGTGTTTCTAACACCATAGGGAGTCTACTCTTGACAAAAGCATTTAACGATTGAGGACAAAGGTACCCTAGCTTGACACATTTTGGAGGTAATTTATTGGTATCCTTCTAGGCTTAGTAGTTTGAACAAATTGCATCTATGAAGGATTGTGTACCCTTGAATTGCTTCCCTTGTAGATAATTTTCCGCCACTTGATGAGGGAGTGGCTATTCTTTTTGTAGATGCATCCATTATGTGATTTTATGTGCTTTAATGTTTGGATGTGTCGCCATTTTGGCAAGACCCACCTTGCCTTGCAAGAAGGCATCCTACCTCATGGTTGTCTTGTTGTGAGTTGAAGGGGCGGAGTGAGACCCGCTAATTGTCTCATATCGGCTATTATTATTAGGATAGGTTAGTTTTGGTCCTAGTCTTTGTCACCTCTTTACTCGGGACGAGCAAAGGTTCGGTTTGGAGATATTTGATGTGACCATAATTAGCGCATATTTAGCCCCCGAATTAGCCTTGTTCCCATGCTTTTTAGTGCCTATTTGGGTCATTTCTTGTCTTTAGTTCTTTGTTTTGCATATTCTTTGAGATTTTGATCCCTTGGTAGGAAAGGAGTAAGAATCTTGCATTTTCATGGCAAAACGAGGCTAAATTGATTGTATTCAATGACCAAGCATCAAGAAGAGACAAGATTAGAAGGCCTTTGTACATATCATAGTAGAAAAACAATGTTGAGAAAAGATCCTTGCGTCCCCAAGGAAATCCCCAAGGAATTTATGAAGAAAAGGGAAGAAAAGAAGAAGAATTGACGCTGACCAACAATCCGAACGGATTGCAGACAATCCGCCCGTCCAGCCAGAACAATCCGAGCGTCCCTCCTTGGAATCCGCTCGGATTCCTCCTCAACAATCCGAGCGTCCCTCTCCTGAATCCGCTCGGATTGCACCGCCCAAATCCGGCCGTCCCGACACTAATCCGCCCGGATTACTGCACAGCACGGATTTCATTCTTCAAGCTACGAAAAGAGAAGCCCTTCTCTCAGAAAATACCGGGTCCTCCTTGCTCAACTTAAAAAGTGTAATTACTAGTTTAGCCCTTAGTTAACCCTAATGCATCCTCCCTAATTTTCACTATAAATACCCCATTAGTCTAATTAGAGGAGCATGTTCTTCTTATCAATATTTAGAGTAGTTAATATCAATCAAATCTCTCTTCAATATTGTAATCAAGTATTAATCAAGTTTTAATCCAAGTTTTAGTTCTTTAATCTCTCTCTTGTTCTTCCTCTATTTTGGGTAATTAGAAGATTATTGGGTTTATTGGGAGATTGACAACCTTCCATCAATCATCAAGTTCTTCTATTATTCTTTGCATTATTATTTTGGAATCATTAGTAGGTATAATCTCTTAATCCCTTTTTAAATATTGCTAATTACTTTCATTTATTCATCATGTTTTATATTGTTGGTATGATTGACAACCTTGCTAGCATGATCAACATGATAATGAGTGAGTAGTCTCTTAGCTAGGGTTTAATGGGTGATTAGGGGAAACCAACATGGGGAATGATTCATGCTTAAATTAATATGCTTTCATATCTTATTTGCTTGCTTGTTTTGATCTTAATACATGCACATGTTATATTTGATGAAATGCTAAGCCTATGAATCCTTGCATTTACTATCATCTACTATCCTTTCAATGAGACTTGTAAGACATAACCCAACTCGAGTCTTGTTAGACCATGCATGTGTTGAGTAGGAAAGATTAAGTCGACTTGTAGGTGTTGTACAATCTAATCGAATCGGCTCCGGGACCCAAACTTTCCTAGGCTTGTAAGATATAACCCAACTCAATCCATCACAACAATAATTGCTTGCTTATAATTTGAGAACATGTTTGTATGATCATATCCCATGATTCCCCTATGAACCCATGACACCCTAGTGCCTTTAATCAATTGTTTACACCCCTTATTTTATTCATCTTGCTAGTTTATTTTCATTGTTATTTTAGTTTAGTGACCTTCTAGACCAACCCAATTTGTGACACCCCTAGACACTACTAGTTACAATAGAATTCTCATTTCAATACTCGTCCCTTGGGATCCGACCTTTACTTGCCTCTTTACTAATTGTAGAGTTGTTTGTGAAGTATAAATTGTGTTTTGTATCGACCATTGACCAACGACCACATATACTTAATTGTGAACACGAAATGGCCTCCATCATAGGCCAAATTGTTTGAGCACAATTCAGCGAGAACAAAGGAATAAGGCAACAAATGACCTTCGGGAGACAAGAATGAAACACCAGCTCCGGCTCATTCACGTCTTGCTGAACCATCAAAATACATTTGCCATGATGGAAGCACATCCACATAGAATATCTCCTCACCAGGAAGATCATCCCGAAGTTCCTATTGTCTGAGGACTGGGTTATCAGCTAGGAAGTCAGCTAAAGCCTGCCTTTTGATTGCCTTTTGAGGAAAATGGACTAAGTCATACTTTTTGAGTAGAACTGCCCACTTTTCTAGACGACCGGACAAGACTGGCCTGGAGAGTATATACTTAATAGGATCATACTTTGAAACTACATGGACAGTTTGGACCTGTATGTAGTGCCTCAGCTTTTGAAATGCGAAGACCAAAGCCAAGCATATTTTCTCGATTGGAGAGTAATTTAGTTCAGCTCCCACCAAAGTTCATCAAAGTTCGGCTTAGATTATAGAGGGCCCTTTCTTTCTTATCTTCATTCTCTTGAGCACACAATCCCCCCAGTGAATGTTCTTGTGCAGCGATGTAGAGGATAAGAGGCTTTTCTGGAACTGGTGCCCCCAGCATGGGTGTAGATGTCAAGTACTTTTTCATAATTTCAAAGGAATTGTGTTATTTATCATCCCATTGAAATATATCATCCTTATTCGTAAGTTGACTGAATGGCTGACAACGTCCCGTGAGGTTAGAGATGACCCTGCGAATGTAAGCCAATCGACCCTGTAGACCACGTAGCTCCTTCAAATTTTTAGGCTCTGGCATTTCTTGAATTGCTTTGATCTTTGATTGATCGACTTCGATTCCTCTAAGCTGTACCACGAAACCTATTCATCTTGAGTTGGCATTTCTGCAGTCTTTCAAATACGGTGTGAAGGTCGTTGATATGGTCTTCTATTTTCTTGGACTTAACCACGACATCATCAACATAGCACTCAATAGTGCTAGGCGCCTCACCTCGGAGAGGCAAGTGATAGGAGTGGCGGTGAAGGGGGCACTACCATGATAGGGCTTGGTATGGACTAAGGCCTTGATTTCATTCTTCTCTTCCGGTAAACTAATTGAGTCTTGTCTACCAATTTTCCAAATCATGTTTGGATGAGAATCACTAAACCAATTGCAAGATGTAAAATATTCATAGTCAAGCCCAACCCCCTTTTCTCTAGAGACAAGCTATGGTCTCAGTCGATATTTTCTTGGTTAAAGCGGCATAGATGATGATCAATTTTTGTAATAAATCTACCTAAGATAATACAACTATTTTTCGGGTTACATTGCTTGGTCAAGTGCACTGCAAAGTGGTAATGGATATTTATCTCCCATTTATCTTCACCATTAACATTAAGAAAGGCACCCAAAATTTCGACCTCTATTTTCCTCACCGAATGGGGCTCATTTCTCCCATAGAAAGTCCACCCCATAAACCTTTGCCAAACACGAATATCGGGGTAATGGATGTATTGATGAGGGACATGGTCCCAATCGGTAAAAGGGTGGTGAGAAATGGTTTTCCATGTCAAAACCTGGTCATAAGTGTCGGGTGTTTCAATGGGCAGTTCTTAATGGGGCAATTGGAAAATATTAGCAATGTCCCCTAAATCCAATCTATGGTTATTATTAAACAACCGGAAACTTACAAAAAAGCACAAAATCGGGCTTTCTAGACCTATGAAACTCAAAAGAGCTCAAGAACTCACGGGTGAGTTCAGGAAAGGTCTTATAGTCCATGTGTAACAATGTTCCATACCAAGATTCTTAAATAATGCCTTAACATTCTTTTCATGCCAATATTGTTCAAAGAAGCTTGATTAATGAACTTAGTCGGTTTTATACCTTTGTTTCTTGGAATGACCCAATTATCATATTGTTTTTGGCAATTGAAGATAACTTGGGGAAATTCTGGATCATGTGATTCCGGTGCCTCTTGCATTTCCACATCCTCAGGAGCCCGAGAGGATTCCCCACCACCTCTCCTTCTCTTTGAAGCACCTCGGGTAGAAGCTTTTCTTGGTGCCATTTTTTGATGATGAGAAATGATGAATGAATCTTGCAAAATGATGAAGAAAGTAGTGTTTTGTTTTTATTTAAGGTGAAGAAAGATGAAGAAATTAGAGAAGGAGAGTAGAAGGTACCGTCGGGTGGCTTACAAGAATGATAGAGTGATCTTTTTTACCCGTATGCCAAATAACGCCAGGAAAACATGAAACCACGTCCCTTATCGGGGTTGACCGTCTTCATGCGTTGACTTATCCTCTAATCCGTATTTTATAATTTCGTCCCATTTTTGAAATTTACGTCCCCGAACGGGTTTTGGCATGGGGAAGCGTGAATTTTCTCCTTTAAGCCTCCTTTTTTTCATTTTTTCACCTATAAATCACAAAACAAAACACTGTCAAGTCTAGTAATTTATTTCTAATTCTACAGAAAACATTAAATTACGGAAAAATAAAAACAAAAGCAAATGAAAGCTTAGGTTACCTCCTAAGAAGCGCTGGTTTAACGTACCACACGACGTAAAAAGCTTGAGTCAGTTTAAGCTTTATTAAGTAGAGGATGAACTATCACTTCCTCTATTACTGCAACGATCCCATTCTCATGGTAGACCATCAAACGATGGCCATTTACTTTGAATTTTTCGCCCTTGGTGGTCATCACTTCAACGGAATCGAACTTGTTGACATTTGTGACGGTATATGGACCGGACCACCGTGATCGTAACTTTCCCGAAAATAGCTTGTAACGGGAATTTAATAGCAATACCTTATCACCGATTTTAAATTCTTTGTTCATGGTCTTATTATCATGACATCTCTTTGTTTTCTCCTTGTAAATACGGGAGCTCTCATAAGCTTATAAGCGGAATTCATCAAACTCACTTAGTTGCAACAACCGCTTTCTCCACTCAACTTTGCATCCATGTTAACCTCCGTGACCGCCCAATAAACTTTTTTATTACAACTCAACGAGGATATGACACGCCTTTCCATACACCACCCTATATGGCGAGGTACCAATATGTGTCTTATATACGGTATGGTAAGCCTACAAGGTATCAACGAGCTTCATACTCTAATCTTTTCGTGATTTGGTGACAAATTTCTCAAGTATGGACTTAAGCTCGCAGTTAGAAACCTCCACTTGACCACTAGTTTGTGGATGGTAAGCCAAGCCTCTTCTATGATAGACCTCATATTTCTCCAATAAGGCATCAAGTTGTTTCTCAACAAAATGAGTACCACGATCACTAATGACCGCTCTTGGTACAGCAAAACTCGGATGTGGAAGGGATCATCGGTGAAGAAATCATCAATAGGTAATTCAATACCTCCATCATTAAACTTCAAACGGGATAGGTGATCGACAACAACATTTTAGGCCCCCTTCCTGTCTTTAATCTCAAGATAAAATTCTTGCAAGAGCAAGATCCATCGTATCAATCTTGGCTTAGCTACTTGTTTGGCTAGGAGGTGCTTTAGTGCGGCATGATCGGTATGAACAATGACTTTGGAACCGATCAAGTAAGAGCGGAATTTGTCTAAGGCATAGACAATGACAAGTAGCTCTTTATCCGTGGTGGCATAGTTGATTTGAGCCGCATCCAAGGTTTTGCTACCATAGTAGATAGCATGGAGAATGAAGAGTCTATCGATCCAAAATACTCAAGAGGGGGGGGGGGGGAATTGAGGATTTAAAACTTTTGAAAGCTTTTTCGATTATGTGTATATAATTGATTATTTAAAGTTTATTGATTAAACTTTAACTAATCAACTAATGAACGATTAAAACAAAGAAAACGAAAGAATGAAAGAGAGGAGACACACGGTTTTTGAAGTGGTTCAGTTTCACAAATCGAAACCTACGTCCACTATTCTCTATTAATAAATTTAGTACCTTTCTACGGATTACAGATTTACTAACCCAACTCGTACAACTAACTCTAGTTGTAACCCAATGAGTACCGTTAAATACTCGAGTGACTAACTTACACTAATAAGAAAGCACTAATGATTCTTGCAAAGGTTCACGTTAATGAACAAGTAAGAAATCTATTGAGCACTATTATATTATAACGATAACTTAACAAATGAATATACGAGTTTAAAACACACGACCTTTCAAAAATAGCAAATCGGTTTTCTTCTTGAAATACACGGTTTTGCTTTGTAAAAATAAAATCAATTTTATGCTTAAGGCTCTAACTTAAATGTTGTAAAGACAAAGTATTTATAGAAAGGAAAGAGCAAGGCACACTCGGTTTCGTGAAACCCTAATGGCCGAAAGAGGAGATATGTCAACAAATCATATATTCTATTATTTCTTTCCTTAAAGCCTAAAAGATAATAAAGAATATTCCAAAAGATAGAATATAATTTATTCAATTATTATCTTTACCATAAATTCTAAGATATGATAAGAATAACAAGAATATCTTTTATCATAAACAAATATATTAAGTAAGATAGACAAGATATGTAAAGATATTCCTTACATAATAAAATCCTTACAAGATATACCTTAGGTCACACGAGATGTCACGGCTCATATGCCGCGTGACTCGTGCAAACCCTAGCTCAATATATGGGTTAGAATTTAGGTTTAAGGGAGGCTATGTTGAAACCCTAATTAGTAGCATGGTCGAACTCATAAGTTGACCCAAAATAACTACTAACCAACGTTTAACATAAAACCGAACTCCGCACTAAACCGGGCTTTATTAAATAAATACTCCTTTTAAAACATTTAAAATAAACTTTAAACAATTTTCAAAAACAATTTTGAAACAATATATGTCGTTTATAATAAACTCAGCATCTCAATGTTATAGTAGGAGAGCTATAACATTGAGCTCTTTTACTAGTAATGTTATAGCTGCAAAGCTATAACTTTACCAATTCAGGAAACTCATTCTTAGTTACCATTACGAGATAATCACCTATACTATTCTAATCTTCATAGGAGATCTTCGAGTATAGGCTACTTCATCATCCAAGATTGATTAATCTTTAGACGGACTTCGTCTTCACATGATACTTGAATGAATCTTCAGATAGCTTGTTCTTTAATTGAGGCTTGACTATCATATACTTCCATCACAATTCTCTTTGTTGCTTGTGATGTGACCATAATTAGAGCATATTTAGTCCCCGAATTAGCCTTGTTCCCATGCTTTTTAGTGCACATTTGGGTCATTTATTGTCTTTAGTTCTTTGTTTTGCATATTCTTTGAGGTTTTGATCCCTTGTGATACGTGCCTAATGTATAGTCTTTTTGGCCTATTTCAGCACGTATTTCTATGCATTTCTATACTGTTTTTATAGTATTTTGCCCCGAATTGGCTACTTTGGTGTATTTTGTCCTTTTTGTAGGAATGATCGCGGAAGTAGCGGAACCATACTCCTTTTCGTCCTTTTTGCATGCATTTAGAGGAGACGGGATTGTCCCAGAGTAAGATATTGCACTTGGAAGTGTCGTTGCACGCATTACGAGGCACTTGGGTGAAGACGTGAGCTGAATTGAAGGTACAAGTGCTCGATCGAGTTGTTTGCTGGTCGATCGAGTGGTTTCTAAGCTCTCTGATGCTCGATCGAAGTATCCTTGGGTCGATCGAGTAGTTGCACATGACCAAGTCCTCGATCGAATACCCATTTGGTCGATCGAGGGACTTCTGCTGAGATGATGGTCGATCGAGTGGTTTAACCCACTCGATCGAGAGGTTTTTCGACATTATGGGCTTTAATCAGCCGTGTTTCATTTGTTTCCGCATAAACACTTTGTGGTTTGGCTATATAACCTATGTTTTACTAGGTTATGAGACATTCCTTTTTACTATCTCTTTTTCCATCTAAGTTTTTACATTAGAAAACTACTGTTACTTTGCTACGTTACTCTTGCTCCTTCGACTGTTACTTTTATTTTGGATTATTTTCACTCGGACTCGGTTGTTCTTTACGCCGGAATCGCTTAGATTGTAATCTCCTCTCTTCTCTTAATAATAATTAACCTTCTTGTTGCTTTTAATTCCTGTTTATGTTATCGTTCTTTCTTGCCCTAATTTCCGTTATTGAATTCTATTATTATTTCATTATGTCATCTGCTGGGAAATTGTTTGCTGTTAGTTTTATTAAGAACATGAGTAGCTAAACCCTTCATGTTGGGATTAGGGGATCTGCGGTAGGAAAATGACGACGTAGCGAATGACCTGGACGAATTGATTAAGAGACCCTATCACTATAGCAATTTAACTGTAATTCCCGACCTAGTTGAGTGCACGCTTCTATGTCATCCATTAATCTGGCTACAATTAATCCTGGATCGAAAGATTGGACTAAATAGGCCTGCTATAAACAGTAGACTACCCTAATGAGGACCAAAGTTAAGTTAGTGGTATTTTAGGGTGGGAAGTGGACCGAAAGGACCTTCTAATATCCGTCTCGCATTAGTTCGTCTGAGTCATTTACTGCTAAGTTGTTGAACTACCGTAGTGAACCGAATTCCCGACATGTCCCCCTCTTATTGATAGTTTTAATTCACTTTCCTGCTTTACTGCCTTCTGCTTTATTTCTCTTTCCCTTCAACTCCGTAGTTTAGAAACCAAAAATTCAATCAACACCAATTGTTACCATAGGATTAGAAATAGATAGCTATAGTTGCATTACCTCCCTGAGGACTCGATACTCGACTGCCTCTACTACATTTTAGTTGAGACCGTTAGGTTTTATTTTTGACAGGTACGCGACAGACGTGTCAAATTTTGGCGCCGTTGCCGGGGAGGCAATTGTTCAATTTACTAGCTGTTTAATTTTTAATTCTTCTTTTAGTTTAAGGAACATTGATACGTGCATTTTATATAGTCTTTTTAGCCTATTTTATGCACGTATTTCTATGCCTTTATCGTGGTTTATTGCTACGAAATGGCCCGAATATGCTACTTTGGGTTATTATGTCTTATTTGTAGGTATGGATCCGAAAGTAGTGAAATCAAGCTATTTATCGTCCGTTTAGCATGCATTTGGAGGAAGAGATAATTCGGAGCTTGGAAAGTGCTATTTTGAGATGCGCATTGGAGTAAGGAAGTTAGGCGAGCCAAAAGAGTGCTTCAATTTGCTAGTTCCTGCTTGTAAGAGCCATATATCGAGTTCTACAACAGTTATTAAGGTGATTCACATTGGAGGTGAAAGCTTATCCTCTTAGCTTTCCAACGCCACCAACCACGCCCTATTTGCCCAAGTAACGAAGAAATGGCAGCCGTTTGAAGTTCAGTGCGCGAAGCAGGAATTACGCGCTGAGAAGAGCTCGATCGAGAACTATTTCTATTTAGTCGAGAGCACATTTGCTCGATCGAGAGCCACTTCTTCTCGATCGAGTGGTTTTAGGATGAATAAGTACTCGATCGACTATTTTTCCTTTCGATCGACCAGTTCCTTTTATGCTTTTGCTCGATCGAGTGATTTAGTTACTCGATCGAGTGGATATTGTTGACGGGTTGGGCTTTTTGCTCTAATTCCGTCATTAGGTTTAATTATACTCCTATTTTCTTATAAATAGGAGTTAGGACGACATAATTAGCTCTTTTTTTCGGCTCTCCTCTTTTACTCTTAATACTCTGTCACTTTTACACTGTTACTTTGCTTTTTATTCCGGATCATTATTTCAGTAACGTTTCTTCCCTTTTCTTTCTTAATTTAATGTTTAATTCTCTTTTAATTCTTGTTCTTGTTTATTTTATCATGAGTAACTAATTCCCCATAGTATGTTAGGATTAGGGAAGCCGTGGTAGCAATGTTTTAACTGACTTATATAGATTAGTCTTGCGATAGGAATTGTATTAGGCAATTTAATTGTTATCCGGTCGAATGAATGCATGCAGGAGACCATAAATTTAGTTAACCCCGACCTAGATCGAAAGATTGGAAGGGAAGACTTGCTTAATTACAATAGGGTATTGCAGTGAGGGCGAAAGTTAAGCTGTTTACGCTCTAGGGCGGTTTAAGGACCGAAAGGTGACGACCATAGCTCTTCTTATCAATAGTCTAATCGCCTTAGTATTTCCGATAGTATAAGATCTGATAGCTGCCACGGTGGACCGACTCCTAGCATAGTTCCTTCCTCTTACTGTTAATTCTCTTATTCATTTCTCTTCTTTAGCCTTTTTAGTTTAGTCAACACAATCAATTCAACCCACATTTGTGACATCAGACGGATAGAATAGACAAATAGATAGTACACCGCCTCCCTGTGGAGATCGACCCTACTTATCGCTGACTTCTGTTAGTTATATTTAGGTATTTATTTTTGGTGTAGAAACGACCGCATCAAATTTTGGCGCCGTTGCCGGGGAGGCAATCTATTTATTTATTTGTTTAAATTTTATTTGTTTTTAGCCTCAGGGGATTTTTCCCTTGAGGCCGTTAAATCTTTTTCCTTGAGTGCTTTGTTTTGATAGGCCTTACAGTACTACCTAGACAGTTCTAGGTGAAAGACAAATAAAGGGAAGGCTTGAGTACCTTTGACCCATCACCGATGTCCCATTATATGGAATGCAAAGGTGATCTCGCTACGGAGATGTGGTTCTCGAGCACAATGCAAACAGTAGTTGTGCCGCCACATCCACCCTATCAGTGGCCGCCGCAACAAGATCCCCCTGATATACAAGAAGAGGACATTGCGGAGCTGAAATCCTTGATGGAGACACTTGCATTCCAAGCACAAGAATATGTCTCGCGAGTTGATAAGCTCGAGTCAGAGTTGTTGCTTGACTAGCGGTGAGATGGAGATAGAAGAAATCGCGAGTCGACATATTTAATGGGAACACTTGTATCACAAATGCAAGAGAGTGATAGATATATGGACACTCGAATCCCGAACTGAGTCACAAATAGCTCGGTTAGCGGAGATGCAAGAAGAAGAGGTTTATCTTCTGAGAGCGGTTTTTCTCGTGAGGAAACCGTGTTGCCCAATGATGAGGATGACTTCTATGACTCGGACGACGAGTTCCTATCATATTTCACTGCCCCACGCGAAGATTTCAGCCCTATGCAGGAAGAATCACTCGATCGAGTGACTAAAAGTAGTCGATCGAGTGAAATTTCAGAAGGAAGCCCTCGATCGAGTAGTATTTTTACTCGATCGAGTGGAATGCAGGAGGATAGTTCTCGATCGAGTGATTCTGCCACTCGATCGAGTGAAAAGCGGGAAGAAATTGGTCGATCGAGTAATAATTCTGCTCGATCGACTGATTTGGCCATTGGGAGCTATAATTCGTCATTTGGGCTTGATTTAGATGGCAGTTTTGATGATGACAACGGTTACGGTGAATCTCCCCTATTCAAAGCCGAGTTGGATGCACTTGAGGCTGAGATTTACGGGACGAATTCCACTGAGGGCGACGAAGGGACAGCTGAGTCGGTATTTGCTCCTAGCACGGATGAGGTATTACGCTCTTTTATCGATGATTTTATTGAGAGCAACCTACCTGAGGTAATTAGCGGTAATTTTATTATTGTTAATTTTCAAAGTAAGCTACCTCATTTGACTCGTGCTAATTCTTTTAATGTTATACCCCCTCCCATGTGGATGTATAATTTAACTGCCTTTCGCCGTATTTGTCATGTCAAAATTGCTAATCTGAATCGGGACCCTTATATACTGACAGTTGCTCCCGCGCTCCTTTATTATGTGGATAAATTTAGGAGCTCACATAGGAAATTTGTTCGACTTAAATGGTTTTATCTTTTTATTTCCTATTTCTGTATTCCACTTTGGTGCTACTTATGTTGTTGTGTAGCACATGCGCAGCTATTTGACAGGTTGCTGCGCGCTTTGAGCTGTTTTGATTGTGATCAGTTTGAGTGGCTCGAAGAAAAAGAAGGTCGAGCTGGGACCTGACTGAAGCTAGCGCTACCCGGGAGGCAACCCGGCGATTTATTTCTGCATTTTTATTTACCTTAAGTTGTAATAAATGGTTTTTATACCATAGACTATCTCAGTATGCTTGTCTTGTTAGTTTGCGGGCTGTTTTTCATTGTGTTTTGTAGGTACTAGCTGAGAATCACTCGATCGAGTAGCTTTTCTACTCGATCGAGCACGTTTGCCGGCAATTCCCTTCGATCGAGCTACTATTTCACTCGATCGACCACCTGCAGAAAGAAAACCACTCGATCGACCACAGTACCATTCGATCGAGCAGTTTTAGATGCCCATTCACTCGTGTTGACTTGGATTAGCTTACTGAGACGGTTTTCCGGGCCCTTAGCAACCTCCCATTTCATGGTCGGTTTGGGGAGGTCCCCTTATTCGCGCAATCTTGTGAGTTTTTCCGCATTTACTCTCTTTCTCCTTTCAGTTTGCATTTCCTTTCCATGTTTTGGTACAATGGGGGCATTGTACGGTTTGGTTTGGGGAGGTTATGCATCCATATCTGTGTCTGCATATTGTTTTTATTTGTATTTCAGTTATCACATTTAATCTTCTGTTTGCATTGTTATTTATTTCATAAAAATTCAAAAAATTCAATAAAAATTTCAAAAAATTGTTAAAATTCAAAAAATTTCACGTTTATTTTTGCATATAGGTTGAGTCGGAACGGTAGATTTCAATGATGAAATTGCACTGCGTTTGTCTTTTTGCTTAGGCCTTGCATTGAACTGTTATCTTTTAGCTTTGTCTTATTGCATAATCTACGAGTTAATGTTAAAATTTAGCTGAACGAATAGACTTGACCTGAAATTTTGGCAACCTACTTATAATTTCTAAGGAATTAGAGCCTTATAAACGGGTGTCATTTATGACCAGTTTCATGTAGGATTGTGAGTAGTTACTCCTTGCATAACATGTTCATCAATTTGCACTTATATGAAATTCAATTGCTTTTTGCCTGCATACATTCGGGTTAGTGGTTGGTGTCACATGCAGGGAGGTGCTTACATTTCCCTTTCTTTCATTTTTACCCATAAACTCCACATTAGCCAAATTTGCCAGTTGACCCTTAGCTACATCCAAATTTAGCCTGCCTTGTCAAGCTAGTTTAGATTGTTTCTGCGGTATATTGTCTATTGTATCAAGTTTGGCTTGTATCTATTGATTCGGAGTTGGTAATTTATGAAGAGAAGGAGGATGAGAAAAAAAGAAATGAAAAAGAAAAATAAGACGTGAGATGAAAAAAAAGAAGTTGAAGAAAAAAGGAATCGGAAAAAAATGAAAAATGTGAAGAAATAGAAAATTCGAAAAAGAAGAAAAAAAATAGATGTTATTTGAGACGGTTTCTGCTCCTATGTTCTATCTTACATTATTTGAGGAGTATGTTCAGTTTGGTTTGGTGAGATTTTGTGCCAAATGAAGGGCATTGTGCTTAATCAATAATTGAGTTTGAAATGAATGTTGTCATATGGTTCTGTTTAGGTACTAGCTTGATCACTTATACCTCCACATTCCCATAAATGTTCTGCCTTTTCTTACCCATTGCCTCACTTTACCATATTTTTGTAAGCCCTCGGTTGTGACAGGACCTTGTTTGGTTGGAATGTGTGAACGGTAGCTAGAATTGTCTATCATATTAGTTGCATGCATGCTATGTAGGTCGTAGTCTAGGTGAGCGACTATTTTTCTTCCTCTCTTACATATATATGCTTGCCCTTTGCTTCATGAGAGAAAGAGTGACCCGTGAGAGTCCATTATTAAAGGTTTTGCAAGGTCGACGGTTCAGCTTTATTATAAACATCTTATAACTCGTTTGCATTTGACTATCTGCTATAAGTGTTAGTTTGCTTGCATTAAATTGGCTTAAGTGGGCATTTGTAGCTAGCTCTGAGTTATCTTTTTCCGTTCCTTTAGTTGCATTTTAGTTTACTCGGGGACGAGTAAAGGTTTGGTTTGGGGAGATTTGATACGTGCATTTTATATAGTCTTTTTAGCCTATTTTATGCACGTATTTCTATGCCTTTATCGTGGTTTATTGCTACGAAATGCCCCGAATATGCTACTTTGGGTTATTATGTCTTATTTGCAGGTATGGATCCGAAAGTAGTGAAATCAAGCTATTTACCGTCCGTTTAGCATGCATTTGGAGGAAGAGATAATTCGGAGCTTGGAAAGTGCTATTTTGAGATGCGCATTGGAGTAAGGAAGTTAGGCGAGCCAAGAGAGTGCTTCAATTTGCTAGTTCCTGCTTGTAAGAGCCATATCTCGAGTTCTACAACAGTTATTAAGGTGATTCAAGTTGGAGGTGAAAGCTTATCCTCTTAGCTTTCCAACGCCACCAACCACGCCCTATTTGCCCAAGTAACGAAGAAATGGGAGCCGTTTGAAGTTCAGTGCGCGAAGCAGGAATTACGCGCTGAGAAGTGCTCGATCGAGAACTATTTCTATTCAGTCGAGAGCACATTTGCTCGATCGAGAGCCACTTCTTCTCGATCGAGTGGTTTTAGGATGAATAAGTACTCGATCGACTATTTTTCCTTTCGATCGACCAGTTCCTTTTATGCTTTTGCTCGATCGAGTGATTTAGTTACTCGATCGAGTGGATATTGTTGACGGGTTGGGCTTTTTGCTCTAATTCCGTCATTAAGTTTAATTATACTCCTATTTTCTTATAAATAGGAGTTAGGACGACATAATTAGCTCTTTTTTTCGGCTCTCCTCTTTTACTCTTAATACTCTGTCACTTTTACACTGTTACTTTGCTTTTTATTCCGGATCATTATTTCAGTAACGTTTCTTCCCTTTTCTTTCTTAATTTAATGTTTAATTCTCTTTTAATTCTTGTTCTTGTTTATTTTATCATGAGTAACTAATTCCCCATAGTATGTTAGGATTAGGGAAGCCGTGGTAGCAATGTTTTAACTGACTTATATAGATTAGTCTTGCGATAGGAATTGTATTAGGCAATTTAATTGTTATCCGGTCGAATGAATGCATGCAGGAGACCATAAATTTAGTTAACCCCGACCTAGATCGAAAGATTGGAAGGAAGGCTTGCTTAATTACAATAGGGTATTGCGGTGAGGGCGAAAGTTAAGTCATGTTTACGCTCTAGGGTGGTTTAAGGACCGAAAGGTGACGACCATAGCTCTTCTTATCAATAGTCTAATCGCCTTAGTATTCCCGATAGTATAAGATCTGATAGCTGCCACGGTGGACCGACTCCTAGCATACTTCCTTCCTCTTACTGTTAATTCTCTTATTCATTTCTCTTCTTTAGCCTTTTTAGTTTAGTCAACACAATCAATTCAACCCACATTTGTGACATCAGACGGATAGAATAGACAAATAGATAGTACACCGCCTCCCTGTGGAGATCGACCCTACTTATCGCTGACTTCTGTTAGTTATATTTAGGTATTTATTTTTGGTGTAGAAACGACCGCATCAAACATCGTTCCTTAGACTATTCTTATATCTTGTCTGTAGTTTCGTCTTATGCGCAGGTCGCAAGGTGGTCCACTACTACCTTTTGATCCCGAGATTGAGAGATCTCTGCACGTAAAAAGGAGACTATTTCAAGAACAACAGGCAGAGGAAGAGCCTAGTTCTCGTGGTAGTTTTTACGAGAACGAGCTTTTCGAGCAGAATCCACCGTCTTCTCCAGTTTCCAATTCATCAGTTGAATCTATTACTTTCCCAGATTTTCCGAAAATGGCTGAGGAAGCAACCATTGCTAGTCACTCCGAGCCCACGGCTGACAATCTCTATAAGGGGTTCGAATTACCAGGAGATGCTAGGAAGTTCGAGCCAAAGCCTGCATACATCAATATGGTCGAGAAAAATCAGTTCGGGAGCCGCAATCAAGATGCGGCTCAAAGATATGGAGACCTTCATTGATTATTGCTTTGCTCCATACCTCCTCCCACCGGCGTGACAATACCGATCGATAAAAAGAAACCATGTTCATCTTCTCACTCCGCGATGCTGCAAGGGAGTGGTATAGGGATTTGGACCGAGCCGCTCACGGCGAATCGGATTAGAATTCGCTAGCATTGGCGTTCTATAAAAAGTACTTCTGCGCTTCGAGAACCATCGCCATCAGAGCTCAGATAACAAGTTTCAAACAAGGGCCCGACGAGAACTTCCACGAGGCATGGCTTCGATTTAAGAAACTAGTGCGAACCATACCGCATCATGGTTTCGAAAAATGAAGTTTGTGCAACCATTTTTACAATGGTTTATATGATGATCAGAGGGCTATTTTAGATGCTGCAGCCAATGGTCGATTTGCTGACAACTTGGGAGCAACCAAAGGATGGAAGATCATAGATGATTTAGCCACTCATAGGGCTGAATATGGGAATTCAAGAGGAAACCAAAGGAGAGCCGCTGAATCCTCTTCAGTAGCCGCATTAGAAGCCCTTACCGCGAGGTTTGACAAGTACGAACTAGGGGGAGCTCTCAAGGGAGGAATGTACCAGGTTAATGCTATGACAGACGGTCCTTTCGTCTGTACAAGGTGTGGGGTAGATGGACATGTCTCTGATTATTGTCCTAGTCCTTATGAGCAATGTGCTGCCTTTCAACATTACAGGCAAAACAACACTCATTACGAGCCGAATATCCACCCCAATGTGAGGTGGAGTAACCAGAACGTACTCAATCCCACCGCCCCTCCAAATCAGCCGTAACAACCATATATTCCTCCACACCAGAAGCAACAAGGCTATCATAAGCCTCCGTCTTTCAACCCTCCTAACCAAGGTGCTTCGTCATCTAGTGGGGTGAGTGAGATAGGTGAGTTAAAGTCCATGATGCAGTCCATTGCAAAGCAATTACAACAGAAGGACACGGCATTCAAGGCACTTGAGACTCAAGTTGCCCAACTGGCTGAAAATCAATCTTCAAGGAAGCCCGGTCATTTACCGACTCAAAATGACAAGAACCCAAATGAGACGGTACATTTGATAGAATTGAGAAGCGGTCTTTCTTATGAGGGACCGAAAGTACAGAAATCAGACCCGAGGGAAGCTGTCGCTGATGATGAACAGTGTTCTGTTAAGAGGAAAGGACTCACGACAAATGAGTTACTCGATCGACTGAAGTTTGATGCTCGATCGAGTGGAAATGGTGAAGAATCTGGTCGATCGAGTAGTCTTTCTGCTCGATCGAGTGAACAGGAAGCTGAAGATGGTCGATCGAGTGGTAAGTTTGCTCGATCGACTGACGCTGATGAAGAAACTGATCGATCGAGCGAGCACATTGCTCGATCGAGTGATACTGATGACTGGAAGCTTATTCGAGAGCCTGCTAGTGCTCGTTTAAGCGAGGAATTACCAGAAAGGCCTCGTTCGAGAGGTAAGAAGCGTCCAAAAGATACCGAACTTGCTCCGGAAGACACTTTGGAAGCGAGAAACAAGGGGCTCGAGATACCAATTACGGTTCCCTTCCCGAGACGGCTGCAGAATACCAAAGTTAATCAACAGTTTGGCAAATTTGTTGAACTCTTGAAAAGCTTGGAAGTTTCCGTGCCGTTCACTGAATTGCTGACTAAGGTACCCTCTTATTTACGATTTATGAAAGAGATTTTAGCACGTAAGAGGACTATAAATGATAATGAGACCGTAGCTTTGACTGAGGTGGGGTCAACCCTATTTCAAAATAAGCTACCTCCTAAGCAATCAGACCCGGGTAGTTTTTCGATCCCTTGTCACATCGGTATGCAATTGATTGATAATGCGCTATGCGATTTAGGCGCTAGCGTAAGTGTTTTACCTTTGTCTCTAGCTAAGAGACTTGGTGTGACAAAGCTGAGTTGCACCAACATGACTGTCCAGATGGCCGACCGTAGTTTATCACGGCCACTAGGTGTAGCAGAAGACGTACCTGTTCAGATCGGGAAGTTCTTTATTCCCGTTGATTTTGTCGTCTTAGATATCCCCGAAGATGTGCACACCCCTATCATTTTAGGGAGACCATTTTTGTCCACCGCCCGTGCGAATAGACGTCGGGGGGAAGACTTTGACCTTTTAGGTAGGGGACGAGGAGCTGACTTTTCATCAGTCCAAGTTCCGGAGGGCTCCCATGCAAGCTCAGCCTTGCAATGCCCTCTCTTCTGTTGACCCTATTATTGACACCCCAGATGAAAATTTGGGGAATATTGCTGTTATTGCTAACCCTCCGCCTCATACTGAGAGCAAAAAGGAGGAAAATTCGTCTGTTTTCCTTACTGCAGGTACAGATGAAGGCGAGAAGGGAGCTGTCAAGGGACATGGTGCAACCACTATCAATCAAACTGGAGCCAAGGATGCCAAGGAAGATGACAGAGGGGCGAGAACGAAGACAGTTCGAACCTACATAGATTGGAACTATGTTCCTCCTCCCCTTGCAAACAGTAATTCAAGCTCATGGAAATCAAAGAGGACGGTCAGTATCGCTGAAGTAACGTCCTCCAGTCAGAAGCCCACGAAGGGGCTACTGAAAGCTGATGGGAATTAAACGGGAAAATGCCCCGTGTAACAAATTGTAATAGATATTTGTTTGAATCTCTTTTGAATTTCTTTATTACGTTTTTAATTAGGACAATTAGTTTAGACAATCCCTTAGCTTAGACTGAGACTATAGACTGTGTTTTCTGCGTATCTGGTTTTTTGGGATGTGTTTGGATATGTTTTACGCAGGTTTGGGGAAGATTCACGCAATTCGAGGAAGAAGGGACGAAATTCAAAGAGTCTACACGCGGAAGTCCTCGATCGAGTAATTTTTGTACTCGATCGAGTGGAAAATGGGTCGGTCGAGCCGACTAGTTACTCGATCGAGAAAAGCCAAGGAGAACATATCGATCGAGAGGGTTCCTACTCGATCGAGCAAAGGGGACAACAAAAGTCCTCGATCGAGTGATTAAAACCACTCGATCGAGTGAAATGAACAGTGGACGGGAGTTTTCTTTCTTAAAACTCTTATTTTCCTAATTCTATTTCATTTCACTTCTAATTTCCGTCTAACCCCCCCTTAATGTGCGATTGATTTCTCCCCAAATCCCCAATTTTCTTGCCCATTTTACCAAATCCGTCACCTACAATCCCTTCATATCTAATTAATCTTCAATAGCCCCTTATTTTTCCCCCCTTTTGTGCTCGTTTTCGCTGCTTTTAAAGGAAATTAGGGTCTGCGGTTTTTCGATCAAAATCCGCCTTCATTGCTTGTTTAATTGAAGTTTAATTGCTTATTGTAGGATAATCATCATCAAGTAAGTTTTCTTTCACACTCTTTGCAATTTCTCTTCATTTATTTCGAATTTCATGAGGTGAATTTGAATTAGGGCTCGAAAATCCATGTCTAGTCGATTTTGTTTCGATTTAATTGTGTTTATATGCCCTTAATTAGCTTGTTGATGATCTTATCCCTATTCCTCACTGTTTCTACATGTTTAATTCGAATTTTGCGCGAGATTTCCGCGATTAGGGTTTCTGTAAGTCGAAATTTGTCGACTGTCAGACGGTCTTATGTTGCCTTGCTGTGTTTAACTTCAGTCCATGCTTCCTTGCTGCTGTTGTTAACCATTTTCCCGTCCCCTATCGCCATTACCTGATGTAAATTACCGGGAAATCTCATATTGTGAGTAGAAATATTCGACTGTTAGTAGTCCTACACGCTCCCATATGTGGTCTTCATGCTGTGTTAGTCCCTTTAGCAGTCATTATTTTATCATATTACCACCACTCACATGCTGCTTTTCGAATTTTTTGAGGAATTATTGGGTTTTGCTTGCTGGTAGTCGAATATTTTCGACTAATAGGGCCATTATTCGCTGTCACATGCTGGTTAACGCTTCATTTTAGCCACGGTTAGCAGCCATTCTTTCTTATTAAGCCCTTTATTTGATTGCAGGATGGATGCTAGTTCTTCGCCTTCGGCGAGTTCATCCTCCAGCCCTTCTCCGAGCGAGTCAGTGGTCCCTGCTGTTGCCACTAGCTCCGCCTTGGTCACTACTGCAGCACCAGTTCTCCTTGTTCCAGCTGCAGGGACAGTTTACACCGCAGCCAGCTCAGCCGGGAGCTCAGTTCAGGCTACACCAGCCGTTACCCCTACCAGGCCCTTCTCTCTGCTGGATTGCGGATTCACCCCCCGCTTCCCGCAGCCTGGTATGCTGCCACCGAGGCCACATCAGCAGGCTAGCCAGTTACCCATCACTTCCAGCCCTTCTGAGGCTGTTGTCGCGGGAGAGGGCACTCTCACACCGTTATCAAAGATGCCCACGGTACGTTTCATTTCAGAGGCTCACCGGACTCGGTTAGCCGCTTTACTTCGTTGCCCTCTCTCCTCCACCCGTTTCCTTGCACGGACCGACCTAGAGACCTTAGGCATTTATGAGGAGGTCTGTAGTTTGTTGAACGGGACGGGTATGTCGGGTCTGATTACCATGCAGGAGGCTACCATTCGTATCCCTACATACGAGTTTTTCAGCTTCTACTCCTTTGACACCGACTCTTACTCTGCCAGCCCATCTAGCCCTTGCATTCACTTTCGACTCCGCAATGAGTCGCACCACTGGACTCTGGCCCGGTTTGGGCAGGTTTTAGGCCTAGTTAGTGACGGTCCCACCGACCCACCTCGAGACCTCCTTCAGCCACTTTGGGCTGCACTTACTCACACCCCCTTCCAGGCACGGAAGGGAGCTCATGTTCACTTACCTGCGCCCCGTTACTACTTGCGTCTGTTAGGAGAGACCATTTTTGGGCACCCTGAGCCCAATAACGTGACCAACACTGAGCTAGCGATTCTCGCGGGGTACCTCAACATTGACTACGGTACCCCGTTTGTTCTAAACATTGCCTATCTAGTAGCTCAGCATTGGAACGGAATTGGGACTCGAGTCAAGACCGCTGTTGTCTGCGGCGGGCTAGTTACTAGGATTGCCCGCCATCTTTACCCCACTAAGCCTGGATTCACTGCACCAGATGAGATGGCTCACCTTGACTTGGGTGCCATGGCTGACTTCGCCTGGTTCCCAAAGGCGAAGGGGAGCGCGAGGACGTGGAAGATTTGACGCTCCACGTCTGTTACCTTGCCGTGCTCTACCTTGCCTCCACTCTTACCGCTCCCGTCTGCTGCTGAGGGAGCGAGGCCACCTCCACCTACCTACCACCTTACCTTCACCCCTCCTTCTTCTTCTAGGAAGAGGAAGCGGGAGGCCGGAGCATCTTCTAGCTCTCAGGCTCAGACTCAGGCCCAGGCTGGACCGACCCCCACGCCTCACCCTACACCCACACAGACTCCTATGCCTGCACCTCCACTTGACCCTCCTTCTGGTTCGGTTTTCCCGGCCAATTTTGTTTGCCCTCCTGCTTTAGGGGTGCCCGAGGTCATGGACGAAGGGCGTCGTGATCCCCTTCTTTTAGATATGTGCAGGTACATTACTGAGATGCGACGGGATATGGCTTTGGCTGTATTCCCGATCTACGAGTACCATATCCGAGCCGACCGACCGATTCCAGAGGGGTGGCCGCATCCCTCCTTCTACCGATACCCAGCGGACGGGTACCCTCCACTTCCTTCTGACTCAGAGGAGTCGGTGGAGGAGACATCGGTAGCACGAGAGGTGCGGTTGCGGGTGAGCAGCAACACAATGAGCCGCCGAGAGAGGAGGAGAGGATCCCCGTTTACACCGACCGGGAGGACGCGGCCGGAGAGGGATGACTAGAGGTCCCCCTTGTTTGTTGCTTTGGTTTTGGGAGACCGTTTTGTTGAGTCGGAGTGCCGAGAGAGACATCGGTCTTGCCGACGACGAGTAGCTCTTGGTCTACTCACTTCCCCGCTTTTAAATGGTTTGGGGAAGTTCGTGTTTTGTATGTTTTCTTACTCTTTCTATTTCGTCTCCTTTATTTTTCTTTTATTGGTTGTATACTCCCATCCCCCATTTTTCTGCTGGTGTATGCTGGAGGACAACGAGGGCGTTGTCCGTTTTGGTTTGGGGAGGGTATTGCATCCTTTTGAGTCTGCATCTGCATTTGTTTTGCATTCACGTTTAATTTTTCAGTTTGCATCGTTGTTTATTTTCAAAAAATCAAAAATCCAAAAACATTAGAAAATGTCAAAATTCAAAAAAAAAAAACTTTTTCACGTTTATTTTTGCATTTAGGTTCAGTCGGAACGGTAGATTCCCGTGATGAAAACGCACTATAACTTGTCAAATTACTTGAGCCTTGCACTTTATTGATGGTTTTTTAGCTTTGTCATACGCATAATCTACGAATTTCTGTTCAAATAATAGCTGACTGTTTAGACTTGACCTATAAACTGGCAAACTACTTAAAAATTCTGAGTTTTTAGAGCCATAACTGGTGCCATTCATGACCAGTTCATTAGGAATTTTGAGAGTAGTACTCCTTGCATAGCATGTTCATCTCATTTGCACATTTATGACATTCAATTTCTCGTCAAATGCACATATTCGGTTTTGTGGTTGGTGTCATATGCAGGGAGGGTCTTGCAAATTCCCCTTTCTTTACATCTTTCACCCATTTAGCTCCACTTTAGCCAAAACTTGCCTTTTTGACCCATTAGCTACATTCCAAACTAAGCCTGCCTAGTCAAGCTAGTTAGTTTGTCCTCTTGTGGTATGTTTTCCATTGCAGTTTGGTCTGTCACTCTTGTTGGAGTTGGTGTCTGTATTAAGGAAGGAGGAAGAAAAAAAAAAAAGTATTGAAAAAGGAAAAAAGAAGGAAACGTGTAAGAAAAAAAAAGAAGAAAAAAAAAATGATGAAAAACAGAAAAAAAAAAGAGAGCTGATATGAAAAGGAAAGAAAGAGAAATTGAGAAAACAGTTGTACCCTCTTGCCAGAGTTGAGAAGATGTTTGAAGATGTACAATTGAAAAAGGTTGTTTGTTCCAGTTAGTATTTTCAGACGGAGTTAAAAAAGGGAACTTTGTGACCGTCTGACTCCTCCACTCTTATTCTATATTTTTGAGGAGATTGTGCTTTGAGTCTAGTGAGTTTTGTGCCAAGTGAAGGGCACCTGTGTTTAGTCTTTCAGTCAGTTGAGATCCGGATGGTTTATTATGGTCCTGTTAGGAACTAGCTTGACGCTTTTACCTCCACATTTCCATAACTTGTTTTGCCTTTCCTCACCTAAACCTCACTATTCCCATATTATTTGCAAATCCTCGGCTGTGACGGACATTATTGGTTGGAGTGTGTGCATTAGTACTTGAATTGTCTTTCATTTTTGTTGCATGCATGCTATGTAGGTCGCAGTTAGGTGAGTGACTGTCTTTTCTTCTCTCTTTTACATATAACATTTGCCCTTTGCTTCATGAGAGAAGAGTGACCACGTGAGAGTCCAGTTTTGTTGGTCTTGCAAGGTCGATAGGTCGCTTTATTTCTCGAATGACTTATAGTTCGTTTGCGTATTGACTACTTAGCTTTAATCTGTTGATTTCTTTGCATTAAATCGGTTCAAGTAGACAAGTTAAGCTAGCTACGAGTTATCATTTCCGTTCCATTAGTTTAGTTTTGAGTTTACTCGAGGGCGAGTAAAGGTTTGGTTTGGGGAGATTTGATACGTGCCTAATGTATAGTCTTTTTGGCCTATTTCAAAGACGTATTTCTATGCATTTCTATCTTTGTTTTTATAGTATTTTGCCCCGAATTGGCTACTTTGGTGTATTTTGTCCTTTTTGTAGGAATGATCGCGGAAGTAGCGGAACCATACTCCTTTTCGTCCTTTTTGCATGCATTTAGAGGAGACGGGATTGTCCCAGAGTAAGATATTGCACTTGGAAGTGTCGTTGCACGCATTACGAGGCACTTGGGTGAAGACTTGAGCTGAATTGAAGGTACAAGTGCTCGATCGAGTTGTTTGCTTGTCGATCGAGTGGTTTCTAAGCTCTCTGATGCTCGATCGAAGTATCCTTGGGTCGATCGAGTAGTTGAACATGACCAAGTCCTCGATCGAATACCCATTTGGTCGATCGAGGGACTTCTGCTGAGATGATGGTCGATCGAGTGGTTTAACCCACTCGATCGAGAGGTTTTTCGACATTATGGGCTTTAATCAGCCGTGTTTCATTTGTTTCCGCATAAACACTTTGTGGTTTGGCTATATAACCTATGTTTTACTAGGTTATGAGACATTCCTTTTTACTATCTCTTTTTCCATCTAAGTTTTTACATTAGAAAACTACTGTTACTTTGCTACGTTACTCTTGCTCCTTCGACTGTTACTTTTATTTTGGATTATTTTCAATCGGACTCGGTTGTTCTTTACGCCGGAATCGCTTAGATTGTAATCTCCTCTCTTCTCTTAATAATAATTAACCTTCTTGTTGCTTTTAATTCCTGTTTATGTTATCGTTCTTTCTTGCCCTAATTTCCGTTATTGAATTCTATTATTATTTCATTATGTCATCTGCTGGGAAATTGTTTGCTGTTAGTTTTATTAAGAACATGAGTAGCTAAACCCTTCATGTTGGGATTAGGGGATCTGCGGTAGGAAAATGACGACGTAGCGAATGACCTGGACGAATTGATTAAGAGACCCTGTCACTATAGCAATTTAACTGTAATTCCCGACCTAGTTGAGTGCACGCTTCTATGTCATCCATTAATCTGGCTACAATTAATCCTGGATCGAAAGATTGGACTAAATAGGCCTGCTATAAACATTAGACTACCCTAATGAGGACAAAAGTTAAGTTAGTGGTATTTTAGGGTGGGAAGTGGATCGAAAGGACCTTCTAATATCCGTCTCGCATTAGTTCGTCTGAGTCATTTACTGCTAAGTTGTTGAACTACCGTAGTGAACCGAATTCCCGACATGTCCCCCTCTTATTGATAGTTTTAATTCACTTTCCTGCTTTACTGCCTTCTGCTTTATTTCTCTTTCCCTTCAACTCCGTAGTTTAGAAACCAAAAATTCAATCAACACCAATTGTTACCATAGGATTAGAAATAGATAGCTATAGTTGCATTACCTCCCTGAGGATTCGATACTCGACTGCCTCTACTACATTTTAGTTAAGACCGTTAGGTTTTATTTTTGACAGGTACGCGACAGACGTGTCACCTTGGTAGGAAAGGAGTGCAAACCTTGCATTTTCATGGCAAAATGAGACTAAATTGATTGAATTCAATGACCAAGCATCAAGGAGAGACAAGATTAGAAGGCCTTTGTACATACAATAGTAGATGGGCAATGATGAGAAAAGATCCTTGCATCCCCGAGGAAATCCCTAAGGATCTTATGAAGAAAAAGGAAGAAAAAAAGAAGGAACGAGACTGCCCAGCACTCCGTGCGTCTTCCCCTGAAGACGCCCGTCCACCACCCACAACCCGTGCGTCTTCACTCTCTGGACGCCCGGGCAAAAGCTCCCAAAGACGCCTGTCTTCCTCCACAAGACGCCCGGGCAGAGACCACCAAATCCGTCCGTCCCGTGCTAAAGACGCCCGGATTCTCAGGCAGACCCATTTCGTCTTCTTCAAGCTTCAAGGAAGGATGCACATCTTTTTCTAGAGACCGGAGTCTTCCCAAAAAGACCGGCGTTTCCTCAACAAGGGACTTAATCGTCATTTAAGCCCTTAGTTAACCCTAATTCATGCACCGAATCCCCACTATAAATACCCCATTAGTCTAATTAGAAGAGCATATTCTTCTTAGCAATCTTTAGTGTAGTTAATATCAATCAAATCTCTCGTTAACCTTGTAATCAACATTTAATCAAGTTTTAATACAAGTTTTATTTCCTTAATCTCTCTCTTGTTCATCCTTTATTTTGGGTAATTGAAGATTATTTGGGTTATTATTGGGAGATTGACAACCTTCCAATCAAGCATCAAGTACTTCTTTTATTCTTTGCTTTATTATTGGAATCATTAG